>NC_134331.1:14580178-14891710 GCF_964195595.1 Calonectris borealis | reverse complement strand
TGAATGAAAGAAATAAGGAAGGGGGGGGGGGGGGAGTTAAGAAACAAACGAGAGGAACTGGGGGGGGGAAGAGACAAACATATCAGGACAAAGAGAGGGAGAATGAAAAACTGGCGCTGGGCTGCAGGATGACAAAAAAGGCCAGGGAGCAGAACAAAGGGGAATAATGGGACAGCAAGCTGGGCAGGGGGATACAGCAAGAAACGACAGGACGAGCAGTGGTATGGAGATATACAGACAAAAAGTTAGGGGGAGGATGGAGAACAGAGAGAATAAGAGAAAAAGGACAGGGAGCGGGGCAGAGATGGAGAAAGAACCATTAGAGACGGAGAGAGAAGGAGTGCAACAGGACCGAGACAGAGAGATGGAGAAAGAAAGAAAAAGCAGTGATGGGTAGTAGGCCAGAGGGAGAAGGAAAGAAAGGAGGAAGGACAGAGGGATATAGAAAACAGATGAAGACAGGGAGCCACAAAGAGGAATACCATGAAAGAGAGAGGGACGGGGAACACAAGAAAAAACAGGGATAGACAAGTGAGGCAATAAATAAGAGGGACAGAGAGCAGCACAAAGGGTCACAAAGAGTAAGAGATGAACAGGAAGGAGGACATGGACAATGAGAAACAGAATTAAAAAATAGCAACAGTGAGCAAACAAAGGGATAGAAAGAAAAGAAAGGAAGGAGAGAGATAGGAAGGCAGGGACACAGAGCAGCACGTACAGGCGCAGAAAGGAAAAGAAAGCCAGGAAACAGGCCAGAGAAACTGCACGGGAAAACAGAGACAGATACAGATAAGGACAAACAGATGGAAAGGGAAAAAACGGCAGTATCGCTATTCGGACGCAGAGCGGCGCGCCACCGCGCATGCGCTCACGACGGGCGGCTGCACCGCTTGTCGGGGAGCGGCTGCACCGCTTGTCGGGGAGCGGCTGCACCGCTTGTCGGGGAGCGGCTGCACCGCTTGTCGGGGAGCGGCTGCACCGCTTGTCGGGGAGCGGCTGCACCGCTTGTCGGGGAGCGGCCGCAGCTGGAAGCCCGCAGAAAACCACAAGAAACCGGCAACAAAACTACACATCGCGCTGCACCACGGGGGCTGCGGCGGTAGCAACGACAACGCCGCGCCGCACGCGCTCGAGAGCAAGGCGGCTACCAGGCAGCCAAGTCCGCAAAAACTACACCTCCCGGCATGCACTGGCAAACACAGCATGGCCGCCCGGAAGCCGAGTGCCGGGAAGACTACGCCTTCCGGCATGCTCCGGGGAGCAAACATGTCCGACCAGAAGCCCCGCACCCCAGGACTACAACTCCCGGCATGCCGCGAGGCAGCCTTCCCTGCCTTCTGACCCTGCGGGGACACCGTTCCCTCCCCCGCCAACGCACCCGGAGACCCAGTGCAACACCGCGCTCCGAACCGCGGCTCCGAGCAGCCCCCGCCGCCGACTCCGACACGGCGCGCCCCTCCGCCCGGCTCCCGACAGTCCTCGCCGCTGGCTCCGACACGGCGCGGCACCCTCGCACCCGTGCCGCCGCCGCCGCTCCGTGCCTCCGACACTTACCCCGCCGGCCCGGCCGGCCCCCCACAAGCACCGCCGGCCTCCTCGGGTTTTTCCCGGGACCCGCCGGGTGA
Source organism: Calonectris borealis (assembly GCF_964195595.1). Classification (NCBI taxonomy): domain Eukaryota; kingdom Metazoa; phylum Chordata; class Aves; order Procellariiformes; family Procellariidae; genus Calonectris; species Calonectris borealis. The sequence goes on along the minus strand of NC_134331.1, from coordinate 14,890,085 downwards.
TCGCCCGGCTCCCGCTCACCTTCACCCCCGGTGTAGCCGCAGCTCGGCGACCGCGCTCCTCCTCCCTTGATTCACACTGGCCCCTCCACGGCCAGCCGGGGCAGGGCAGCACCAGCACGAGCACCTGCCCCTCCCCCGGCAGCCACCCCTTTACAGGGAGGGGCCGTCGCCATCAGCCTCACTGCCCGCACCTGGGGCTTCTCCAGCCCCGGCCCGCAGCTGGAGCCCAGCAGGAAGAGAGGGCCATCGGCCGACCCCCACTTCGCGTCACCTCCTCCCCTGGGCTCTGTCACAGCCCCTCGCCCGGTGCAAAGGGAGTGCAAATGCAGCCGTGAGGGCAAAGGAGACAGCGAGTGTTTATTTAGTCACGCATGTAACAAGTCCCAGAAGCGAGTCTGCTCCGGGGCTCGGGGCCCCCGACGCTCCCCCAGCCCATGGGACACCTCGGCAGTCGTTCCCGGAGCCACGCTTGTCGGTTCGGCGGGGAATGGACGGTCGGTCGGCTGGCTCCTGGACTGATGGGCTGCTGGGCAGAGGTGGAGGCTGCCAAAAATGTGGAGCAGGGTGCAGGACACGAGAAGAAAAAAGCGGCAGCAGGCTAGACAGGCGGGTGTAGCGAGAAAGCGTGAGGAAGGGAACGGGACAGCGAGAGAAGGATGGGGACAGGGAGCCCGACAGAGGTGGAGAAAGAAGCAGCAGGAAGAGAGGAAGGGAAGCGGCAAAAAGAGGGAGACGGAGCAGGACAGAGACTGACAAAGAAGGACAGGGAGCAGGATGGAGATGCAGGAAAAACCTGGGATGGGCAGCACAACAGAAAGGGAGGAAGGAAGGGAAAGAATATGGGCAGGAAGCCAGACCGAGACACATGGAGAAAGATTAAAAAGCGGTAAGAACAGGGCAAAGAGGGAGGAATGAAACAGGGACAGGGAGCCGGGACAGCGAACCATGGAGGGCCGTATGGGGGGAACAACACAAAACAAACCACACAGCTACATGCTATGTGGCAGAGAGGGAAGAATTAAGAATTAGGAACAGCGAGCTGGGAAAAAAAAAACAGCCGGAGAGCAAGAAGAATAGCAACACGTACAGAAAGAAGAGGGGGGAAATTCTAAAATAGGGTCATCGGGAAGCCAGAGACAGTGAGAAGGAGAGAGGACAAAAGCGACAGGCTACAAGGCAGAGAGGGCAGAATTAACGAATAGCGACAGAGAGATGGCCAGAGAGAGATGGAGAAAGGCAAAAGATTGGACGGCTGACAGGGCAGAGAGGGAAGAATTCAAAAACCATGAACAGGGAGCCGGACAGAGAGAGAGGCAGAAATAAAACGGGGACAAGTGACAGGCCACAGGGCAGAGAGAGAGGAACTGATAAATAGGGACAGGGGACCAGACAGAACACAATGTAGAATAGAAAAAACCAGCAGCAGGCTACGGGGAAGAGGTAGGAATTAAAGAACAGGGACTGGGAGCTGGACAGAGAGACACGGAGAGAGAGAAAAAAAAACAGCGACGGCTACAATACGGATAGGGAAGAAATAAAAACTAGCAGTAGGGAGTTGGACAGAGAGAGATAGAGAAAGACAAATAGCATGGGGCTACAGGACAGAGAATGTGGAACTAAAACACGGAGAGAGGGAGCCGGACACAGAGAGAGACCGAGGAAAACATCCAGACAGGCTACATGGGGCAGACGCAGGAATTAAAATCTGGGGACAGGGAGCCAGACAGAGAGAGGGAGATCGCAGGGAATAGCGGTGGGTGCAGGAAGACGAGTGAGGTATTAATAAATAGGGACAGGGAGCCAGACAGAGAAAGACGGAGTAATGCAAAAATAGCGACGGGGAACAGGGCAGAGAAGAAGAATTGAAAAGGGGGCGCAGCGAGATAGACATAAAGAGATGGAGAAAAGAAAGAAGCGACAGGGTACGCAGCAGAGAGGGAGGAATTAAAAAACACGGACGGGAAGCAAGAAAGATTGAGATGGAGGAAGCGAGGGGGCATTAAAAGTGAGGGACGGGGAGCTGGGAAAGAAGAGGCGGAGAAAGAAATAGAAACACAATGTGCTATGGGGCCGTGAAGGAAGAAACCGAACAACTGGGACAGGGAGCCAGAGAAAAAGAGCCAGAGAAAGAAAAAATACCAACGGACTACGTAACAGAGAGGGAGGAATGAAAAAAATAGGGAGCCGGAGCCAGGCAGAGCAAGAAGGAGAAAAAAAAAATAACCAGGGGCCAACAGGGCAGAGAGAGGTAGGAAGGAAAAAACAGGGATCCGGAGCCAAACAGAAAGAAAATGATAGCGACGGGCTACAGGGAGAAGAGGGAAAAATTAAAAGAGAGGGACGAGGACCTGGACGCGGGGTGATGCACACAGGAAGTACAGCAACAGCTAGAGGGCAGAGAGGGAGGAATTATAACATAGGGACGGAGAGCCAGAGGTGGAGGGGGAGATAAAGAGAGGGAAAAAAAAAAACAGACAGGCTACAGGGAAGAGAAGGAGAAATTTAAAAATTGGGATCCAGAGCCAGACAGAGAGATGGAGAAAGAAGAAATTGAAAAATAGGGAGCGGGAGCCAATCGGAGAGAGACAGAGAAAGGAAATACCGTGATGGGCTCCAAGACGGAGAGGGATGGATTTCAAAAAAGAAGGGACCGGGAGCCGTACAGAGAGAGACAGAGAAAGAGAAGATAGCGACGGGCCGCAGGGCAGCGAGGGAAGAACTAAAAAGTAGGGACAGGGAGCCAGACAGAGAGCAATGGAGAAAGGAAAAAAAAAATGCAACAGGCTATAGGGCAGACAGGGAGCGATTAACAACTCAGGACAGGGAGCAGGACAGAGAACGGAAAAATAGTGACGGGCTGCAGGGCAGAGAAGGAGGAATTACAAAACGGGGACAGGGAGCCGGACAGAGAGAGACGAGGAAAGGCAAATAATAGCATTGTGCTACAGGGCCGAGAGGGAGAAACTGAAAAATAGGGACCAAGAGCCAGAATGACAAGAGACAGAGAAAGAACAAACCGCTATAGGCCACAGGACAGACAGGGAGGAATTTTTAAAAAACAGGACCGGAAGCGATCTACAGAGAGACGTCGGGGAACAAAAATTGAACAAGCGACACGTACAGGACAGAGAGGGATGAACTTTAAAAGAAAAATAAAGACAGGGAGCCAGACGGGGAGAGATGGCAAAAGAAATTAAATCGCAACGTGGCACAGAGCCAGGAAGGACAAAATTGAAAAACAGGTCCTGGGAACTGGAAAGAGAGAGACAGAGAAAGAAAAGAGACCGATGGGCTCTAGGGCAGAGAGGGAGGAATGAAAAAACAGGGGCGGGGAGCTGGAGAGAGAAACCGAGAAATAAGAGGGAGAAGGCAACAGGCCACAGGGAGAGAGAAGGAGGAAGTACAAAAGAGGGGCCGGGAGCCGGATGGAAAGAGGCGGAGAAAGGGAACTTCAAAAGTGACAGGCTACAGGGCAGAAAGTGAGGAATTTAGAAAATCAGGATCTTGAGCCGGACCGAGAGAGACAGAGAAAATGAAAATGGTGATGGGTAACAGGGCAGAGAGGAGGGAATTAAAAAACAGGGAGAGGGAACGGGACAGAGAGACTGAGAAGAGGAAAACTCCTGACAGACTTCCAGAGAGAGAGGGAGGCATTAAAAATTACAGACAGGGAGTGGGACAGACAGAGACAGACAAAGAAAAAAACGGCAGTGGGCTACCAGGCAAAGGAGAGGAGAGTTTAAAAGTGGGGACAGCGAAATGAACAGAGAGGGACGGAGAAAGGAAAGAAGTGCCCAAGGGACAGGGAGCTGGACAGAGAGAGACAGAGACAGCAACAATACCGACACACTAACTACAGGACAAAGAGGGAAGAACACAAAAATAGTGGCCGGGAGCCAGACAGAGAGAGACGGAGAAGGAAAAAATAGCCACAGGCTACAGGGCAGAGAAAGGGAGGACCTAAAACATGGGAACAGGGAGCCGCTCAGAGCAAGATGGAGAAAGGAGGTACAGGGAAGCAAAAAGAAAAAATCGCAGCAGCGTGGGAAAGAGAGGGGACCAGGGGAGGGGCGCGGAGGAACCGGGACTCACTGCAGCTCTCGCTCTCGGTGCTGCCAGGAGAATTTGACAGTTCAGACGCTTCTTTCTCCTTCTCTCCTCCTTTCCTTTTCTGTAACTTCGGTCGCTTGGCTGTCCTCCACCTAAGAGAATACATGGGTGTCTCACAGGTCTTACAAGACAAAGCTTCCTAGACGCGTAGCCTCGCTCGTGCGCTACACGCAGGAGTAGGACGGAGGGGAAGAGGAAGAAAATTATAAGCAGGGTGCAGAACACACAGCTTGAGAGAAAAACTGAATGACAGAAATAAGGAGAGAGAGAGAGAGGAAAAAACATAATGAACACACCAGAAGGACTGAGGGGAAGAGAGAGAGAGACAGATCAGGATAAAGAGAGGGAGAAAGAAAAACCAGCGCTGCAGGATGAGAAAAAAGGCCAGGAAGCAGGACAAAGGAGAATCATGCTGGGCAGGGGTATATAGCGAGAAACGATGCAAACGGGCAGTAGTATGGACATATACAGACAAAAAGTTAGGGGGAGGATGGATGACAAAGAGATAAGAGAAAAAAGACAGAGAACAGGACAGAGAAGTGAAGCAATAAATAATAGGGCCAGGGAGCAGGACAGAGGAAGAGAGATAGAGAGAGAGGGACAGGTAAGGCAACAGATAATTGGAGAAAGAAAAGAAAGGAAACAGCACAGAGGGTCACAGAGAAAAAGAGAGGGATGGCAGAAAGAGAAAAATAAGATGAGGGAGAAGAACTGAGAAGCACACAGAAAAAGGTACAGGGAAAAGGACAGAGATGGAGAAAACAGAGAAAGACTGGAGGCAGAACAAAGGGAAAGACTGACAAGTACAGGGAGAAGGACAAAGGGATGCAGGAGGAAAAATAGTGATGGGCAGCAGGTTAGAGAAAAAGAAAGAAAAAGAGCAAGAACAGCAAGAGAAGGAGAATGACAGAAGGATGTAGAGAGAAAGACCGGGACACATAAAAGGAAGGGTTGTGGGACACACACGTCACAAGAGTAGGGATAAAAAGAGAGGGATGGGGAGCGAGACAGCGTGACAGAGGGAGACGGAGGGAGGGAAGGAGTGGGATGCAAGGATACAGAAAAGCATAGGTACAGGGAAAAGAAAAGAATGACAGAGAGAGAAAGAGGAGAATGGGGAGCAGGAGACAGAGAGATGGAGAACAAAAGAATAGTGATGGGCCAAAGAACAAAAATACAGATAATTTAAAAAATACTTCTAGGGACCAGGACAGAGGAGTAGAGCAAGAGGAAAAAATCAACAGGGAGAAGGTCCGGTAACACACAGGAGGACTGCATATTACTGGGACACTGGAGGAGTGAGAGGGAGGGAACACAGAGCAGGACAGAGGAATAGAGAGAGAAAAAAAGTAGGGACAGGAAGAAAAGCAGAGTAACCAAGAGAGGAAAAAAAACAGAAAGGGAACTGGACAGAGATGGGCAGCAGAACACAGCAGGACTAAAAGATAGAGAAAGAAGCATTAGAGGCAGACGAATAGAGAGAGGAAAAAACAGGTTGAAGGAAAGAGAGAGAGAGTGAGTGACAAAATCCAGGCAGAGAGTGGGAGAACAGTGACAAACAGCAGGACAGAGGCGGGGGGGCAGGGGAGAGGAAGGACAGGAGGAAGGAGAGAGAAAGAGACAGAAGGACAGAAAGAGATAGGGTGGCAGGAAAGGAGAGATAGAGGTAGGAAGGCAGGGACATGGCGCTGCACGTACAGGCGCAGAGAGGAAAAGAAAGCCAGAGAATAGACCAGAGAAATTGTGGGGAAAAAAGAAACAAATGCAGATCAGGACAAAGAGATAGAAAAGGAAAAAACAGCGATGGGCTACAGAACAGAGACAGAGAATGAAAAAAAAGAGGGAGTCGGAGCAGGACACAAGAATAGAGGAAGAGGTACAGGGGAACAAAACAAAGAAAAACACTGCAGCGTGGGAAACAGAGGGGACCAGGGGAGGGGCGGGGAAGGCCCAGGATGCATAAGAGGGAAGACAGTGCCCTGAGGGCCTGGGACTCACCGCAGCTCTCGCTCTCGGCGCTGCCAGGAGAATTTGACAGTTCAGACGCTTCTTTCTCCTTCTCTCCTCCCCTCCTCTTCTGTAACTCCGGTCGCTTTGCTGTCCTCCACCTAAAAGAATACGTGGGTATCTCGCAGCTCTGACAAGACGAGGCTTCCTACACAAGTAGCCTCGCTCGCTCGTGCGCTACGCGGCCGTACCGCGCCATTGGTGACGCACACAGACCCTGCGGTCCGTGTTGGCAGCCTGGCCTGCTGCGGACTACAAAGAGGAATCCCTCCTCACCTGGAGAGGCAGGCTCTCTCTCGCCTGCAGCAGGAGGCAGCTGCCGGCCACGTGGCCTTCAATGTCATCTTCTTTACCTTTCTCCGGCCTCTCCAGCTTCAGCCGCGGCAGCCCCTGTCCACATCCCGTAAGTGCTCCACCTGTCCCTTTTTGCCCCAACGCTGCGAGGAAAGCAAGGCCAGGCAGAGACAACCCACGCAAGCCTGAAGCGGGTGTCATCAACGGCATCCCCAAGGCAGGAACAGACAACCACATCCTCAGTGCAGCCTCTGGAAGAGAGAAAGAAAGAGCAGCGACCGATATTACCGTAGCTTCCCCTGGCCGCATCCTCTCCTTCTACAGGGGCTTCTGGAGACGCATCAAAGGCCAGCTTGCCGACTGGGCTTGGGGGTGACCTGGGGCTACAGGGCTCCAGCAGACCGGGAGCCTGCCGCAGCGGGCAGTTTGAAGCTTCCCGTCCCGCCACCCCCGAGCGGCCAGCGGGCAGGAGACACCGCCCCATCCGCCGAGGGCACTCGCTCGCCTCTCCGATGACCTCGGCCCTGACCCGCCGCCGCCGGGAAGCGCGCCCGGCGCCGCCATGCTGCTCCCCCGCAAAGCGCATGCGCCGGCTGCCGACGGCGCGCCCGAGCGCCCAGAGCCGGTGGGCGAACGCCGGGCTGCAGTACCGCATTTCGGCCACGGGGCGGCAGCAGGAGGGAGCACCCGCCGGGCGGCGCGCGCTCGGGGGCGGCACCGGCGCTGCAGCTCCGCGCTTTGCGCGCCCAGCGCCCGCCGGCAGCGCGCACGGGGGGCGGCAGTGGCGTTTCCTTACCGGGAGGCAGCGACGAGCGCAGCGGCACCACCCCGCAGGCCCGCATTGCCGTTACCGGCGGACAGCAGCGTGGAGCAGGGGGGCGTCTCTCACAGTGTGAGAAATAAAATTGGTACCGAGTGATTCAATTTAAAGTCTATGTTTGCTTTGTCATGACATCTGTAATATTCAGTGGAAAAGGAATCCTATATGTTTAGTTAAAAGACAGAAAACATTCACTTCACAGTATAAAAGTGAAACCATTCTGAAGGCTGGTTGGTTTTTTTTTTTTTTGAGGCCATGATTTTAGGAACACTTTTAATTGCCTTTTTCTATCTGATTTAAATATCCAATTTAAGCACTTGAAGTTCCCTCCCCCAGCTTTTGCTAAATGTGTACCGTATTGCAAATTGCCTTTGACAGACTTGCAGTCTTATTGATAACTATTTAATGACAAAAGCCCAATCATAAGTATTTTTCTAGATTATAAGGAAAATGTGATGTAGTTCCTTGTCCAAGAGAAATCAAGATGATTTGAAATAAAGGAAAAAGTTTAAATGTGAATTGGGATACAGATGTAGTTTCTGGCTATAGTAATTATCTGAATATATTTTAATTACGCTTTTAATTACTCTGTACTCGATAATGACTGTCAATACGCATTTGCAATCCTTATTCACGTTATCGAAGGAACATTCACAAGTACCCAAATCATAGGAATAAAATAGGTCTTGAACTAGACTATTCTTTATTTTTCATTAAAACTTCTGAGAAGGGATAGAAATTTAATGACAAGTTAAGAGAGTGAACTCTGGAGATGTGAGTGGCACTTTCAGATGGAGATGTCTTAGGTCACGTGCAGCTGTTTCAGAAAGCAGAAGCTTCCAGCCCATCAACGCGGGTGCTGCTGCAGGCACCCTTCTTGTGGGCGCAGTTTGTGGCGATTCAGATATCACGTATCCTCACATTCCCTCTTCTTTAAAACGTAATCGTGTGTACGCTTCTAAATTAAAATTCCTGAAGTTTGCCGAGTTCAGCTGAGACCGTGAAATCCAGGCTGGCTTTTGGGTGATGGCCACAGAGGAAGGGGATGACCTCGGGGTGCTCCTCCTTCAGGCGGGTGCAGAGCTCCAGGAACTGCAAATGGAGAGGGGTCGGGGGGGAGGGAGACCCTGAGGTGGCACGGGGACATTTGGGGGGACAGGGAGGTGATGGAGGGGGAATGGAGACACTCAGGGGGGAAGTGGAAATGATGGAGGGAGGACAGACAACCGAGGGGGGGATGAGGGGTGATGGAGGGGGACACAGGGACACTGAAAAGAACACCAAAGTGCTGGAGCGGGGACAGAGACATCCAGGAGAGAGGGAGATGCCAAGGTGGCACAGGGAAATCCACGAGGGACAGAGAGGAGATGGAGGAGGAATAGAGGGACCCGGAGGGGGGACAGAGAGGTGATGGAGGGGAGACAGGGACAACCAGGGGGGATGTGGAGATCGTGGAGGGGGGACGGAGACACCCAAGGGGGGACAGAGATATGGTAGAGGGGGAACAGAGACACCAAGGCGGCGCAGGGACACCCAGAGTGACAGGGAGGTGAAGGAGGAGGAACGGAAACACTGAGGTGGCATGGGGACACCAAGGGGGACACACAGGTGATGGAGGGGGGGACAGAAACACCCAAGGGAGATGGAGACACCAAGGTGGCACAGGGACACCCAGGTGAAGCATGGAAGTGACAAAGGAGGGGACAGGGACACCCAGGGGTAACATGGAGATGATGCGGGGGGGACAGAGACACCCAGAAGACACCCAGAGGTCATGGAGAGGGGACGGAGACAACCAGTGGGGACACTGAGGTGATGGAGGGGGGACAGGGACACCCAGGGGGTACAGGGAGGTGCTGGAGCAGGAACAGAGTCAACCAGGTAGGATGGAGACACTGAGCTGGCACGGGGACACCTCGGGGGAACACATATGTAATGCAAGGGGAACACGGAGATGATGGAGAGGGACAGAGACACCAGGGGCAACAGGGAGGTGAGGGAGGGGGGAACAGAGAAAGGCTGAGGGGGGATGGAGACACCAAGGTGGCATGTGGACACCCAGCAGGGACATGTAGATGATGGAGCGAAAACAGAGATGGAGACGCTGAGGTGGCACGGGGACACCAAGGCAGGACGTGGATATGCCGAGACGAGACATCAAGAGAGATGCCGAGGTGAGACATCAAGGGGGACACCAATGGGGACACGGAGATGCCGGAGGGGGGACAGAGATGCCAAGGTGGCACGGTGACACTGGGGGGGACGGAGACACCCAAGGGGGGTCATGGAGATGACTGAGGGGGACAGAGACATTGAGGGGAGACAGAGACACCAAGGTGGTGTGGGGACACCAAGGCAGACATGGAGATACTGCAGGAGAACAAGGAGATGCTGAGATCAGACAGCAATGTCAAGGTGACATGGAAAGACCAAGGGGACACAGAGACACCGGGGTGGCACTGAGACACCAAGGGGGATGAAGACACGCAGGGAGCAACATGGAGATGATGGAGGGGGAACAGAGACCCCAAGGTGGCATCCTCTGGAGGTGCCGGGTGGAGGCTCGCGGACCCCCTCATCCTCATCGTCCAGCACGATGATGCCGCCGGGCAGGGAGGCCGCAGGGGCTCGAGGTGAAAGCGGGGAGTGTATTTCGACTTTGCCGGTGCCAGTTTCCAGAGGCATGAGGGCAAATTATTAATCATAATTAATATTATATTGATCAAAACAAGGCAGCACAGGGTCTGGGAAGGTGCTGGGCTCGCTGTCGCCCTTAACCCACCCATAAAATCATTAAATAGGACTATTCCTTGAGTCTTTCACAAGAAACAATAAATTAGAAATCAAGCCCGTTGGAGGAGATTGTTCCTCCAGGGGAGCAGGAAGAGTGTGGGTATAGCTTAATGCCAGTGGTTCCCCGATACCTTAGTTACATCAATTCCCTAAACTCCCCCCAAATTCGCAAGGGAAATATGGGGGGAAAAAAGGATCAAAAGCTGCTCAAGTTGGGGCAAAAATAAAATAAAAAACAGGTAACGGGGTCGAAAAGGCACCAGATATAATAAATTTGGACACAATGCGATGTTGCAAAACAACAAGAGTAAAAGAGTAATTGAACATGCATATATGTATTTATTAGGGTATATTTATGTATATATTTACTCACATATTACTCCTTTTTCCCTATAACCCAGATTTTGAGGCCAAAAGCACAGAAATCCTGGCAGGCTTGCGGTCATTTGCGAAGATTTGGTGAGGAAACAGTACTTGTCATACCTTAATTAAAAGTCGATGAGTCCTCAGTGTGATATATCATCAATATCGACAATAAAACACCCCAGATGGGTATAAAACACACATGAATTGTGATCGTAAAAAAAAATTTGCTTTTTTTTTTAAGCAAAATTCAACATATCTTTATCAGGGCATTCAATTGCGGCTCCTGTGCCCCTACTCCGCTGTCCTCCCGCCTGAACTTAGAAATATAAGAATTAAATATTACCATTTTCCACTCAAAATGGGAAGGACCACGGCAAGGCGTGACCCAAAACAACCAGAATTTAAATTAACTATTTATTTTATCCCTTTTAACTGTTTATTTTGCCTCTAATAAGTTTTTTTTTTATTAATTATTACCCATATCAAAAACCAATTCTGAGGTTTATTATGAATCCTTAAGGTTGGAGCCCTAATATATAGTGAGAAAAACATCAAATCCTTAAAAAATAAAAATGGAATTTAAGCTCACTGATACGTGGGAGCATTTACGCTCCGCTATAGGTGCCGGCGAGGCTTATAGATGGCAGATGTCCAAAGGGAAGAGGCTCGCCCTATGGATTTTGCTGCCAGGGGAGCAAGGGGCTACCTCCAGTTGGCATGACCCATGCCCACCACGCATTCACTCAAATGTGGAGAGGGGAGTGGGAGGGAACTTTGGACCGCCAGAACCGCCCACAGACCCCCCAAAATCCCCCAACCACCACCCCAAATCCTACCCCTGTCCCCCCCAACCTGTCCCCCCAAAACAGGCCCCCACTCCCAAAACAGACCCCCAGCACCCCAAACCATCACCCCCACCTACCCTCTGACCCACCAATCTCCCCCTCCTCTAACTGTGCGCCCCCAAATCATCCCCATCCCCCAAAACTGCCCCAGTCCTCCCAAACTTCCCATATCCCCCTTGCCAGATCACCCCCATCTGCCCCCAAAACTGGCCCCCATCCCTCTAAACCCTTCTATGCTCCCCCAAATGCTCCTCTGCCCGCCAAAACCATCTCACCCCCCAAACTTCCCATCTCCCCCTTTCCAAATCACCCCCACCCCCAAAACCCTCTTTATGTCCCCCAAACCCCCCCTCCAAAATTTTCTATCTCCCCCTTCCCAAATCATTCCCAAAGCCACCCAAAACCTGCCCCTTCCCCCAAAACCAGCCCACCCCCCACCCCCAAACCAGCCCCCATCCCCCCCACCTTGCTTGCAAAGCGAAGGGAGGTGAAGGACTCGGTGAATTTCTCCTCCAGGGGAGCGAGATTCACTAACACCAATCTTGAGGATACATCGGGGTGTCAGTGGGGTCCCCCAAAACTCCCAGCCCCCCAAAATACCCCCCCCAAGCCCTTCAATCACATCTTGGCAAAGCCCCCCAGGCAGTTTTGCAGGAGGTAGGTCAGCCTGCTGTTGCAACAGGGGACATGGGGCTCCTGCGGGGACCCTGGCAGTTAAGGGGAGGGCCCTGAGGCCCCCGAGGCCCCCCACATGCCCACGGGCCTCCCGTACCTTTTTGGCAAGGGCCATGATGACTTGCCCCAGGGTGGAGAAGCTGGCATTGATGGCCTGCATCTCGTGCGGCTGCTCCCCACCCAACAGCAACTCGTCCAGCTGCTCTCTGCCTCCCAGGTCCACCAAGATCAGCACCGCTGTGGGGGGAGAGGAGGGTCACCCCAAAAACAGGGAGGCCTAAAAAGGGCTCAACCCAAACTGGTGGCCCCAAAAGAGAAACCCCAAAAAGACTCACCCCAAACCCATGGCCCTGAAAGGTCGGCCCCCCCAAAGGCTCACCCCAACTAGTGGCCCCAAACCCGTGGGCCCCAAAAAGTGCTCACCCCAAACCAGTGGCCCGAGAAGGGGGACCCCAAAAGGGCTCACCTCAAATTTGGGGCCCCAAACACAGAGCCCCAAAACGGCTCACTCCAGAAGGGGGGGTCTCAAAAAGGGCTCACCCCAAACGACTGGCCACAAACTCATGACCCTGAAAAGGCTTGCCCCAAACTGGTGGCCCCAAAAGGGGGGCCCTGAACCCAAGGCCCCAAAAGGTTCACCCCAAACCCGTGGCCTTGAAAGCGGAGCCCCTAAAAGGCTCACCCCAAGAGGAAGAACCCAAAAAGGGCTCACCCCAAACCAGTGACCCCAAACCCATGGCCCTAAACGAGGGGCCCAAAAGGGCTCACCCCGAACTGCTGGCCCTGAACCCATGGCCCCAAACCAGTGGCCCCTAAAGGCTAGCCCCAAATCAGGTGGTCCCTACCCTAAAAGCTCACCCCAAACCAGTGGCCCCTAAAGGGTGGCCCCTGCAAAGGCTCACACCAAACCAGCTGGCCCCAAAGCAACGGCCCCTAAAGACTCACCCCAAACCAGGAGCTCCTAAAGGTGGCCCCTAAAAGCTCTTCCATAAAGGGTGCCCCTGAACCAGTGGCCCCTAAAGGCCCACCCCAAACTAGTGTCCCCAAAGCAGTGACCTCTAAAGGCTCACCCCAAACCACAGCCTCTAAAGGGTGGCCCCCCATAAAGGGTCCCACGCCCCCACTCGCAGGCGCAGCACAGGTCCCGGGCAGTGTTGGAGCCCTGGATGCAGAGCTAGAAGACACCGTGGCTGCCGGATGAGCCGTCATTCAGGGCTGTCCGGGCCACCGAGTGGTTGGCGGCTGCCATCTGCAGCAGCCCCAGCACCTTGCGGGGGGACACAGACGCCCCATTACCCCCCAAAACCACCCACACAGCCAATGTGACCTTTGAAGGGGGGAATCAGGGTCCCCCTACGCTCTTCTCGGAGGCGACGGGGACGCAGCACAGGTTCGGGACATGCACCTCCTCGCTGGCCAAGCTGACCTGCCGGATCTCCAGCTTGGCCCTGCGCTTCGGCCAGCCGGCTAGCAGATCCCACAGAGATTTGTTGTAGATCTCCAGGAAGCTGGCGGTGAAAGCATACTGCCCACCAGCATCACATCAAGCCCCAAAAAACCCAGAAATGCCCCCAAAATGGAGTTAGCACTTTGGTTTTGGTTTGGTTGGTTTTTTTTGGTTTGTTTTTTTTTTTTTTTTTTTAAAAAAAAACTCACTTTCCAGTCTTTTTCTGCCAGCTCCCAGGCACCCTTGAAGACCTGCTGTGCTACGCACGGGGTCACACCCCTGGTTTCGGAACCCAAGACATTGTCTCGCTTCTCGTGTCCCACATGAGACTTGGAGGGTGTAAAAGGAGGTTTTGGGGGGTCCCCAACTCTGTCCTCACCCCCCGGGGCGAGTGGGAGCAGCTAAAACCCCCCGTTTGTCCTAAAAAAATCTCATTGAGCCCATCAGAGGGGGACTAAGGACAGCTGAGGGGTTTGTTAGCAGCAGAGACACCCTCAGCCCCTCAAAATAGGGGTAAGCGACAGGGAAACACCCCCAAAGCGACTCACCTCCCCTGCCTTGGAGAGCACCAGCACCTTGTTGTCCTTGGCGGGGAAGTAGAGATGCTCCAGGCCCTTCTGCTGCTCCTCCTCCTCGGGCAGCACCGGCCACACATGACAGAAGACACAGATGTTGACCTGAGGAAGGAGAGAAGCTGTTATTTTAGCAGTACAAGGAGGGAATTCAGATGGTTCGTCCCCCACCCAAACCCCCCCTGGGCTTCACCTTGAGCTGCTGGACAAGGTTATGGAGATGTCGCCGCTCCATCTCCAGGCCATGGAGCTGTTCCTCCTGCTGCCCCAGCTGCTGCTCCTGGGCAGCTGCCTGCACCCACAGCTTGGCTGCCTGTGCTGCCTTCCGCTGCACCGTCTCCTCCGCCAGCTTCAGCTGCGCCTACCAGGAGGGAAACAGCAGCAGTTGCAGTGGGGGAGGTAAAAAACATCCCCAGTGGGGGGGGGGAACCAGCCCCGGATGTAGCATGGGGCAAAAATTGAACCTGGTGAGGGGGGAAAAATGAGCTCGCGTAATAAGCCCGCAGGGGGAGAAAAGCAACCCCAACAGGGTGGAAAATCAGCCTTGATGGGGGAGAAAACCAGCCCTGGTTGAAGGGGCAGGGGCAAAAAAACAGCCCTGGCAGGGTGGAAAACCCCAAACCCCTGGGGGGGGCTCATGGGGGACCCCAAACGTCAAGAGGGAATAGCAGCAGTGGGGAGTGAAATTAATGGGCAGAAGAACATAGGGTGTGTCCCCAAAACTGGGAGGTCCCCAAAACCCCAGGGACCCCAAAAACCAAAGGAAGCAGTTGAGGAAGAGGAGCAAAAATGGGAAGGGAGGAATAAAATCAACGTGGGGAAGAGATGGGGGAATCCTTGAAACTAGGAGCAACACCAAAACCCCAGGGGGGTCCCTAAAACCCCAGCGGGGGTCGCTGCCCCCTGAGGGAAACCAGAAAGCCAAAGAGAAGCAGTGGGATGGAGGAGTGGAAATGGGGCAGCGTGGAGCATGAAATCAAGGGGGGAGGAAGTGGTCAGGGTCCCCCAAAACTGGGGGGGGAGGGGGGAGCAGCAAAACCCCAGGGTGTCCCCCAAAAACCTGGAGGGCATCACTGACCCATGGTGGGACCCCCAAAATTCAAGGGAAAAGAGCAGGAGGCAGGAGCAGGAATGGGGCAGTAGGAGGTAAAAATCGAGGAGGGGAGATGGAGGGGTCCCCAAAACCTTGGGGATCAGGAGGGGATGCCAAAATCCAAGCAGAAGCAGTGGGAAGGACAAGTGGAAATGAGGTGGGGAGAATGAAATCCATGGGGAATCCCTCAAAAACCTGGGGGGCTCAACATACCCCAGGGGCCCCCAAAATGCCCCCATCAGGACCCAAACAGTCTAGGAGAGGGGGGGGCCTTGAAACAGGCAGCAGAGATTTAGGGGCCACTGGTGGGAAGGGGGGGTATCCCTGGAAGTGAGGGGACCCCAAAACGGCCCCGGGGTGGCTCAAAATGGCGAGGGGAGAAGCTCCTGGGGAGGCCCTGAAATCGCTCCTGGGGGGCTGTGAGACCACCCGGGGGGTCCAGGCTTAGAGGGGAGCCCCAAACCTGGCAGGGGGCAGGGCTTAGACCCAGGAGGCGGGCTCTAGACCTGAAAGGGGTGTGGCTAGAGCCAGCCCCACTCCCAAAGCCAACTTGTGGGGAGGATCTCTGGGTCCTGTTTAGGGTTGAGGGGGTAAAAATCTTAGGCAGGGGAGGGACTGGGGGGTATGGGGGAGGGACTGGAGGAATGCAGGCATTCAGGGGGGATGAGTGTGGGTGGGGGAGCAGTACCTCTTATAGTAGATATCAGTACGCCCACACGAGGTCCCAGATTTCCATACAACCTTCTGCCACTTCCAGTCCGGTCCCAGGACGTGGCAGTCCTGCCAGCCCTCTGCCATGCTGTCCGGGGGAGCTACTGCGGAGGGGATGAGCAGCTCCCCAAAACCCCCAAAAACACCTACTCCCGCCCACCCAAAGCTACTGCGAGGGATGCAGGCAGCGCCCGAAGCCACACCACCTGCCCGCAGGCCCGCCCCGAGCACCCCCAGCCACGCCCCCACCTCGTAACCCCGCCCCAAACACCCAAAGTCACGCCCCCCCCAAAGGACCCATAGTCCCGCTCCACGCAGGTGGCGCTGAAGCCCTGCCCCCTTTCCCCACACCACGCCCCCAAACTATGCCAGGCGCGCGGCCAGCGCAGCTCCTCCTCCCCACCAGTCACCCACAAAATACTGCCCCTCCGCCACGCCAACCCCCGCCAACTGCCCGCACCCACGTGGATTCCCCCAGCCGCCCCTCCCCCTCCTAAACGGCCCCTCCCCCGCCCCGGTCACCCGTAAACTTCACCTCCCCCTCACTAACTACCCTTTCCCCCCCCCACATCCACCCCCAAACTGCACCTCTCCCCTCACGAACACCCCACAAACACACACTAACTGCCCCTTCCCTCACATGGACCCTTAAACAGCCCCCTCGCCCCTCGGACACCCCCAAACTGTCCCTCCCTCACACGAACACCCTCCACAAACTGCCCCTGACCCACAAAAACACCCCGCCCAGGGGCCTGCATCCTGCCCCAGGCCCACTCCGCGGCCCTCTAATGCACACAGCTCCCCCCGACCCCACTGCCCAGCCCCTCTAGGGCACACAGCCCTCACGCCCCCCCAGCCCCACTCCCCAGATGCTCACAGCCCCTCCCCTGCCTGGAGCCTCCCAGTACCGCTCCCCGGGGCCTGCAGGACCGCCCCCCGCCCCACTGAAATACCCTCCGCAGCCAATCACTTCGTGGGGCGGGGAGCGAGCAAGCGGCTGTGCGGTGTTAAGCTCCCTGCTGAGTTAAACCACAACCATCAGTTCCCCCACAGTGATTTCAGCGAATGCAGTTTCTGAAGCTTTAAACTGAAGTTAAAGTGAGGCCCAGCAGCGGCCCCCCGGCCAACCTCCCCCCTAGTTTTACTACATGACATCATAACGGTCTGGAACATCCCCCGGGTCAGGTGGGGTCAGCTCTCCCAGCGGTGCCCCCTCCCAAACCCTTGTGCACCCCCAGCCCGCTCGCCGGCAGGGCGGGGCGAGGAGCAGAACAGCCCCTGGTGCTGTGCAAGCGCTGCTCAGCAGGAACTAACGCACCCCTGCGTCATCAACGCCCTTTTCAGCACAAACCCAAAACGCAGGAGGGAGAGTGGGGTGCAGGGGAAAGCCTCGTGTGGGAAACGGGGGGCAGACATGGGGAGGGGCATGCGTGGGGATGACCTACACCAGGGGGTCCAGCCGGGACAATCCACAGCAGGTAACTCACCTGGGACAAACCGCAACCGATAATCCATTCCAGATAACTGACCCTCGCTGGATAATCCACACTGGATAACCCCAAGCGATGCCCCTCAAACCGCTGGTGTTTCACCCCAAATTGGGAGGTTTTTTGCTTTTCCATAGTATGAAAATGGGTTTTTTTTTTCTTTTCCAAACTATTCAACTTGGAGGTTTTTCGGCGCTTTTCCGCAACATAAAAATTGGTGATCTTTGCTTTTGGTTTTGTGCATGAAAATGGGGTTTTTTTTGCTTTCCGGCTGCCCAAATCCAGGTGGATTTGGCTTTCCCAGGAGCTCCAAGTTGGGTATTTTTCCCCCAAAATTGTGATTTGTTTTTTGTTCCCCCCGCCCCACCCTTGCAGACCCTGATTCAGGGGTTTGAGGGTATTTTTATGCCATGGCGGCAGG
This sequence comes from Calonectris borealis, assembly GCF_964195595.1. Classification (NCBI taxonomy): domain Eukaryota; kingdom Metazoa; phylum Chordata; class Aves; order Procellariiformes; family Procellariidae; genus Calonectris; species Calonectris borealis. The sequence goes on along the minus strand of NC_134331.1, from coordinate 14,872,444 downwards.
TCCCGCTCTGTGTGCACAGCCCCGCAGGGGAAACTCCCCATTGGCAGAACTGGCCCCAAATCAGGATGGGAAAAGGCGGAAAAGGAGAACAGGGAAGAGGCAGCTTTTGAAAGCGCTTTTATATCTTCAATAGAGAGGTATTTCGGGGGGGGGGGGGGGGGGCAGCAGATGGTGTCAATTCTATAAACAGGGTTTCTTTGCATGTTAAAAACCTTATCTATCATAGACATTTACACTTATGTATCTATTTACACATACATATACATATATTTAGGGAACATATTTATGTTTCACTTTTTCCTCCCCATTTCCCACTTTCCCCCCCTATTTCCCACTTACTACATGTAATAGCTATTCAGACTATGTATCTGTTCAGACTTAGGTATTTTGACACTTAAATATCTTTATACACTTCTCTATTTACACTTACATATATTTACACCTGTGTCTTTATAGACTTAGATATCCATTTACACTTATATCTATTTAGACTTAGATATCTATTTACATTTATATATATACTTCTTATATTACATATATCTATTTAGACTCTCTATGTAACACGTAGTAAGTGTAAATAGCTCTATCTATTCAGACTTTTTTCTATTTCAAATTCCTTCATATATAAAATATATCATCCTATTTGCATTTGGAAGTTCTTTCTTTTTTAATTTATATAGACATGAGTTATTTTTGTATTTTAAAACCCTATATACGTCTTTCGAATTTTTTTATACTCTAAAATCCTTTATATAATAGGGCAGATATAGGTTCTTATTCTGAAATCCTTTTATACATATCAACGAATGTTATTTTTCAACATATAGAACAAGGAGAGATTTTTCTCTATTTCAAGGCCTCACAGATACATTTACAGTTTTTAAAAATTTTTGAAACCCCCCCCATGAATTATCAGGCGTTTTTGGGCTGTCACCCCCTTTTTGTGGGGGGACCCCCCATTCCCCACTCACCTGCTCCTCCACGGCATCATCACCCCCGTGGTGATGCTGGGGTGCCCCAAATGACATCATCACCCCTCCAGGCCCCCCAACCCCCCCTTTTTATTCACCCCCCCAAAAAGACACAACACGAGGGAAACGGCCCCAACCGTTACTTTACTTTAATAATGCCGTTTACGTATGTACGCACGCACCCCCGCCAAAAAGGGGGGCTCTGCTAGAAAGATAAAGGAGGGGCGGCCCCCCCCAAACACTTGCAGCCCCCCCCAGCCCCCGTCCCGCAGGCTGGCAGCCGGCCCCTTACCCTCAGCACGCCTAACGACCAGCAGGCAAACCTGGGCTGGGGGTCTCTCCTGAGCACCACGGGACGCTCACAGCGAGGCATCTGAAAAACAAAAATCCCAACTGGCATTTCAGCACATTAAAAAAACAGCACCGAAGGCAGCAGAGGAATTCGGTCAGGATAAGGGAGAGGGTAGCAGTCGAGCTAAAGGAGGGTGCCAGGCAAACGGGTCAGCTCGAAATACAACATGGCCTTTAAAAGCTCGAGCGATTCGAACGCTTAAAATCAGCGTGAGGACTAATTGACGCGATTCTGAACACGTCCTTAGCAGAGAAGTAAACGCTCTCGCTGGTGTCAGAAAACGCCTCGTCCCTTCCTTACAGCACCGCTGCCGGGAGATAACCCCGTGAGGCTGCAGGACAAGGGCGCGCCGTAATCAGCATCTACGCTCACGGATCCACCGCCGCAGCTCCAGCCCTTGCGCTGCTGCTGCTGCTGCTGCGCATCTCGCTCGCTTGGCCGATAAAGCTGAAAGTGAAGTGTAAAACTTTGAAGAGTAAAATGAAAAAGAAAGAACAAATCTCAGCAATTCATTTTATGCTAAAAAGGCGTGCGCACGCTTACATACGTACAATGAGAAGACTCATACTATAAAAATATTTGATTTTCCTTTTGCGTTAATTGAAATTGCGTAGCTGTGAATTCATACCATTAAATTATCTACCTCCAAGCTACACAGCTATCATTTGACCAGGGGTTTTGCGTGTGTGACATGACTAGGAGGGACGCCTGGCCAGCTGCGCCGAGACCGATGCTACCGAACTGCCGGGGAAACGCGCCGTCGAAAGCGAGACAGGAATAAAGTACTTCAGAGCACTCTGCCAAAAGATCGGGAAAAAAACCCGTAACGTTCAGGTGCCTCTCTTTTTAAACGTTTAGAGCAACTACCCAACTGCTTAAGTACACCTAATAAATTATACGCTACAGCTATTTGGCAGTTGCAGTTTAAACAATGTAAATCAGTTTGGAAATTAGACAATTTTAACTTTCTTTTTAAAATTTCATTTATGATAGAAAAATCAGTGAGATAAGAGATCTCCCATACGGTTTTACTTTTTTTTTTGGGGGGGGGGGGGGGGCAGCAGGCAGTGGGGAATATCAAATCCCCGGTGCTGCAATACATAAGGCTACCAAAAAGGACTGGCAGGTTTGCTAACGCTGTTGGCTGTACCCAAGCGTGCGGAGGAACGCGTCTTTACGATCTCTCGACCGTTACACCCGAGAACCAAAGATCAGCCATACGTCGACTATTGGAAGATGTGTGTCCTAGTTTCAGCAGGGATAGGGTTAAATTTCTTCCTAGTGCTGTGTTTTGGATTTAGTATGAGGAGAATGTTGATAACACACTGACGTTTTCAGTTGTTGCTAAGTGCCCTCCTAGTCCAAGGACAGCTCCCATGCCTACTGACTGAGCTAGGTACACAAGATGGGAGGGAACATAATCAGGACAGCCAGCCCAGCTGGCCAATGGGGTATTCCATACCATGTGACGTCATGCTCAGTATATGAACGGTAGGCGTGATCCAGGAAGTACCGAACGCTACTTGGTTATCGGTCAGCACGGGTAGTGAGCAATTGCATTGTGCATCACTCATTTTGTATATTCTATCATTATTTATTATCATTATTCTCCCTTTTCTGTTCTATTAAACTGTCTTTATCTCAACCCACGAGTTTTTCTCACTCTTACCCTGCCGATTCTCTCCCCGTCCCACTGGGGGGGCGGGGGGAGTGAGTGAGCAGCTGCGTGGTATTTGGCTGCCTGCCAGATTAAACCACAACAATGTGCTGCGCTTGGGTCCTTGCAAGGAAATCGACTTAACTCCTTTTTTTTTTCCAGAGAGAGTGAAAAGTCTCCTTGCAGATGACTTCTACTGCCAAGCTCGTCATCTCTGAAGATCCATTCTGATGGGAAGTTCGTAAAAGGCAACTCCTTTGAATGAAAAAGATTTCCATTCTGGAAAATCTCTTTCCAACCGAAGTCAAAATTACGCGCTGCAGGTTAGGAAAAAGGACATTATAGAATCAGTAACTCACCGAAAACACATCAGGACTCTCTGTCACTAGTTACGAGGCTGCTACCGCTTCTCGGGAAAGCCTGGAAAACACACCGAAGCGACGCCGATTTGTGCCGTGTTGTCCACGCCTCTTCTTTGACCTTGATTGCTTTTAGCACAGATGCTAGTATCTCAGTAAGGTTTTCGAGTGCTACTGTAAGGTATTTTAAACACTGACTGACTGAAAAAGCATAAAGCTTTTATCGCGAAAACAAAGCCTGTTTCTCCCGAACATCCGAACTCTTACAAACAGTTCCTTTCCTCTTCTAGTCCAACATTATTTTCACAGCACCCTTTAATAGCAAGCACACAGAAACAGAAGACTCTGCTTTCAGGAAGAGAAAATAGACGAAGGAAAGCAAGCCTTGAATAGGCGTACCACGCTCCAGAACAGACCTTTATTTTTAGTATTTGTGTTAAAATATTTCATGTTAAAAAATCAGATAGAAGGAGAGCTGCCACATTCTTCGTGTTAACTGTAAAGTCCACACTACAAGCACCTTAGGAAAAATGCAGACACATATCACAGGCATACCTTGTACTTGCAGACCACTATGGATCCTTTCCATCCGTCTCGTACTTTCACGGCAGTTGACATTCTGCTGAGAGGAAAGGCAAAAAAAAAAAACCCCACACACATTTAGCACAAAGCTTCCTTTTCTGTGAAGACTACAACTACAAGCTTTAGTTTCGCTAGAACTCACTTGCCTAGAGACGCGCAGGTGACAGGCACAGACACCTACGTACGTTTTCTCAAGCCTAAGTAGAGCCGCGATTTCCTCACCCGATACGTCCCAAGTTGAGTATTTTTGTTAAAGAGTACGGCAACCCGTCTGTCCTCGCGAACTCGCTGCAAAAGAGGAATCCTTTTTTCCAGGCCGTTTCTCCAGACGGTCAAGATCTTTGAAAACTGCAGTTGTGCCACCAAACCTGCTCAGGGTCCCTCCCAACCTTCGACCATCGTTAGATTTAACAGGCACACGCTCTATTCCGTCTTCCAACAGCAAAAATACATAACGCCCCCAGACCCCTAGCGCAACCCTACGGACGTCCACACACACCTCGCTGTTTTGATGAGGAGCCACTGAGCACCCCTGCGAGCACAGCGGGTTCATGCGCAAGACCAGTGTCCTGGTTTCGGCTGGGATAGAGTTAATTCTCTTCCTGGTAACTGGTATAGCGCTGTGTTTTAGATTTAGGACGAGAAAAACGTGGATAACACGCTGATGTTTTAGTTGTGGCTAAGTAGCGCTTACGCTAGTCGGGGACTTTTCAGCTTCTCATGCCCTGCCAGCGAGAAGCTGGGAGGGACCTTAGCCAGGACAGATGACCCAAACTGGCCAAAGGGACAGTCCATACCATATGACGTCACGCTCAGTACATAAGCTGGGGGAGTTGGCCGGGCGGCGGCGACTGCCGCTCGGGGACCGGCTGGGCATCAGTCGGCGGGCGGTGAGCAATCGCATTGTGTGTCGCTTATTTTGTATATTCTTTTATCGTTATGATTGTTTCCCCTTCCTGTTCTGTCCCATTAAACTGTCTTTACCTCACCCCACGAACTTCACTTTTTTTTCCGATTCTCTCCCTCACCCCACTTTGGGGGCAGGGGGAGCGAGCGAGCAGCTGCGTGGTGTTTAGCTGCCTGCCGGGTTAAACCACAACAACCAGCTTCACCTACGCCGATTTCAGCGAATGCAGCTTCTGAAGCTTTAAACTGAAAACCGTATCTTGATACTTTGCCGCGGCAGAAACGATCCGTAACTAGAACTCTACAAAAACGCAGTAACGCAAATTGCAAACCCACAGCAGCGACAGCTTCAGAAATATTTCTACCGGGAACAAGGGAGAAAAAAAATACAGTTTCATCTCACGCACAGGAAAGCAGCAGGCAGAGAAAAGGGTCGGCATGCGTAGCCCTTGCAGAACGCAGGCATTCTCCTTCCATTCCTAAACCCGCCTCTTAGGTCGAAATATCACAACACTACTATGGCAATATCGAGAGCAGGGAACAGCAGCCCTGCCGCTGGATGTGCTACTGACTGATGCTATTTACGTAGCAGGACACCTAGACAGAGGGGCACGTTTTTCCACACACAACCCTGAACTTCCTGAAAATTTATGTTTACCAAAACGAGCCATTTGGAACACATTGCCAAACAATGTTTGGCAATAAAACTTTGATGTGTTTGACACACACAAATTTGTGGTAACTCGCTACTTGCTTCCTGCTGTTGCTGTTCTTCCTTCAGAAATTCTACTTGTAGCCAAGTTATTCGCTACCGGTTCAAGCATTTACCTTCCAGGTATTACCAGCACATTTACACAGGCGAGGAACTAAATCGCTGTTCTAAAACTACCCGAGTGAAAATTACAGCCACGAAAGAGGAGTAACAGAGAAGAAAAGGAGAGGTCAGGCAGCAAGAGAGCTCTGCAGGCTGCCACCAGTCAACATCGCACTCTTTTAAAAAAAAAAAAAAACCACAAACCAAAAAATAACACAAACACAAAAAGCCCACAAAAACCAACAACAAAACAAAACCTTGACGTTGTACCTTTTTTTTCTTTTGGAGCTTGTCCCTGTCTCAGCAGATTGTCTCATCAGAGCATGAAATGCAGATGATCCGTATCCCGATGACATCTGCACGCGATGAACACGTGTTCAGAAATAGTCCAGATCTGTAAGACTGGTGTCATTTGTGTGGTTTTAATAATCATAACTCCGTTTTATTGACCGATGCATTTGTGAGGAAACTAAGTAACTTTTAAACGTAGCCTCTCCTTGGGGAGAAAAATGCGTTAGGGAGTGAAAAAAATGATGATTCAGAGCTCCCAACCATGACGGAGCAGCGGGGAAATTAACGAAAGTGAAGGCCAACAGCAGCAACATGAAGCGACATTTGGCTTTAATTCTGATCACGTACTTAAGCGGCTCTCCAAGTCTATGCCTCGAGCCTATGAATGACTAGCCCTTTTTCGGAAGGACCAACTTTTTTCCTTAAAAGTCCTAGACTGAAGACTCCACTGAACAGAACGTGGATTGAGCCACAGGACAACGTGCCATCAACACTCTCAGGAAAAAAAAATCAAGTAAAAATCAAGTTTAAATATCAGTTTCCATCATGTCTCATTCATTCCATTTCTAGTGATACCTGGGTGCTCAAAAATTCACTATCCTGACACCACGTAGTACTACAAATTGAGTTATGCCTATAAAAATAAAAGGCTATTTCCAACCTGCCCATAAAATCAGTATGAACAAACAGAAGAGAAACACTTGAACTTAAAGAAGGACACAGGCAGCTCTTAATTTTTCGTAGATGAAAGCTCATTCTTTTCCCTGAAAGGAAAACACTCATAACTACCCAGGGTTAGTTACGCTAACAAGGGTACGTAGGCACGCTCTGTTCACGGCAATTGTTCATCAGCTTTTCTGCACCGGCAGCAAATTTGCCTTTTCCCTGGGTTTGACGTGGAGCATCTGCAGCGTCCTTGAACGCGCCAATGTTTCTCCCGGCTCCCCCGGCCCCACACGTGCCATTACCTGAGCAGCAAGCGGCGTCAACCACGCAGGATTTTCTTCACGTGACGCAGAAGGTGACGCTGGGAAAAGAGGAGGCACAAAATGAACCTGTTTGTCACACCCAGCCAACGGTGAAAACCCAGGGAAAGATTCTGCCGTGCGGGGCCGGGCTGTGCACCCCGGCAGCTCCAGCCGGCCGGTTTCGCTCCCCTTTGCCGGGTACCGGGGAGACACCGCCGCCTCGTGCTGCCGCCTGCCCCCCGGGGGACCTCGCTTCAGCCCTCGGGAACGGGACCGGGAGAGACCCTCCACGCAAAGAGAGCGGATCCACGCGTGGCGTGGATTTAATCCCCGAGGGAAGAGGCCAGGCTCCCCGCTGGCAGAAGGACAACTCGCCTCCCTGCCGCTCGGAGCGCCTTGCCGGGGACAGCCCTGCCTGCGCCCGGCTGCTCTTCAGCCGTGCTGAGAGTGCAGTCTGGCCGACGGATGCTCCGGCAAACAGACACTGCAGCGAATCACAGCTCCCGCTCGTTACAGCTGCTGGTAATTTTGCCTCTGGCTAAGGCTAAGGCATGCCCCAGACAGCGGACAGCCCGTCTCGTTCCAGCTCCTGCTTGCGACGGTTCTGGCTAATTGAAGCTCCAGCTCTGCACCGTTGATTTCAGCTCCTTCTCCTTACAAGCTCCAGCTATTTGCAACAGCCTGGGCTTTTGACAAGGTCGTAAACCAATCGCCGTCAAAACTCGACTATTAGGATAAAATATCATAGTTGTACATTGTATAAATATCAATTAGTTTGTACGACTAATCAGTTAACAACTATTCGAAGCAGTCGACAAGGAAGAGCTGGACTCGAAGAGGGCGTGCGGGGTCTGAAAAGCAGAGACCACCTCTTCCCCCCAGAGACCACCGCAGCCGTTGAGTTGGGCCTGGTGCATGCCGGCCTCCCGCACTTCGGGGTCCAGCAGGACCAGAGCCCCTCCCCCCGGGGAGGGTCCACGCACCCTGCCCACCCCCTGCTTTCCCCCGCAGCCCCCAATGCCCTCCCAACCCCCCGCACAAACGGCCAAACCGGCTTCTGCTTTGGGCCCCCAAATCAGCTCACTTGGCACCCATTTCTGAGCCCAAAAACCCAGCTGCTGCGCCTGTCCTCAAGGCCCAAAGATGCCCCCGGGGAGGGCAAGTGCTTGTGTGATGCTGCGGGCAGAAATAGGGCTGAAAGGTCCGATCCCGGTGCCGGGGGAGCAGAGGCGAGCTGGCTGGGACCAGCTTTTGCTCCTGGAACAACCCCAAGTCCCTGCTCCGAGGTCTTCCCCTTGGGGCCCTGGGGTGGACCTGTCCCTCCCCTTCAAATGCTCCAGCAGTTTCGGGGGCAGAAGGCCGTTTCTAAGCCCTCTCTCCAGCAGCTCCTCCCTCGACTCGGCCCGTGAAGCCCCCAGGCTCGAGCACCTCGCTGGGGCGGGTGGCCTCCATTGCCTACAGGCTGCCCGTCTGCCTGCAGGGAGGGCTGGGGGGTGCCCGGCCCCACGGGGCGACAGTGGGGACTCGCAGGGAGGGCCTGTTTGCACACAGCGCCCACCCCGCCCCCCCGCCCCGGCCCCACTGCGCGGCCCCCCTAGGGCACACAGCCCCCCCCTCCCAGCCCCACTCCCCAGATGCTCACAGCCCCTCCCCCGCCTGGAGCCCCCCCAGCCCCCGTCCCCGGAGCCTGCAGGACCGCCCCCTCCTCCGCCACAGCCCCACTCCTCGGCTCCCCGGGCCCGCGGCCCCTCACACTCACGCTGCGCCGCCGCCTCGGTGCGGACCCCGCCGCGCGCCCCGTTGAAATACCCTCCGCAGCCAATCAGCTCGCGGCTCCACCGGACCGCCCGCGCGGGGCACGCCGGGAGTTGTAGTCCCCGTCCCGGGACCGCGCATGCGCACGGCGCCTCGTGCAGCCCGGCTGGCTGTACATCGATACCCGTACAATGGAGGTGATCGTGCACCGACCCTGGTGCAACCCTTGTGCCCCCCCATGCTCGCAGCCCCTCCCCGGTGTTTGCAAGCGCCTCCCAGCCCCAGGACCTCCGGTGCTCACAGCACCCGACCACACCATTTTCCAGCCCCGTGGGAGCCCCAAGCCCCACCCTCAAGCCCCGCCAGGACCCACAGCCCCACTCCCCAGCTCCTTGGGGGACTGCAGCCCCCGCCCCCAGCCCCACTCCCAAGCCCCCCTAGGACACACAGCCCCCCCTCCCCGGCCCCCTCCGGGACGCACAGCCCCCCCCAGCCCCCCTCCCTGGCCCCCTGCGGAACGCACAGCCCCTCCAAAGCCCCACTCCCCGGCCCCCCCGGGACACACAGCCCCCCCCAGCCCCCCTCCCCGGCCCCCTCCGGGACGCACAGCCCCCCCCAGCCCCCCTCCCCGGCCCCCTCCGGGACGCACAGCCCCCCCAGCCCCCCTCCTCAGTCCCCCGGGGGGTCCGCAGCCTCCCCCCAGCCCGCCGTGCCCGCGTCACCTCAGACTGCCGCCGCCGCCGCCGCCGCCGCCGCCGCCGCCGCCGCCGCCGCCGCCGCCGCCGCCGCCGCCGCCGCCGCCGCCGCCTGGGTGCAGACCCCGCCGCGCGCCCCGTTGAAATATCCTCCGCAGCCAATCAGCGCGCGGCTCCTCCGGGCCGCCCGCGGGGGGCACGCCGGGAGTTGTAGTCCCCGCCCTGGAAGTGCGCATGCGCACGGCGCCTTGTGCAGTGCGGGTGCCTGCGCAGGGACCCCCGTGCAACGGTGGGGATTGTGCAGGGACCCTTGCGCAACGAGGGGTCGGTGTGTGGAGACCCCCGTGCAATGCGGGGGGGCACTGCAGGAGGACCCTTATGCAATTAGTTGGTGTGCAGGGGACCCTCGTGCAATGGCGGGCAGGTGCACGGGGACCCTTGTGCGATGGTGGGGATTGTGCAGGACCCTCGTGTGACAGTGGTGGTTATTTTTCTCGGCAGTACCCTTGGGTTCGGGAGCAAAACAGCCGGTGCCTGAAACCACTGGGGTGTTTTGACTGCTGCTGAGCAGCCTCGAGGCCGCCTCCAGTTCCCACATGGCTCCCATGGTGTGCGTGGACCCTCCTGCAACGGGTGCAGGTGTGCAAGGAGGGTGATCTGGGGTAGGGGTCCCTCTCTGGAGGCACCCAGCTCGAGCTGGCACCTAAGAACTAATCAAGTAGTAATGAGGAACCTTCTCTTGCACCTGACGTTAACCAGCGGGATCCCAGGGTCAGACCCTGTTACGGTGATTGGACCCTGGGGAGGTGGCAGAGGGTGCCCTGGACAGGTTGGGGGCGTTCCCTGGGGAGGAGGGGAGCCCCCACCCCCCTGACTGTGGGCACTCCCCCCAAGGAGCAGAGCATGGTGCAAGACTTTAGGGAGGATGAGGGCTAGCAGGACCCCAAGATGGCAGTGCTGGCTCTTCCCAGTGTCTCCCCAGTACTGGAGGGGGGGTGTGTGTGTGTGTCTCATGACCATGGGGATGGGGGGGGGGGGGCCTCAGGATGGGGCAGGGGGGGAATCCTGGGGTCCGGGAGGGACCCTGAGAGTGGGGTAGGTAGGGGGACATTGGGGGACAGAGGTGTTTCTCGGGAGATTGAGGACGCCATGTGGGGAGTTGAGACTGGGAGGGATGACCCTGGCGAGGTGGGGGGCACCGCGGGGAGAAGGGATCCCACCCCCGACACCTGCAGCCACCCCCAGGGGCAGCTGGGACCCCGACCCACTGGGGGACCAGGATGGGAACGATGGGGACTCACTCATGGATACTGCACAGGTAATAAAATAGTTCATGCTGCACCCTGTTGTAGGGTCTCTGGGGTGCCCTGGGCCCTGGGCGCCGAGTCCCCATGACAGCCAGCCCTTCCCGGGGGTCCCCAGGCTGCCGGGCTCCTCTGGCCCCAGCTGGCGGGAGCTGTGTCCTCCCAGCCGCTGGCCACGCAATGGCAGCACCGACCCACGGCCACGCGGAGACAGGGCTGGGGACAGGGCCGGGGTTGCCTGTGCTCCACCTGGGTGGGTCTGCAGGGCTCGGGCAGGGGGGACCCGGCATCCTGCAGCTCCACTCCCACCCTGGGGACCCCAAACACCCCCGGGGGTGCGTCGCTGTCCCTGTCGCTGGTGGCAACCGGCATGGGGGGAAGGTGACAGTGAGGGTCCCCGCCAGTGGCCCGGAGTTCGTCACCACTGGGGGGACAGGGGACAAGCAGGGCCAGCACCAAGGAGCGACGGCAGCACAGCCTACTCTCTGGGGGTCCCCACCCCCTGTCCCCAGGGGTCCCCTCCGTCCCCGTGTTTTATTGGAGGAACACAGAGCCCAACGACCAGCCGCAGGGACAGGGGATGGGGAGCTGCCCCAGGGATGGGGACAGCACCGGGACACGCCGATACTCTTGGGGGTGCTGGCATGCGGGGGGGGGGGCACCCTAACCATTGCCGCCCGGGATGACGAATGCACCGGGATGAGGGAGGCAACGGGATGGGGACGGCACATGGAGGGGCCAGAGCCGGCGCGCGAACGCCGGGCTGCAGGACCACGCTTCGGCTTCGGGGCGGCAGCAGCGAAGGCGGCGGCGGCGGCGCTGCTGCGCACCTGAGCGGTGCCGGCGCTGCAGTACCGCGATTCGGCCACGGGGCGGCAGCAGCGAGCAGCCGCCGGGCGGCGCGTGCCCGGGGGCGGCACCGGCGCTGCAGGTCCGCGCTTTGCAGGCCCAGCGACCGCCGGCACCGCGCACGTGGGGCGGCAGCGGCGTTTCCTTACCGGAACGAACCAACGAACGCGGCGGCATCACCCCGCAGGCACCACAGTACGGCATTGCCGTTACCGGCGGACGGCAGCGCGGAGAAAGGGGGCGCCACCGCGCATGCGCGGCTCAAGAGCCGCAGTACCGAATTCTGGTCGCTCGGTGGCAGCAGCGAGCAAAGAAAGGCGCGCTACCGCGCATGCGCGGCTCAAGAGCTGCAGTACCCAGTTTTGGTCACAGGGTGGCAGCAGCGAACAAAGAAAAGCGCGCCACCGCGCATGCGCGGCTCAAGAGCTGCAGTACCCAATTTTGGTCGCTCGGTGGCAGCAGCGAGCAAAGGAGAGCGCGCCACTGCGCATGCGCGGCTCAAGAGCTGCAGTACCGAATTCTGGTCGCTCGGTGGCAGCAGCGATCAAAGAAAGGCGCGCTAACGCGCATGCGCGGCTCAAGAGCTACAGCACCCAGTTTTGGTCGCACGGTGGCAGCAGCGAGCAAAGGAGAGCGCGCCAATGCGCATGCGCGGCTCAAGAGCTGCAGTACCAAGATTTGGTCGCTCGGTGGCAGCAGCGAGCAAAGGAGAGCGCGCTACTGCGCATGCGCAGCTCAAGAGCTGCAGTACCGAATTCTGGTCGCTCGGTGGCAGCAGCGATCAAAGAAAGGCGCGCCACCGCGCATGCGCGGCTCAAGAGCTGCAGTACCGAGATTTGGTCGCACGGTGGCAGCAGCGAGCAAAGGAGAGCGCGCCACTGCGCATGCGCGGCTCAAGAGCTGCAGTACCGAATTCTGGTCGCTCGGTGGCAGCAGCGAGGAAAGAAAGGCGCGCCACTGCGCATGCGCGGCTCATGAGCTGCAGTACCCAGGTTTGGTCGCTCGGTGGCAGCAGCGAGCAAAGAAAAGCGCGCCACGGCGCATGCGCGGCTCAAGAGCTGCAGTACCGAATTCTGGTCGCACGGTGGCAGCAGCGAGCAAATAAAAGCGCGCTACCGCGCATGTGCGGCTGAAGAGCTGCAGTACCCAGTTTTGGTCGCTCGGTGGCAGCAGCGAGCAAAGGAAAGCGCGCCACCGCGCATGCGCGGCTCAAGAGCTGCAGTACCCGATTTTGGTCGCTCGGTGGCAGCAGCGAGCAAAGAAAGGCGCGCCACCGCGCATGCGCGGCTCAAGAGCTGCAGTACCGAATTCTGGTCGCTCGGTGGCAGCAGCGAGCAAAGAAAGGCGCGCTACCGCGCATGCGCGGCTCAAGAGCTGCAGTACCCAGTTTTGGTCGCTCGGTGGCAGCAGCGAGCAAAGAAAGGCGCGCCACTGCGCATGCGCGGCTCAAGAGCTGCAGTACCGAATTTTGGTTGCTCGGTGGCAGCAGCGAGCAAAGGAGAGCGCCCCACCGCGCATGCGCGGCTCAAGAGCTGCAGTACCCAATTCCGCCCGCCGGGTGCCACCGTCGCCTCACCGGCCCTTTCCCCTTCTCTCCGCCCAGTTCGTACCATCGCAAGACGGTAACTGCTTACTGGCGGTACTGGGCTTAGATTTCCCTGCCCTTTTCCCACTCGCGGCCCGGGCACTAATCTTCATCGCCTCTGTACCAAAAAGCACCCGGTGGCCCCAGCATTTCAGTCCTTTCCCTATGGCCGCTTTACAAGTCCCGTGGTTGTTTCTGCCCGTGCCCCCCAGCCCATTACCCGGGGAGGAGAAGCAGCACGGGGAACCTGTGGAATAGGTTTCTTTCTAACCCGGAGGAAGCCCCAGGGATCGCTGTCTCAGTCTGCAGGTGGCATCGGGGTTGTGGGAGTGACAGCGGCGACTCAACAGATGCTGGAGAGAGATTTAAAAAAAATAAGGCCACACGGGTGACACCCTGAGAGCAGGGGAGGGGCAGCTATGTCCATCAGGAAACCGTGCTTCTGAGCAGCCCCGGTGCCAGTGGCTGACCTGCAAACGAGCGATACGCCGGTGGTCCTGGGGCTGTGTTGCGGTGTTTGCACCTTTCCTTGCCTCTGTGCTATCAGCACTCTGCTCTCCTCACCCTGCACACGCGCAGGGCTTGCCACTTGGAGGAGAGACACTGCACGACGTCACTTACCACCCTGCCCTCCAGCGTGCAAAGGAATTAGAAATGAGGCAGGGAAAGCCAAGAGGCCTGCTGGTGTATTAGGCGTCCTCAGCAGTTGACCGTAGAGCCCGGCAGGTTCCATCCTTGCTCTGTGCTTTTGTAGCTTGAACCCCCGATTGTTTTGCCATCGAGACTGCAAGGCGAGGAATACGCCTCTACTTGAACAAGCAAGACCCCTGCCAAATAGCTGAGCTGTGCACAGTGATAGGTGGCTGCCTGTGACCGACACCTTTTTCTGCTAAAACCAGAGCACGCTTCCCTTGTGAAGAGCCATCGGCAGTACAGAACGTACCTGAGCTCTCCTTGCACCGGCTCCCCAGAGAACGGCGTCTCAGTTCGACTGAAGCGTGCAGCAGCCTGTCGTCATCCCAGCCCCTCGCCCTCGAGCAAGCGGCTGCCTGTAGCAGCGGCAGAACCGCTGCTGCACAGTGGGGAAAGGAATGGCTTGGCGTCAAGCTCTGCGGGCTGCCTGTGGCCCCTGCAGAGCCGACGACCTCAGCAGCCCATACAAAGGGCGAAGCTAGCAGCCTGAGAAGGAGTCACAGGGTGCTGCAGCTCCTGCCACAACCATCCCTCCCAGCCTGCTGCTGGAGCACAAGGCACTTGAAAGCAGCCGGAAAGAACAAGGATGGCAAGATGGCAGGAATAACACGGAGAGCCTAAAGCGTTTAGCCAGCAGGGCTTGCAACTCACCTTGTGCCGTGGTTTAATCCCAGCTGGCAACTCAGCACCACACAACCGCTCACTTGCTCCCCCCTCAGTGGGAGGGGGGAGAGAATTGGAAGGGCAAAAGTGAAAAAACTCCACTTGTAAGGAAAAGGGGGGAAAAAAACCCCAAACAACAGAGAGAAAAACCCCAGACAGACAAGCGGTACAAATGAAAACAATGGCTCACCGCCAACCGACGGATGCCCAGCCAGCCGCAGCCCAGCAGCGGCCCCCCCGCCAACCGCCCCCCGAGTTTTATTTCCTGACGTCATAGGGTCTGGAACATCCCCTGGGTCCGCCGGGGTCAGCTCTCCCAGCGGTGCCCCCTCCCAGGCCCTCGCGCACCCCCAGCCCGCTCGCCGGCAGGGCGGGGCGAGGAGCAGAACAGCCCCCGGCGCCGTGCAAGCGCTGCTCAGCAGGAACTCACGCAGCCCCGCGTCACCGACGCCGTTTGCAGCACAAACCCAAAACGCAGGAGGAGGGAGAGCGGGGTGGGAGTGGGGTGCGGGGGAGCGGGAGGGGGGTGCCAGAGTTTGGGCGGGGGGCAACGGGCAGGTTGGCGGGGCAGGCAGCACCCCAGGGGTCCGGGGCAGAGGGGTTACGGGGAGGCAGTGCGGAACACGGGGGGTGGGAGGAGGGAGAGGAGAGAGGAGGGCAGTGCGGGCACGAGGTAGGAGGGCAGGGGATACGGGGGGCGCGTCACGGGGAAAACCTCGCACGGGGGGAAAAACCTCGCACGGGAAAGGCGGGGCGGACACTGGGAGGGGCGGGGGGGGACATGCGTGGGGGTGACCTACGCCAGGGGGTCCACCCGGGACCACCCACAGCAGAAAACTCGCCTGGGATAACCCGCAACAGATAATCCGTTCCCGATGACTGACCCTCGCTGGATAACCACGAGCGATGCCCCTCAAGCGGCTGGTGTTTCACCCCAAATCTTCCCCAAATCGGGGGGTTTTTTGCTTTTCCATAATATCAAAATTGGGGTTTTTTCCTTTTCCAAAACATTCCACCATTTGGAGGTTTTTCAACGCTTTTTCACAACAAAAATTGGTGGTTTTTGCTTTTTCGTTTTGTGCGTGAAAATGGGGTTTTTTTTGCTTTCCGGCTGCTCAAATCCAGGCGGATTTGGCTTTCCCGGGAGCTCCAAGTTGGGTATTTTTCCCCCAAAATTGTGGGCTTTTTTTTCCCCACCCCTTGCAGGCCCCGAATTAGGGGTTTTGTGGTATTTTTAGGCCATGGCGGCAGGTCCCGCTCTGCGTGCGCAGCCCTGCAGGGGAAAGTCCCTGTTGGGGGAACTGGCCCCCAATCAGGATGGGAACAGGCGGAAAAGGAGAACAGGGAAGAGGCAGCTTTTGAAAGCGCTTTTATATCTTCAATAGAGAGGTGTTTCGGGGCGGGGGGGGGGGGGGGCGTCGAGTTTTAAAATCCTTTCTATAAACAGGGTTTCTTTGCATTTTAAAAACCTTATCTATCATAGACATTTACACTTAATGTATTTACACATATCTCTATATATATATTTAGTGAATATATTTATGTTTCACTTATATCCCCGTTTCCCACTTATTATATATAATACCTGCTCAGACTATGGATCTGTTGAGTTACATATTTTGAACACTTAAATGTCTTTATAGACTTCTCTATTTACACTTACATATATTTACACCTATAACTTTATAGACTTAGACTTTAGACTTAGATGTCTATTTACACTTGTACATAATCTCTTAGATTACATATAATGTCTATGTAGACTCTCTATGTAACACGTAGTAAGTGTAGATAGCGGTATCTATTCAGACCTTTTTCTATTTTAAATTCCTTCATGTATAAAATGTATCATCCTTTTTGCATTTGGAAGTTCTTTATTTTTTAATTTATAGAGACGTGAGTTATTTTTGTATTTTAAAACCCTATATACATCTTTCGAATTTTTTTATACTCTAAAATCCTTTATATAATAGGGCAGATATAGGTTCTTATTTTGAAATCCTTTTGTACGTATAAATTAATATTATTTTTCAATATATGTAACAAGGAGAGATTTTTTTCTATTTCGAGGCCTCACAGATATATTTACAGTTTTTAAAAATTTTTGAACCCCCCCCATGAATTTTCAGGCAATTTGGGCTGTGACCCCCTTTGGGGGGG
This sequence comes from Calonectris borealis, assembly GCF_964195595.1. Lineage (NCBI taxonomy): Eukaryota > Metazoa > Chordata > Aves > Procellariiformes > Procellariidae > Calonectris > Calonectris borealis. Next base: position 14,855,840 of record NC_134331.1, on the reverse strand, counting down.
GGGAGGGGGGGACACGGACCCCCATGACCCCCCATTCCCCACTCACCTGCTCCTCCACGGCATCATCACCCCCGTGGTGATGCTGGGGTGCCCCAAATGACATCATCACCCCTCCAGGCCCCCCAACCCCCCCTTTTTATTCACCCCCCCAAAAAGACACAAAACGAGGGAAACGGCCCCAACCGGCAGCTCGTTACTTTAATAATGCCGTTTACGTATGTACGCACGCACCCCCGCCAAAAAGGGGGGCTCTGCTAGAAAGATAAAGGAGGGGCGGCCCCCCCAAACGCTTGCAGCCCCCCCCAGCCCCCATCCCGCAGGCTGGCAGCCGGCCCCTTACCCTCAGCACGCCTAACGACCAGCAGGCAAACCTGGGCCAGGGGTCTCTCCTGAGCACCACGGGACACTCACAGCGAGGCATCTGAAAAACAAAAATCCCAACGGATATTTCAGCACGTTAAAAAAACAGCACCGAAGGCAACAGAGGAATTCGGTCAGGATAAGGGAGAGGGTAGCAGTCAAGCTAAAGGAGGGTGCCAGGCAAACGGGTCAGCTCGAAATACAACGCGGCCTTTAAAAGCTCGAGCGATTCGAACGCTTAAAATCAGCGTGAAGACTAATTGACACGATTCTGAACACGTTCTTCGCAGAGAAGTAAACACTCTCGCTGGTGTCGGAAAACGCCCCGTCCCTTCCTTACAGCACCGCTGCCGGGAGATAACCCCGTGAGGCTGCAGGACAAGGGCGCGCCGTAATCAGCATCTACGCGCACGGATCCACCGCCGCAGCTCCAGCCCTTGCGCTGCTGCTGCTGCTGCTGCGCATCTCGCTCGCTTGGCCGATAAAGCTGAAAGTGAAGTGTAAAACTTTGAAGAGTAAAATGAAAAAGAAAGAACAAATCTCAGCAATTCATTTTATGCTAAAAAGGCGTGCGCACGCTTACATACGTACAATGAGAAGACTCATACTATAAAAATATTTGATTTTCCTTTTGCGTTAATTGAAATTGCGTAGCTGTGAATTCATACCGTTAAATTATCTACCTCCAAGCTACACAGCTATCGTTTGACCAGGGGTTTTGCGTGTGTGACATGACTAGGAGGGACGCCTGGCCAGCTGCGCCGAGACCGATGCTACCGAACTGCCGGGGAAACGCGCCGTCGAAAGCGAGACAGGAATAAAGTACTTCAGAGCACTCTGCCAAAAGATCGGGAAAAAACCCATAACGTTCAGGTGCCTCTCTTTTTAAACGTTTAGAGCAACTACCCAACTGCTTAAGTACACCTAATAAATTATACGCTACAGCTATTTGGCAGTTGCAGTTTAAACAATGTAAGTCAGTTTGGAAATTAGACAATTTTAACTTTCTTTTTAAAATTTCATTTATGATAGAAAAATCAGTGAGATAAGAGATCTCCCATACGGTTTTACTTTTTTTTGGGGGGGGGGGGGGGGGGGCAGGCGGTGGGGAATATCAAATCCCCGGTGCTGCAATACATAAGGCTACCAAAAAGGACTGGCAGGTTTGCTAACGCTGTTGGCTGTACCCAAGCGTGCGGAGGAACGCGTCTTTACGATCTCTCAACCGTTACACCCGAGAACCAAAGATCAGCCATACGTCAACTATTGGAAGATGTGCTGCGCTTGGGTCCTTGCAAGGAAATCGACTTAACTCCTTTTTTTTTTCCAGAGAGAGTGAAAAGTCTCCTTGCAGATGACTTCTACTGCCAAGCTCGTCATCTCTGAAGATCCATTCTGATGGGAAGTTCGTAAAAGGCAACTCCTTTGAATGAAAAAGATTTCCATTCTGGAAAATCTCTTTCCAACCGAAGTCAAAATTACGCGCTGCAGGTTAGGAAAAAGGACATTATAGAATCAGTAACTCACCGAAAACACATCAGGACTCTCTGTCACTAGTTACGAGGCTGCTACCGCTTCTCGGGAAAGCCTGGAAAACACACCGAAGCGACGCCGATTTGTGCCGTGTTGTCCACGCCTCTTCTTTGACCTTGATTGCTTTTAGCACAGATGCTAGTATCTCAGTAAGGTTTTCGAGTGCTACTGTAAGGTATTTTAAACACTGACTGACTGAAAAAGCATAAAGCTTTTATCGCGAAAACAAAGCCTGTTTCTCCCGAACATCCGAACTCTTACAAACAGTTCCTTTCCTCTTCTAGTCCAACATTATTTTCACAGCACCCTTTAATAGCAAGCACACAGAAACAGAAGACTCTGCTTTCAGGAAGAGAAAATAGACGAAGGAAAGCAAGCCTTGAATAGGCGTACCACGCTCCAGAACAGACCTTTATTTTTAGTATTTGTGTTAAAATATTTCATGTTAAAAAATCAGATAGAAGGAGAGCTGCCACATTCTTCGTGTTAACTGTAAAGTCCACACTACAAGCACCTTAGGAAAAATGCAGACACATATCACAGGCATACCTTGTACTTGCAGACCACTATGGATCCTTTCCAACCGTCTCGTACTTTCACGGCAGTTGACATTCTGCTGAGAGGAAAGGCAAAAAAAAAAAAAAAAAAAACCCACACACATTTAGCACAAAGCTTCCTTTTCTGTGAAGACTACAACTACAAGCTTTAGTTTCGCTAGAAACTAAACTATTTATTAGGGTATATTTATGTGTATATTTACTCACATATTACTCCTTTTTCCCTATAACCCAGATTTTGAGGCCGAAAGCAGAGAAATCCTGGCAGGCTTGGGGTCATTTGCGACGATTTGGTGAGGAAACAGTACTCGTCATACCTTAATTAAAAGTCGACGAGTCCTCAGTGTGATACATAATCAATATCGACAATAAAACACCCCAGATGGGTATAAAACACACATGAATTGTGATCGTAAAAAAAAATTTGCTTTTTTTTTTAAGCAAAATTCAACCTATCTTTATCGGGGCATTCAATTGCGGCTCCTGTGCCCCTACTCCGCTGTCCTCCCACCTGAACTTAGAAATATAAGAATTAAATATTACCTTTTTCCACCCAAAATGGGAAGGACCACGGCAAGGCGTGACCCAAAACAGCCAGAATTTAAATTAACTATTTATTTTATCCCTTTTAACTGTTTATTTTGCCTCTACTAAGTTTTTTTTTTATTAATTATTACCCATATCAAAAACCAATTCTGAGGTTTATTATAATCCTCAGGGTTGGAGCCCTAATATATACTGAGAAAAACATCAAATCCTTAAAAAATAAAAATGGAATTTAAGCTCACTGATACGTGGGAGCATTTACGCTCCGCTATAGGTGCCGGCGAGGCTTATAGATGGCAGATGTCCAAAGGGAAGAGGCTCGCCCTATGGATTTTGCTGCCAGGGGAGCAAGGGGCTACCTCCAGTTGGCATGGGCCATGCCCACCACGCATTCGCTCAGCTGTGGAGAGGGGGGTGGGAGAGAACTTTGGACCCCCAGAACCACCCAGAGACCCCCCAAAATCCCCCCAACCACCACCCCAAACCCCACCCGTCCCCCCCAACCTGTCCCCCCAAAACAGACCCCCAGCACCCCAAACCATCACCCCCACCTGCCCCCTGACCCACCAATCTCCCCCTCCTCTAACTGTGTGCCCCCAAATCATCCCCATCCCCCAAAACTGCCCCAGTCCTCCCAAATTTCCCATATCCCCCTTGCCAAATCACCCCCATCTGCCCCCAAAACTGGCCCCCATTCCTCTACACCCTCCTATGCTCCCCCAAACGCTCCCCTGCCCCCCAAAACCATCTGACCCCCCAAACTTCCCATCTCTCCCTTCCCAAATCACCCCCACCCCCCAAGACCATCTTTATGTCCCCCAAACCCCCCCTCCAAAATTTTCTATCTCCCCCTTCCCAAATCATTCCCAAAGCCACCCAAAACCAGTCCACCCCCCACCCCCAAACCAGCCCCCATCCCCCCCACCTTGCTTGCAAAGCGCAGGGAGGTGAAGGACTCGGTGAATTTCTCCTCCAGGGGAGCGAGATTCACTAACACCAATCTTGAGGATACATCAGGGTGTCAGTGGGGTCCCCCAAAACTCCCAGCCCCGCAAAATATCCCCCCCAAGCCCTTCAATCACATCTTGGCAAAGCCCCCCAGGCAGTTCTGCAGGAGGTAGGTCAGCCTGCTGTTGCAATAGGGGACGTGGGGCTCCTGCGGGGACCCTGGCAGTTAAGGCGAGGGCCCTGAGGACCCCCACAAGCCCAGGGGCCTCCCCGTACCTTTTTGGCAAGGGCCATGATGACTTGCCCCAGGGTGGAGAAGCTGGCATTGATGGCCTGTGTCTCGTGCAGCCGCTCCCCCGCCAACAGCAACTCATCCAGCTGTTCGCTGCCTGCCAGGTCCACCAGGCTCAGCACCACTGTGGGGGGAGAGGAGGGTCACCCCAAAAACAGGGGGGCCCAAAAAGGGCTCACCTCAAACCTGTGGTCCAAAAAAGGGGGCCCCAAAAAGGCTGACCCTAAACTGGTGACGCCAAACTTGTGACCCAGAAAGTGGGACCCCAAAAGGGCTCACCCCAAACTGGTGGCCCTAAAAGAGAAACCCCAAAAAGAGTCACCCCAAACCCATGGCCCTGAAAGGTGGGCCCCCCAAAGGCTCACCCCAATTAGTGGCCCCAAACCCGTGGGCCCCAAAAAGTGCTGACCCCAAACCAGTGGCCCCAAACCTGTGGCCCGAGAAGGGGGACCCCAAAACAGCTCACCCCAAATTTGGGGCCCCAAACGCAGGGCCTCAAAACGGCTCACTCCAGAAGGGGGGGGGGGGGGTGTCTCAAAAAGGGCTCACTCCAAACGACTGGCCACAAACTCATGACCCTGAAAAGGCTTGCCCCAAACTGGTGGCCCCAAAAGGGGGGCCCTGAACCCATGGCCCCAAAAGCTTCACCCCAAACCCATGGCCTTGAAAGCGGAGCCCCTAAAAGGCTCACCCCAAGAGGAAGAACCCAAAAAGGGCTCACCCCAAACCAGTGACCCCAAACCCATGGCCCTAAACGAGGGGCCCAAAAGGGCTCACCCCGAACTGCTGGCCCTGAACCCATGGCCCCAAACCAGTGGCCCCTAAAGGCTAGCCCCAAACCAGGTGGTCCCTACCCTAAAAGCTCACCCCAAACCAGTGGCCCCTAAAGGGTGGCCCCTGCAAAGGCTCACACCAAACCAGCTGGCCCCAAAGCAACGGCCCCTAAAGACTCACCCCAAACCAGGAGCTCCTAAAGGTGGCCCCTAAAAGCTCTTCCATAAAGGGTGCCCCTGAACCAGTGGCCCCTAAAGGCCCACCCCAAACTAGTGTCCCCAAAGCAGTGACCTCTAAAGGCTCACCCCAAACCACAGCCTCTAAAGGGTGGCCCCCCATAAAGGGTCCCACGCCCCCACTCGCAGGCGCAGCACAGGTCCCGGGCAGTGTTGGAGCCCTGGATGCAGAGCTAGAAGACACCGTGGCTGCCGGATGAGCCGTCATTCAGGGCTGTCCGGGCCACCGAGTGGTTGGCGGCTGCCATCTGCAGCAGCCCCAGCACCTTGCGGGGGGACACAGACGCCCCATTACCCCCCAAAACCACCCACACAGCCAATCTGACCTTTGAAGGGGGGAATCAGGGTCCCCCTACGCTCTTCTCGGAGGCGACGGGGACGCAGCACAGGTTCGGGACATGCACCTCCTCACTGGCCGAGCTGACCTGCCGGATCTCCAGCTTGGCCCTGCGCTTCGGCCAGCCGGCTAGCAGATCCCACAGAGATTTGTTGTAGATCTCCAGGAAGCTGGCGGTGAAAGCATACTGCCCACCAGCATCACACCAAGCCTCAAAAAGCCCAGAAATGCCCCCAAAATGGAGTTAATGCTTTGGTTTTGGTTTGTGTTTTTTTTTTTCTTTAAACTCACTTTCCAGCCTTTTTCTGCCAGTTCCCAGGCACCCTTGAAGACCTGCTGCGCTACGCACAGGGTCACACCCCTGGTTTCGGAATCCAAGACATTGTCTCGCTGCTCATGTCCCACATGAGACTTGGAGGGTGTAAAAGGAGTTTTTGGGGGGTCCCCAACTCTGTCCTCACCCTCCGGAGCGAGTGGGAGCAGCTAAAACCCCCCGTTTGTCCTAAAAAAATCTCATTGAGCCCATCAGAGGGGGACTAAGGACAGCTGAGGGGTTCGTTAGCAGCAGAGACACCCTCAGCCCCTCAAAATAGGGGTAAGCGACAGGGAGACACCCCCAAAGCGACTCACCTCCCCTGCCTTGGAGAGCACCAGCACCTTGTTGTCCTTGGGGGGAAGTAGAGATGCTCCAGGCCCTTCTGCTGCTCCTCCTCCTCGGGCAGCACCAGCCACACATGACAGAAGACACAGATGTTGACCTGAGGAAGGAGATAAGCTGTTATTTTAGCAGTACAAGGAGGGAATTCAGATGGTTCGTCCCCCACCCAAACCCCCCCGGGCTTCACCTTGAGCTCCTGGACAAGATTATGGAGATGTCGCAGCTCCATCTCCAGGCCATGGAGCTGTTCCTCCTGCTGCCCCAGCTGCTGCTCCTGGGCAGCTGCCTGCACCCACAGCTTGGCTGCCTGTGCTGCCTGCCGCTGCACCATCTCCTCTGCCAGCTTCAGCTGCGCCTGCCAGGAGGGAAACAGCAGCAGTTGCAGTGAGGGAGGTAAAAAACATCCCCAGTACGGGGGGAAACCAGCCCCGGATGTAGCATGGGGCAAAAACTGAACCTGGTGGGGGGGGAAAAATGAGCCCCCGTCACAGCAGGGGGAGAAAAGCAACCCCAACAGGGTGGAAAATCAGCCTTGATGGGGGAGAAAACCAGCCCTGGTTGAAGGGGCAGGGGCAAAAAACAGCCCTGGCAGGGTGGAAAACCCCAAACCCCTGGGGGGGCTCATGGGGGACCCCAAACGTCAAGAGGGAATAGCAGCAGTGGGGGGTGAAATTAATGGGCAGAAGAACATAGGGTGTGTCCCCAAAACTGGGAGGTCCCCAAAACCCCAGGGACCCCAAAAACCAAGGGGAAGCAGTTGGGGAAGAGGAGCAAAAATGGGAAGGGAGGAATAAAATCAACATGGGGAAGAGATGGGGGGAATCCTTGAAACTAGGAGCAACACCAAAACCCCAGGGGGGTCCCCAAAACCCCAGCGGGGGTCGCTGCCCCCTGAGGGAAACCAGAAAGCCAAAGAGAAGCAGTGGGATGGAGGAGTGGAAATGGGGCAACGTGGAGCATGAAATCAAGGGGGGAGGAAGTGGTCAGGGTCCCCCAAAACTGGGGGGGGAGGGGGGGCAGCAAAACCCCAGGAGTGTCCCCCAAAAACCTGGAGGGCATCACTGACCCATAGCGGGACCCCCAAAATTCAAGGGAAAGCAGCAGGAGGCAGGAGCAGGAATGGGGCAGTAGGGGGTAAAATCAAGGAGGAGGGGAGATGGAGTGGTCCCCAAAACCTCGGGGATCAGAAGGGGATGCCAAAATCCAAGCAGAAGCAGTGGGAAAGACAAGTGGAAATGAGGCAGGGAGAACGAAATCCATGGGGAATCCCCCAAAATCTGGGGGGGCTCGACATACCCCAGGGGCCCCCAAAATGCCCCCATCAGGACCCAAACAGTCTAGGAGAGGGGGGGGCCTTGAAACAGGTAACAGAGATTTAGGGGCCACTGGTAGGAAGGGGGGTATCCCTGGAAGTGAGGGGACCCCAAAATAGCACCGGGGTAGCTCAAAATGGCAAGGGGAGAAGCTCCTGGGGAGGCCCTGAAATCGCTCCTGGGGGGCTGTGAGACCACCCGGGGGGTCCAGGCTTAGAGGGGAGCCCCAAACCTGGCAGGAGGCAGGGCTTAGACCCAGGAGGCGGGCTCTAGACCTGAAAGGGGTGTGGCTAGAGCCAGCCCCCCTCCCCAAGCCAACTTGTGGGGAGGATCTCCGGGTCCTGTTTAGGGTTGAGGGGGTAAAAATCTTAGGCAGGGGAGGGACTGGGGGGTATGGGGGAGGGACTGGAGGAATGCAGGCATTCAGGGGGGATGAGTGTGGGTGGGGGAGCAGTACCTCTTGCAGTAGATATCAGCACCCACATGAGGTCCCAGATTTCCATACAACCTTCTGCCACTTCCAGCCCGGTCCCAGGACAGGGCAGTCCTGCCAGCCCTCTGCCATGCTGCCCGGGGGAGCTACTGCGGAGGGGATGAGCAGCTCCCCAAAACCCCCAAAAACACCTACTCCCGCCCACCCAAAGCTACTGCGAGGGATGCAGGCAGCGCCCGAAGCCACACCACCTGCCCACAGGCCGCCCAGAGCACCCCAAGCCACGCCTCCACCTTGTAACCCCGCCCCAAACACCCAAAGTCACGCCCCCCCACCCCAAGGACCCATAGTCCCGCTCCACGCAGGTGGCGCTGAAGCCCTGCCCCCTTTCCCCACACCACGCCCCCAAACTATGCCAGGTCAGTGCGGCTCCTCCTCCCCACCAGTCCCCCACAAAATACTGCCCCTCCGCCACGCCAACACCCCCCAACTGCCCACACCCACATGGATTCCCCCAGCCGCCCCTCCCCCTCCTAAACGGCCCCTCCCCCGCCCCGGTCACCCGTAAACTTCACCTCCCCCTCACTAACTACCCTCTCCCCCCCCACATCCACCCCCAAACTGCACCTTTCCCCTCACAAACACGCCCCCACCAACTGCCCCTTCCCTCACACACACGGGCCCTTAAACAGCCCCCTCGCCCCTCGGACACCTCCAAACTGTCCCTCCCTCACACGAACACCCTCCACAAACTGCCCCTGACCCACAAAAACACCCCGCCCAGGGGCCTGCATCCTGCCCCAGCCCCACTCCCCAGCCCCCTAATGCACACAGTTCCCCCCAACCCCACTCCCAGCCCCTCTAGGGCACACAGCCCTCACGCCCCCCAGCCCCCCTCCCCTGCCTGGAGCCCCCCAGTACCGCTCCCCGGGGCCTGCAGGACCGCCCCCCGCCCCACTGAAATACCCTCCGCAGCCAATCACTTCATAGGGCGGGGAGTGAGCGAGCGGCTGTGCGGTGTTAAGCTACCTGCTGAGTTAAACCACAACCATCAGTTCCCCCTATACTGATTTCAGTGAATGCAGTTTCTGAAGCTTTAAACTGAAGTTAAAGTGAGGCCCAGCAGCGGCCCCCCGGCCAACCCCCCCCCTAGTTTTACTACATGACATCATACGGTCTGGAATATCCCTTGGGTCCATTGGGGTCAGCTCTCCCAGCGGTGTCCCCTCCCTTGTGCACCCCCAGCCTGCTCGCTGGTAGGGCAGGGTGAGGAGCAGAACAGCCCCTGGCGCTGTGCAAGCGCTGCTCAGCAGTAAGACACCCCTGTGCCATCAACGCCCTTTTCAGCACAAATCCAAAACGTAGGAGGAGGGAGAGTGGGGTGGGATTGGGGTGCAGGGGAAAGCCTCGCGTGGGAAAGGCAGGGGCAGACATGGGGAGGGGCATGCATGGGGATGACCTACACCAGGGGCTCCACCCGGGACAATGCACAAAGATAACTCACCTGGGACAAACCGCAACCAATAATCCGTTCTGGATAACTGGCCCTCACTAGATAATCCACACCGGATAACCCCGAGCGATGCCCCTCAAACTGCTGGTGTTTCACCCCAAATTGGGAGGTCTTTTGCTTTTCCATAGTATGAAAATTGGGGTTTTTTTCTTTTCCAAAATATTCAACTTGGAGGTTTTTCGGCGCTTTTCTGCAACATAAAAATTGGTGATTTTTGCTTTTGGTTTTGTGCATGAAAATGGGGCTTTTTCTGCTTTCCAGCTGCACAACTCCAGGTGGATTTGGCTTTCCCAGGAGCTCCAAGTTGGGTATTTTTCCCCCAAAATTGTGATTTGTTTTTTGTCGTCCGTCCCCCCCCCGCAGACCCTGATTCAGGGGTTTGGGGGTATTTTTATGCCACAGCAGCAGGTCCCACTCTGTGTGTGCACAGCCCCGCAGGGGAAAGTCCCCATTGGGGGAACTGGCCCCAAATCAGGATGGGAAAAGGCGGTAAAGGCGAAGGGGAAAGGGGCAGCTTTTGAAAGCGCTTTTATATCTTCAATAGAGAGGTATTTGGGGGGGGGGGGGCAGCAGGTGGTGTTAATTTTTTACATCCTTTCTATAAACAGGGTTTCTTTGCATGTTAAAAACCTTATCTGTCATAGACATTTACACTTATGTATCTATTTACACATACATATACATGTACAGAATGTGTATTGAGCCACAGGACAACATGCCATCAACACTCTAATGAAAAAAAAAATCAAGTAAAAATCAAGTTTAAATATCAATTTCCATCGTGTTTCATTCATTACATTTCTAGTGGTACGTAGGTGCTCAAAAATTAACTATCCTGACACTACGTATTACTAAAAATTGAGTTATGCATATAAAAATAAAAGGCTATTTCCAACCTGCCCATTAAATCAGTGTGAACAAACAGAAGAGAAACACTTAACCCTAAAGAAGGTCACAGGCAGCTCTTAATTTATCGTAGATGGAAGTTCATTCTTTTACCTGAAAGGAAAACATTCGTAACTACCCAGGGACCAATTCAGGAACGAGGCACACTCTGTTAACAGCAACTGTTCATCAGCTTTTCTGCACCAGCAGCAAATTTGCCTTTTCCCTGGGTTTGACATGGAGTAGCTGCAGCGTCCTTGAACTCGCCAATGTTTCTCCCCGCTCCCTCAGCCCCATACGTGCCATTACCTGAGCAGCAAGCGGCATCAACCATGCAGGAAAAAGAGAAGGCACAAAATGAACCTGTTTGTCACACCCAGCCAACACTGAAAACACAGGGAAGGATTCTGCCGTGCGGGGCCAGGCTGTGCACCCTGGGAGCTCCAGCCGGCCGGTTTCTCTCCCCTTTGCCAGGTACCGGGGAGACACCGCCGCCTCGTACTGCCACCTGGCCCCCGGGGACCCCCACCTCACTTCAGCCCTCAGAAACGGAACTGGGAGAGACCCTCCACGCAGAGAGAGGCACGTGGCGTGGATTTAATCCCCGAGGGAAGAGGCCGGGCTCCCCGCTGGCAGATGGACAACTCGCCTCCCTGCCGCTCGGATCTCCTTGCTGGGGACAGCCCTGCCTGCACCTGGCTGCTCTTCAGCCGTGCTGGGAGTGCAGTCCGGCCGACGGATGCTCCGGCAAATAGACACTCCAGCAAATCGCAGCTCCTGCTCATTACAGCTGCTGGTAATTTTGCCTCTGGCTAAGGCTAAGGCATGCCCCAGACAGCGGACAGCCCGTCTCGTTCCAGCTCCTGCTTGCGACGGTTCTGGCTAATTGAAGCTCCAGCTCTGCACCGTTGATTTCAGCTCCTTCTCCTTACAAGCTCCAGCTATTTGCAACAGCCTGGGCTTTTGACAAGGTCATAAATCAATTGTTGTCAAAACTTGACTATTAAGATTAAATGTCATAGTTTTACATTGTACAAATATTAATTAGTTTGTACGATTAATTAGTTAATAACTATTCTAAGCAGTCGACAAGGAAGAGCTGGACTCGAAGAGGGCGTGCGGGGTCTGAAAAGCAGAGACCACCTCTTCCCCCCAGAGAGCACCACAGACGTTGAGTTTGGCCTGGCGCATGCTAGCCTCCCGCACTTCAGGGTCCAGCAGGACCAGACCCCCACCTCCGGGCAGGATCCACGCACCCTGCCAACCCCCTGCTTTCCCCTGCAGCCTCCAATGCCCTCCCACCCCCCGCACAAACGGCCAAACCGGCTTCTGCTTTGGGCCCCCAAACCAGCTCACTTAGCGCCCATTTCTGAGCCCAAAAACCCAGCTGCTGTGCCTGTTCTCAAGGCCCAAAGATGCCCCCGGGGATTGTGCTTGTGTGATACTTCTGGCAGAAACGGGGCTGAAAGGTCCGATCCCAGTGCCAGGGGAGCAGAGGAGATCTGGGTGGGACCAGCTTTTGCTCCTGGAACAACCCCAAGTCCCTGCTCCGAGGTCTTCCCCTTGAGGCTCTGGGGTGTACCTGCCCCCCCCCTTAAAACGCTCCAGGGGGGCAGAAGGCCGTTTCTAATCCCTCTCTCCAGCAGCTCCTCCCTCGACTCGGCCCGTGAAGCCCCCAGGCTCGAGCACCTCGCTGGGGCGGGCGGCCTCCATTGCTTACAGGCTGCCCGTCTACCTGCAGGGAGGGCTGGGGGGTCCCCGGCCCCACGGGGCGACAGTGGGGACTCGCAGGGAGGGTCTGTTTGCACACAGCGCCCACCCCGCCCCGGCCGCACTGCGCGGCCCCCCTAGGGCACACAGCCCCCCCCTCCCAGCCCCACTCCCCAGATGCTCACACCCCCTCCCCCACCTGGAGCCCCCCCAGCCCCCCTCCCCGGAGCCTGCAGGACCGCGCCCCCCCCTCGCCCCCGCCGCCACAGCCCCCCTCCTCGGCTCCCCGGGCCCCTCACACTCACGCTGCATCGCCGCCTCGGCGCAGACCCCGCCGCGCGCCCCGTTGAAATACCCTCCGCAGCCAATCAGCTCGCGGCTCCACCGGACCGCCCGCGCGGGGCACGCCGGGAGTTGTAGTCGCCGCCCCGGCCCCTCGTGCAGCGCGGCTGGCTGTACATCGACACCCGTACAATGGAGATGATCGTGCACGGACCCTGGTGCAACCCTCGTGCCCTCCATGCTCGCAGCCCCTCCGCAGCGATTGCAAGCACCTCCCAGCCCCAGGACCCCCGGTGCTCACAGCACCCGACCACACCATCTTCCAGCCCCGTGGGAGCCCCAAGCCCCACTTTCAAGTCCCGCCAGGACCCACAGCCCCACTCCCCAGCTCCTTGGGGGACCGCAGCCCCCCCCAGCCCCACTCCCCAGCCCCCCTAGGGCACACAGCCCCACTCCCCAGCTCCTTGGGGGACCGCAGCCCCCCCAGCCCCACTCCCCAGCCCCCCTAGGGCACTAACCCCACTCCCCAGTGTATCTAGGGCACACAGCGCCGGGGATGCATAGCCCCCCGCCAGCCCCACTCCCCGGCCCCCCCCGGGATGCACAGCCCCACTCCTCGGCCCCCCGGGGGTCCGCAGTCTCCCCCCAGCCCCACTCCCCAGATGCTCACAGCCTCTCCCTGACCTGGCGCTCCGCCAGTCCCCCTCCCCGGAGCCTGCAGGTCTCCCCTCAGGCGGCGGCGGCGGCGGCGGCGGCGGCGGCGGCGGCGGCGGCGGCGGCGGCGGCGGCGGCGGCGGCGGCGGCGGCGGCGGCGGCGGCGGCGGCGGCGGCGGCGGCGGCGGCGGCTGGGTGCAGACCTCGCCGCGCGCCCCGTTGAAATATCCTCCGCAGCCAATCAGCGCGCGGCTCCGCCGGGCCGCCCGCGGGGGGCACGCCGGGAGTTGTAGTCCCCGCCCCGGAAGTACGCATGCGCACGGCGCCTTGTGCCGTGCGGGTGGCTGTGCAGGGACCCCCGTGCAACGGTGGTGATTGTGCAGGGACACTTGCGCAACGGGGGGGTCGGTGTGTGGAGACCCCCGTGCAATGCGGGGGGGCACTGCAGGAGGACCCTTATGCAATTAGTTGGTGTGCAGGGGACCCTCGTGCAATGGCGGGCAGGTGCACGGGGACCCTTGTGCGATGGTGGTGATTGTGCAGGACCCTCGTGTGACAGTGGTACTTGTGCAGGACCCCCGTGTGACAGTGGTGGTTATCCTTCTCGGCAGTACAGGAGCAAAACAACCGGTGTCTGAAACCACTGGGGTGTTTTGACTGCTGCTGAGCAGCCTCAAGGCCGCCTCCGGTTCCCACGTGGCTCCCATGGTGTGCGTGGACCCTCCTGCGACGGGTGCAGGTGTGCAAGGAGGACAATCCGGGGTAGGGGTCCCTCTCTGGAGGCACCCCGCTCGAGCTGGCACCTAAGAACTAATCAAGGAGTAATGAGGAACCTTCTCTCGCACCTGACATTAACCAGCAGGATGCCAGGGTCAGACCCTGTTACAGTGATTGGACCCTGGGGAGGTGGCAGAGGGTGCCCTGGACAGGTTGGGGGGGTTCCCTGGGGAGGAGGGAACCTCCCACCCCCCCCGACTGTGGGCACTCCCCCCAAGGAGCAGAGCATGGTGCAAGACTTTAGGGGGAATGAGGGCCAGCGGGACCCCGAGATGGCGGTGCCGGCTCTTCCCAGTGTCTCCCAAGGCACCTGCCGTGCTGAGAGGAGGGGTGGGGGAGTGTCTCAGGGCTGGGGGTGACCGTGGGGATGGGAGGGGGGGCCTCAGGATGGGGCAGGGGGGGAATCCTGGGGTCTGAGAGGGACCCTGAGAGTGGGGTAGGGGGACATTTGGGGACAGAGGTGTTTTTCGGGAGATTGGGGACACCATGTGGGGGGGTTGAGACTGGGAGGGATGACCCTGGCGAGGTGGGGGGCATCGTGGGGAGAAAGAATCCCACCCCCCACACCTGCAGCCACTCCCAGGGGCGGCTGGGACCCTGACCCATTGAGGGACCAGGATGGGAACGATGGGGACTCACTCGTGGATACTGCACAGGTAATAAAATAGTTCACGCTGCACCCTGTTGTAGGGTCTCTGGGGTGCCCTGGGCGCCGAGTCTCCACCACAGCCAGCCCTTCCCAGGGGTCCCCAGGCTGCCGGGCTCCTCTGGCCCCAGCCAGCGGGAGCTGTGTCCTCCCAGCCGCTGGCCACGCAATGGCAGCACCGACCCACGGCCACGCGGAGACAGGGCTGGGGACAGGGCCGGGGTTGCCTGTGCTCCACCTGGGTGGGTCTGCAGGGCTCGGGCAGGGGGGACCCGGCATCCTGCAGCTCCACTCCCACCCTGGGGACCCCAAACACCCCAGGGGCAGATGGTGTCCCCAGAGTGTCCACCTGAGGGGGGGGTGGCCTGTGCCCCCGCACACCCATGTGCGTGGTGGGGGGGAGGGGGGGTGCGTCGCTGTCCCTGTCGCTGGTGGCAACCGGCATGGGGGGAAAGTGACAGTCAGGGTCTCCGCCAGTGGCCCAGAGCTCATCACCGCTGGGGGGACAGGGGACAAGCAGGGCCAGCACCAAGGAGCGACAGCAGCACAGCCCACTCTCTGGGGGTCCCCACCCCCTGTCCCCAGGGGTCCCCTCCATCCCCGTGTTTTATTGGGGGAACACAGAGCCCAACGACCAGCCGCAGGGACAGGGGACGGGGAGCTGCCCCAGGGATGGGGACAGCACCGGGACACACCGACACTCTTGGGGGTGCTGGCATGCGGGGGGGGGGGGGGCACCCTAACTGTTGCCGCCCGGGATGACGAATGTATCGGGATGGGGACGGCGCATGGAGGGGCCAGAGCCGGCGCGCGAACGCCGGGCTGCAGGACCACGCTTCGGCTTCGGGGCGGCAGCAGCCAATGCGGCGGCGGCGGCGCTGCTGCGCACCTGTGCGGTGCCGGCGCTGCAGTACCGCGCTTTGCGCGCCCAGCGCCCACGTGGGGCGGCAGCGGCGTTTCCTTACCGGGACAAAGCAACGAACGCGGCAGCATCACCCCGCAGGCACCACAGTATTGGTGGTTACCGGCGGACAGGAGCGCCGGTACCGGAGGACGGCAGCGCGGAGAAGGGGGGCGCCACCGCGCATGCGCGGCTCAAGGGCTACAGTACCGAATTTTAGTCGCCTGGTGGCAGCAGCGAGCAAAGAAAAGCGCGCCACTGCGCATGCGCAACCCAAGAGCTGCAGTACCGGATTCTAGTCGCCAGGTGGCAGCAGCGAGCAAATAAAAGCGCACCACTGCGCATGCGCGGCTCCCGACCTGCAGTACCGAATTCTGGTCGCCGGGTGGCAGCAGCGATCAAAGAAAAGCGCGCCACTGCGCATGCGCGATCCAGGGGCTGCAGTATCGAATTCTGGTCGCCAGGTGGCAGCAGCGAGCAAAGAAAAGCGCACCACTGCGCATGCGCAGCTCCCAACCTGCAGTACCGAATTCTGGTCGCTCGGTGGCAGCAGCGAGCAAAGAAAAGCGCGCCAGTGCGCATGCGCATCCCTGGACCTGCATTACCGTATTTTGGTCGCCGGGTGGCAGCAGCGAGCAAAGAAAACCGCGCCACCGCGCATGCGCGGCTCCCGAGCTGCAGTACCGAATTCTGGCCGCCGGGTGCCACCGTCGCCTCACCGACCCTTTCCCGATCTCTCCGCCCAGTTTCTACCATCGCAAGACGGTAACTGCTTACTGGCGGTACTGGGCTTAGATTTCCCTGCCCTTTTCCCACTCGCGGCCCGGGCACTAATCTTCATCGCCTCTGTACCAAAAAGCACCCGGTGGCCCCAGCATTTCAGTCCTTTCCCTTTGGCCGCTTTACAAGTCCCGTGGTTGTTTCTGCCCGTGCCCCCCAGCCCATTACCTGGGGAGGAGAAGCAGCACAGGGAACCTGTGGAACAGGTTTCTTTCTAACCCGGAGGAAGCCCCAGGGATTGCTGTCTCGGTCTGCACGTGGCCATCTGGGTTGTGGGAGTGACAGCGGCGACTCAACAGATGCTGGAGAGAGATTTAAAAAAAATAAGGCCACACAGGTGACACCCTGAGAGCAGGGGAGGGGCAGTTATGTCCATCAGGAAACCGCGCTTCTGAGCAGACCTGGTGCCAGTGGCTGATCTGCAAACGAGCGATACGCTGGTGGTCCTGGGCCTTTGTTGCAGTGTTTGCACCTTTCCTCACCTCTGTGCTATCAGCGCTCTGCTCTCCTCATCCTGCACACACACAAGGCTTGCTACGCAGGGCTTGTCACTTGGAGGAGAGACGCTGCACGACGTCACTTACCACCCTGCCCTCCAGAGTGCAAAGTAATTAGAAGTGAAGCAGGGAAAGCCAAGAGGCCTGTTAGTGTATTAGGTGTCCTCAGGTGACCGTAGAGCCCGGCAGGTTCCATCCTTGCTCTGTACAGGGCGCGTAGCTCTGCACTCCTTGCTGCTCCTGCCAGCAAGCGTCACAGTTGCACTTTGCTGCCTGCAACACGCAGAACTTAGTGGGCTGGAGGGGCTGTTCTGCCAACGTGACAGGTGAGCAGCTCGGTGCCTTTAGCTGCCTAATTTGCCTCCTTGAAACAATCACTTCAACACTTAGTTTCTTTATTTTAGACCCCTCTGCATATCTCCTGGCCTGTGAGCCATTTTCGGCGAGCAACACAGCTAAGTACGGTGCTGGTAGAAACCCAGCTGCCATCTCGCTCCAATGTCAAAAGGCTTTTGTAGTTTGAACCCCCGATTGTTTTGCCATCGAGACTGCAAGGCGAGGAATATGCCTCTACCTGAACAAGCAAGACCCCTGCCAAATAGCTGAGCTGTGCACAGTGATAGGTGGCTGCCTGTGACCAACACCTTTTTCTGCTAAAACCAGAGCACGCTTCCCTTGTGAAGAGCCATCGGCAGTACAGAACGTACCTGAGCTCTCCTTGCACCGGCTCCCCAGAGAACGGCGTCTCAGTTCGACTGAAGCGTGCAGCAGCCTGTCGTCATCCCAGCCCGTCGCCCTCGAGCAAGTGGCTGCCTGTAGCAATGGCAGAAGCGCTGCTGCGCAGAAGGGAAAGGAATGGCTTGGCGTCAAGCTCTGCGGGCTGCCTGTGTCCCATGCAGAGCCGACGACCTCGGCAGCCCATACACAGGGCAAAGCTAACAACCTGAGAAGGAGTCACAGGGTGTAGCAGTTTCTGCAACAACTCTACTTCCCAGCCTGCTTATGGAGCAAAAGGTACTTTAAAGCAGCAGTAAAGAACAAGGATGGCCTATCAAGATGGTAGGAATAACACGGAGAGCCTAAAGCATTTAGCCAGGCAGGGCTTGCAACTCACCTTGTGTCATGGTTTAATCCCAGCTGGCAACTAAGCACCACACAACCGCTCACTCACTCCCCGCTCAGTGGGATGGGGTAGAGAATTGGAAGGGCAAAAGTGAAAAAACTCCACTCGTAAGGAAAAGGGGGGGGGGGGGGAACAACAGAGAGAAAAACCCCAGACAGACAAGCGGTACTAATGAAAACAATTGCTCGCCACCAACCGACCGATGCCCAGCCAGCTGCAGCCCAGCAGCGGCCCCCCTGCCAACCGCCCCCCGAGTTTTATATCCTGACCCCTCCAGACCCCCAGATTTGGGGTCTGGAATATCCCCTGGGTCCATTGGGGTCAGCTCTCCCAGCGGTGTCCCCTCCCAAACCCTCGCGCACTCCCAGCCTGCTCGCTGGCAGGGCAGGCTGAGGAGCAGAACAGCACCCAGCGCTGTGCAAGCGCTGCTCAGCAGTAACTAACACACCCCTGCATCATCAACGCTGTTTTCAGCACACACCCAAAACGCAGGAGGAGGGAGAGTGGGGTGGGAGTGGGGTGCAGGGGAGCGGGGTGCAGGGGAGCGGGAAGGGGGTGTCAGAATTTGGGCGGGGGGCAATGGCAGGTTGGCGGGGCAGGCAGCACCCCAGGGGTCCGGGGCAGAGGGGTTACGGGGAGGCAGTGTGGAACACAGGGGGGTGGGAGGAGGGAGAGGAGGCAGGAGGGCAGGGGATATGGGGGGCGCGTCACGGGGAAAACCTCGCACAGGGGAAAAACCTCGCAGAGGAAAGGCGGGGCAGACACTGGGAGGGGCGTGTGTGGGTAGAGACATGCGTGGGGGAACATGCGTGGGGATGACCTACGCCAGGGCGTCCACCCGGGACCATCCACAGCAGATAACTCACCTGGGATAATCCGCAACAGATAATCCGTTCCAGATAACTGACCCACACCAGTTAACCCCAAGCGATGCCCCTCAAACTGCTGGTGTTTCACCCCAATTTTACCCAAATTGGGGAGTTGTTTTCTTTTCTAAAATACTCAGTTTGCAGGCTTTTCGGCGCTTTTCCACAACAGAAAAATTGGTGATTTTTGCTTTTGGTGGTGGATTTGGCTTTCCCGGGAGCTCCAAATTGGGTATTTTTCCTCCAAATTGTCGTGTTTCCCCCCCATACACACACACTTGCAAACCCAGAATCAGGGGTTTGGGGGTATTTTTATGCCGTGGCAGCAGGTCCCGCTCTGTCTGCGCAGCCCCGCAGGGGAAAGTCCCCATTTGGGGAACTGGCCCCAAATGGGGATGGGAAAAGGCGGAAAAGGAGAAGGGCGAAGGGGCAGCTTTTGAAAGTGCTTTTATATCTTCAATAGAGAGGTATTTCAAGGAGAGGGGGTCGAGTTTTTAAATCCTTTCTATAAACAGGGTTTCTTTGCATTTTAAAAACCTTATCTATCATAGACATTTACACTTATGTATCTATTTACACATACATATGTGTATATATATATATTTAGGGAATATATTTATGTTTTTCACTGAAACCCCCGTTTCCCACTTATTATATATCATATCTATTTAGACTATATATCTGGTTAGACTTACATATTTTGACACTTAAATACCTTTATAGACTTCTCTATTTACACTTATATATATTTACACCTATACATTTATAGACTGATATCTCTATTTACACTTTATATATAATCTTAGATTACATATATCTATTTAGACTTACTATGTTACACATAGTAAGTGTAGATAGCTCTATCTATTCAGACTTTTTTCTATTTTAAATTCCTTCATATATAAAAATATATCATCCTTTTTGCATTTTAGTCCTGTATTTATTAATTCATATACACGAGTTATTTTTGTATTTTAAAACCCTATATGTGTCTATTTAGAATTTTCTATAGCCTAAAATCCTTTATATGATATAGTAGATACATATCTTTTTATTTTGAAATCCTTTTACACCTATATAAATGAGTATTATTTTTCAATATACATAAAAATGAGAGACTTTTCTCTATTTCAATGCCTCACACACATATTTGCAGTTTGTAAAATTTTTTTTAACCCCCCCACGAATGACCCCCTTTTTTGGGGGGACCCCCCCCCCGCCAATGACCTCCCATTCCCCACTCACCTGCTCCTCCACCATATCATCACCCCCCCGGTGACGCTGGGGTGCCCTAAATGACATCATCACCTCCCCCAGACCCCCCCACCCCCCCTTTTTATTCACCCCCCAAATAGGCACAAAACAAGAGAAACAGCCCCAACCGGCAGCTCGTTACTTTAATAATGCCATTTACATATGTACACACACCCCCCCACCAAAAAAAAAGGGGAGCTCTGCTAGAAAAATAAAGGGGGGACAGCCCCCCCAAACGGTTGCAGCTCCCTCAGCCCCTGTCCTGCAGGCTGGTGGCTGCCCAACGCGGGGTGGGGGTGGAGAGGGCCAAAGGATGATGCCACGTTTCTTTCCGCTCCGCGATGTTCCCCCTCCGTTCCCCCACTGGGACAGGCTCCCGAAAGCAACAAACGTCCCCGGTCCCTGTTGGCCCTGGACTCCCCCCACCAGACAGCCCTCGCTGCCGCGCCTGCGGGGCACCCGCTGGAGACCAAGCCAGGAGCCTCCAGGCACGGGGCTGGCCCCTTACCGTCAGCATGCTTAACAACCGGCAGGCAAACCTGGGCTGGGGGTCTCTCCTGAGCACCACGAGATACTTGCAGTGAGATATCTGAAAAACAAAAATCCCAAATTATATTTCAGCATATTAAAAAAATAGCACAGAACAAAGTAGTTGAGCTAAAGGAGGATTCTAGGTAAACAAGTCAGCTCTAAATACAACACATGCTTTAAAAGTGAGAGTGATTTGACCGCTTAAAATCAGTATTAAGACTAACTGATATGATTTTGAACACATTCTTAGCATAAAAGTAAACACTCTTGCTGCTTTTGGAAAATGTCTCGTCCCTTCCTTACAGCACCGCTGCAGGGAGATAATCCCGAGAGGCTGCAGGACAAGGGTGTACCGTAATCAGAATCTACGCTTACAGATCCACCACAACAGCTACAGCCCTTGCGCTGCTGCACATCTTGCTTGCTGGGTCAATAAAGCTGAAAGTGAAGTGTAAAACTTTAAAGAATAAAATGAAAAAAAAAAAAAAGAACAAATCTCAGTCATTCACTTTATACTAAGAAGGTGTACGTATGTTTATATACATACAATAAAAATACTTATACTATAAAAGTATTTGATTTTCCTTCTGCATTAATTTAACTTGCATAACTGTGAATTGATACCATTAAATTATCTATCTCCAAAACACACAGCGATAGTTTGACTAGGGGTTTTTTTTGTGTGTTACATAATTAGGAGGGACATATGGCCAGCTGCACTGAGAGTGATGCTACCGAACTGCCAGGGAAATGCGCCATTGAAAGCGAGACAGAAATAAAGTACTTCAAAGCACTCTATCAAAACATTGGGAAAAACAACACCTGTAACGTTCAGTTGCCTCTCTTTTTAAAGATTTAGAACAAATACCTAACTGCTTAAATACACCTAATAAATTGTATGCTACAGCTATTTGGCAGTTACAGCTTAAACAACGCAAGTCAGTTTGTAAATTATACAATTTTAACTTTCTTTTTTAAAGTTTCATTTATGATAGAAAAATCAGTGAGATAAGAGATCCCCCATATGGTTTACTTTTGCGGGGGGGGGGGGGGGGGGGGGGGGGGGGGAGGCGGGGAACCAAAACATCAAATCCCCTGTGCTGCAATACATAAGGCTACCGAAAAGGACTGGCGGATTTGCTAATGCTTTTGGCTGTATTGAAGGATGCAGAGGAACACGTTTTTATGCTATCTCGACTGTTACTCCTGAGAACCAAAGACCAACAATACATCAATTATTGGAAGACATGCTGTGCTTGGGTCTTTGGAAGGAAATTGACTGACTTTTTGTTTTTTTAAGAGAGTGAAAAGTCTTGTTGCTGATGGCTTCTACTGCCAAGTACATCATCTTTGAAGATCCACTCTGATGGGAAGTTCATAAAATGCAACTTCTTTGAGAAAGATTTCCATTCTGGAAAATCACTTTCCAACTGAAGTAAAAGTTACACACTATAGGTTAAGGAAAAAGGACCTTACTGAACTCACCAAAACCACCATCAGGACTCACTGTCACTAGTTACAAGACTGCTGATGCTTCTTGGCAAAGCCTGGAAAACATGCAGAAGTGACACCGATTTGTCCTGTTTTGTCCATGTCTCTTCTTTGACCTTGATTGCTTTTAGTACAGATGCTAGTATCTCAGTAAGGTTTTTGAGTGCTACTGTAAGATATTTGAAAAACTTATTGACTGAAAAAGCATGTTGCTTTTATCATGAAAACAAAGTCTGTTTCTTCTGAACATCTGAACTCTTACAGTTTCTTTCCTCTTTATTTGTACAAAATTATTTTCACAGTATCATTTAACAGTAAGCACACAGAAACAGAAGATTATGCTTTCAGGAAGAGAAAATAAATGGAGAGAAGTAAACTTTGCATAGGCATAACATGCTCCAGAACAGACCTTATTTCTAGTATTTGTATTAAAGTATTTCATATAAAAACTATAGAAGGAGAGTTGCCACATTCTCAATGTTAACTTGAAACCCCATACTACAAGTACCTTAGGAAAAATGCAGACACACATCACAGACATACCTTGTACTTACAGACCACTACGGATGCTTTCCATCTGTCTTGTACTTTCATGGCAGAAGAAAGGGCAACCACGGTGAAATGGTGCTCTTTTAAAATTATCCACATTAAAATTATAGCCATGAAAGAGAATAAAAGGAGAGCTCAAGCAGCAGAAGAGCCTGTAGACTGCCACCACTCAATGTTGCACTCTTCTTTTAAAGCCACCCCCCCCACAAAAAAAAACCCTACACCCCCCAAAAAAAAAAACACCAAAACAAAAACCCCATGACCTTGTATCTTTTTTTTTTTTCCTTTCTCCCCCCGCCCTCGCCCTTCAGAGCTCATCCCTGTCTCAACATATTGTCTTGTCAGAGCATGAAGTGCAGATGATCTGTATCCCAATGACATTTGCATGTGATGAACACATATTCAGAAATAGTCCAGATTTATAAGACTGGTGTCATTTTTGTGGTTTTAATAATCGTAACTCAATTTTATTGACTGATGCATTTGTGAGGAAACTAATTAACTTTTAAACATAGCCTCTCCTTGGGGAGAAAAATGTGTCAGAGACTGAAAAAAATTAGGATTCAGAACTCCCAACCGTGATGGAGTGGTGGGGAAATTAATGAGAGTGAAGACCAACAGCAGCAACATTAAGTGAAATTTGCCTTTAATTCTGATCATGTACTTAAGAGACTCTCCAAGTCTACACCCCAATCCTATGAATGAGTAGTTCTTTTTTGGAAGGACAAACTTTTTTACATCAAAGTCCTAGATTGAAGACTCCATGGAACAGAATGTGGATTGAGCCACAGGACAACATGCCATCAACACTCTAATGAAAAAAAATTGAATAAAAATCAAATTTAAATATCAGTTTCCACCATGTTTCATTCATTACATTTCTACTGGCATCTAGGTGCTCAAAAATTCACTATCCTGACACCACATATTACTACAAATTGAGTTATGCATGTAAAAATAAAAGGCCCTTTCCAACCTGTCCATAAAATCAGTACGAACAAACAGAAGAGAAACACTTGACCCTAAAGAAGGTCACAGGCAGCTCTCTTAATTTATCGTAGATGGAAGTTCATTCTTTTACCTGAAAGGAAAACATTCGTAACAACCCAGGGACCGATTCAGGAACGAGGCACGCTCTGTTAACAGCAACTGTTCATCAGCTTTTCTGCACCAGCAGCAAATTTGCCTTTTCCCTGGGTTTGAGTGCAGTGTCCTTGAACTCGCAAATGTTTCTCCCCGCTCCCTCAGCCCCACACGTGCCATTACCTGAGCAGCAAGTGGCATCAACCATGCAGGATTTTCTTCATGTGATGCAGAAGGTGACGCTGGGAAAAGAGGAGGCACAAAATGAACCTGTTTGTCACACCCAGCCAACGGTGAAAACCCAGGGAAGGATTCCGCCAGAGGGGACATGCAGGGCCAGGCTGTGCACCCCAGGAGCTCCAGCCGGCCAGTCTCCCTCCCCTTTGCCAGGTACCGGGGAGATGACGACACCTCGTGCTGCTGCCTCACCTGCACCCCCTCAC
This sequence comes from Calonectris borealis, assembly GCF_964195595.1. Lineage (NCBI taxonomy): Eukaryota > Metazoa > Chordata > Aves > Procellariiformes > Procellariidae > Calonectris > Calonectris borealis. The sequence continues at coordinate 14,831,868 of NC_134331.1, read as the reverse complement.
AGCGAGGCTGCCCCAGGAGAGCCGGGGGACCCCCACCTCACTTCGGCCTTTGGGAACCGCGCCGGGAGAGACCCTCCACGCAGAGAGAGGCACGTGGCGTGGATTTAATCCCCGAGGGAAGAGGCCGGTCTCCCGCTGGCAGAAGGACAACTCGCCTCCCTGCCGCTCGGAGCGCCTTGCCGGGGACAGCCCTGCCTGCGCCTGGCTGCTCTTCAGCCGTGCTGAGAGTGCAGTCTGGCCGACGGATGCTCCGGCAAACAGACACTGCAGCGAATCGCAGCTCCCGCTCGTTACAGCTGCAGGTAATTTTGCCTCTGGCTAAGGCATGCCCCAGACAGCGGACACCCCGTCTCGTTCCAGCTCCTGCTTGCTGCGGTTCTGGCTAATTGAAGCTCCAGCTCCGCACTGAAGCTCCAGCTGATTTCGGCTCCTTCTTCTTACAAGCTCCAGCTATTTGCAGCAGTCTGGGCTTTTGACAAGGTCATAAATCAATTGCTGTCATAACTTGAGTATTACTATTACTGTCATAGCTATACATTGTATAAATATGAATTAGTTTCTATGATTAATTACTTAATAACTATTCTAGGCAGCGTACAAAAAAGAGCTGGTCTCCAAGAGGGCGTGTGGGGTCTGGAAAGCACCCTTCCCCCCAGAGACCACCTCAGATGTTGAGTTCAGCCTCCCAAACTGCAGGGTCCGATAGGACCACATCCCCACCTTCCGGGGAGGGTCCACACACCCTGCCCACCCCCTGCTTTCCTCCACAGCCTCCAATGCCCTCCCAACCCCTGCACAAACAGCCAAACTGGCTTCTGCTTTTGGCCCCCAAACCAACTCACTTTGTGCCCACTTCTGAGCCCAAAAACCCAGCTGCTGAGACTGTTCTCAAGTCCCAAAAATGCAGTGCTTTACCTCTGTTCCTAAGCCCAAAACCACACAACTTGGTCCCCTCTGTCAGGTCCTGAAAACACATGACTCAATCTTTTTCTGAGCCCCATGACCCTGTTTTCAAGCCCCAGGAACAGAAAACCTGGTCTCCATTTTCAGGCCCCAAACCAGCTCACCCTTCTGACCCCCTTTGCAGTCCCCATGTGCGATGCCGAGGGGAGTGTAGCCTGCATCCCCAGGGCCCCACACACAGTTTTGGGGAGTGCTTGGGAACTGCGGAGGGCCCGGTGTCCTGGTTTCGGCTGGGATAGGGTTAAATTTCTTCCTAGTGCTGTGTTTTGGATTTAGTATGAGGAGAATGTTGATAACACACTGATGTTTTCAGTTGTTGCTAAGTCCAAGTCTGTCCTTGGACTAGTTGTCCTAGTCCAAGGACAGCTCCCATGCCTACTGACTGAGCTAGGTACACAAGGTGGGAGGGAACATAATCAGGACAGCCAGCCCAGCTGGCCAATGGGGTATTCCATACCATGTGACGTCATGCTCAGTATATGAACGGTAGGCGTGATCCAGGAAGTGCCGATCGCTACTTGGTTATCGGTCAGCACGGGTGGTGAGCAATTGCATTGTGCATCACTCATTTTGTATATTTTATCATTAGCATTATTATTTTCCCTTATTTTTCCCTGTTCTATTAAACTGTCTTTATCTCAACCCACGAGTTTTTCTCACTCTTACCCTTCCGATTCTCTCCCCGTCCCGCTGGGGGTGGGGGGGAGTGAGTGAGCGGCTGCGTGCTATTTGGCTGCCTGCCAGGTTAAACCACGACACCCGGCCCCATGCCTCTGTGGGGCAGCACCAGCACAGGCTGGGCATCGCTTTATTATTGCTGTTTCAGTCTTTATTTCTCCAGCATCACCAGCACCGCACGGCCTGCACCCCAAACCTGCCCCGGCTGAAGGACCCCCATGGAGAGCCATGCCCAGTCATCCCCCCTCCAAGAACTCCCAGCCACTGGCAGCAGCAGTCAGGGCCCTTCCCCGCCTGTGCGGGCACTGGGACCCGCCCTGTGCCACAGGAGTCCCCTGGGCCACCACTGCCCAGCCCCAGCGAGGACAGCTGGGGATGGGATGAGGCTGCCCCTGCTCACCCTGGCCAGACACAGACTCAGCCCCAAAAACCCTGCAACGACCCTGGGGCAGTGTTTGCCCCAGGGCCGCTTCTGCCCTGGTTGGCCCCAGGAGGGCAGAGCCCAGACCTGTCCATGGAGACTCCGACTGGGGGATCCCACATCCAAGACCCGCTGCACCCAAGGCCCCATAACTCGCCCAGCCCCACGGGCCCTAACCTGCCCTGACGCGGCTCCAGCTGCCCCCTGGCCCAGAGTGAAATGAAACGCAGCATCCGAACCAGCCAACAACGCTGCTCTTCTGCGCCTACACAGGCACCCTAGCCCCGTCCCGTCCATATTTAATACAGTGTTGGGGAGCAGGACAAAGGAGTAGAAAGAGAAAAATAAGACAAGGGAGAAGACCAAGAAGCAGAGAGAGAAAGGAAGGTTGAAAGAAAAGGTCAGAGAGGTAGAAAAATCAAGAAAAATGGGGATGAGGAGCCCTGCAGAGGGGTGGAGCAAGAAAATGTAGGGTCAGTGAGCGGGACAGAGAGAGGGAGAGTTGGAGGGGAGGGAGGAGAGGAAGAACGAAGGAGGGACAAAGACGGTGACAGGGTGCAGGACATACAAACAGAGAGAGAAAAAGGACAGCGAACAGGACAAAGGGATTGAGAAATAAAAAAAGGATCAGATCTGTACAAAGAGACCAAGAAGGAAAAAAAAAAAAAAACAACAATGGGTTAGAGGACAGAGACAAAGAAAGAGAAAAAAGGGCCAGGGAGCAGGACAGAGGAGGAGAGAAAGGAAAAAAGGGAGAGCTGGCTGCACAGGGAGGTATAGCAAGAAATGACAGGACAGGCAGCAGGACAGAGAAATAAACACAGAAAGAACGGAGACAGGAAGCAGGACAGAGGAACAGTGAGAAGAAATAGGGGGCAGGGAGCAGGTCAGAGGTGGAAAAAGAAGCATTGGGGCAGAAGAATAAAAAGAGAGAAAAGAAAGACAGGAAGAAGCATGGGGGACAAAGAGGGGGGAAAAAAAAGGACAAGGAGCAGGACACAGATTGTCAGACAAAGACAGGGACAGGGAGCAAGACAAGGTGATACAGAAAGAGAAAAAAGAGACAGGGAAGCAGGACAAAGTGAAAGACAGGCAAAAATAAGAGACAGGCAGCAGGACAGCGATGGAGGGGAAAAAGCCTAGGATGGGCAGCAGGAGACATAGATGGAGAAAGAAAAAACAGCACTGGGCTGCAGGACAGAGACCGAGTGAGAAAAAACAATGACAGGGAGCAGGACAAAGTGACAGAGAACAAAAAACAAAGAGGGAACAGGACAGAGAAATGGGCAGAAAGGCAAGGAGAAGGACAGAGAAACAGAGAGTGGGAGGGATAAGGAGCAGGACAGAGAGATGGAGCAAGAAAGTGGGAAAGGGTGGGAGGTAGAAAAAAGGGAAAGAGGGACAAGGACAGGGTGCAGGACAAAAAGATGAAAGAGGGAAAAAACAGCGATGGGCTGCAGGACAGAGATGGAGGAATTAAAAAAATAGACACAGGGAGCACAACAGAATGACAGAGAGAGAAAAAGGGACACAGGAAAAAAAACAACTGTGATAGGCAGTGGGAGGGAGATGGAAGAAGAAAAAAATACTGAGGAAGAGAGAAAGGGAAGAAGGGACAGCTAACTGGACAGGGGGATACAGTTAGAAAGGATGGGAGAGGGAATGGGACAGAGCAAGAAAGACAGAAAAGATAGCGAGAGGAAGCAGGGCAGAGGGACAGCAAGAGAAAAAGAAATGGACAGGGATCTGGACCGAGATGGAGAAAAAAGCAGTGAGGACTGAAGGCCTGGGGCTCACTGCAGCTCTCGCTCTCGGTGCTGCCAGGAGACTTCAACAGTTCAGACGCTTCTTTCTCCTTCTCTTCTCCCTTCCTTTTCTGTAACTTTGGTCGCTTGGCTGTCCTCCACCTAAGAAAATACTGTCCTCCACCTAAGAGAACACGTGGGTGTCTCACAGCTCTTATGAGACAAAGCTTCCTAGAAAAGTAGTCTTGCTCACTTGCGCACTACGTGGCCGTACCGTGCTGCTGGTGACGCATATAGACCCTGCGGTCCATGTTGGCAGCCTGGCCTGCTGCAGACTACGAAGAGGCATCCTTCCTCACCTGGAGAGGCAGGCTCTCTCTTGCCTGCAGCAGGAGGCAGCTGCCAGCCAGATGGCCTTCGATTTCTTTTTCTTTACCTTTCTCTGGCTTCTCCAGCTTTAGTCACAGCAGCTTCTCTCCACAGCCAGCAAGAGCTCCGCCTGTCCCTTTTCGCCCCTATGCTGCAAGGACAGCAAGGCCAGGCAGAGACAACTGATGCAAGCCTGAGGCAGCTGGAGTCAATGGCATCCTCAGCGCAGTCTCTGGGAGAGGGAAAGAAGCAGCAGTGACTATTATTAGCGTAACTTGCCCCTGGCTGAAGCCTCTCCTTCTGCAGCGCCTTCTGGAGATGCCACTCTTTCCCCACACTGCTGCTAACAACAGCCACATTAAGGAAGAATCAAGCACATTTGAGGGCCAGCTTGCAGCCTTCACAACAGGGCTTGGGGATGACCTAAGGCTACGGGACAGGCTTAGGGGACATGCTGGAGCTAGAGGCTGCTGCACAGGACGAGCAGGGCCTGGGGAGACTCAGGAGGAGCTCTGGCGAGTTGGGCAGATGCCTGGCATCTGTGCCTGGGGCACGTCCGCCTCCCTCCCCTCTTCCCGTCTATCAGCTCTCGGGTAACTCCCTGGGGCTGCCCTGATGTGTGTCGTCTCCAACAGACTGGGAGCCTGATGCGGCGGGCGGTTTGAGCTTCCCATCCCGCCACCCCCGAGCGGCCAGGAGACACCCCCGCATCCGCCGAAGGGGCTCGCTCGCCTCGCCGGTGGCCTCGGTCCTCACTCGCCGCCGCCATGCTACGCCGGGCGCGCCGCCACGCTGCTCCCGGGCAACGCGCATGCGCCAGCCGCCGACGGCGCACCGGAGGGGCCAGAGCCGGTGGGTGAACACCGGGCTGCAGGACCACGCTTCGGCCACGGGGCGGCAGCAGCGAAGGCGGCGGCGCTGCTGCGCACCTGTGCGGTGCCGGCACTGCAGTACCGCGATTCGGCCACGGGGCGGCAGCAGCAGGAGACACCCGCCGGGCGGCGCGTGCCCGGGGGCGGCACCGGCGCTGCAGCTCCGCGCTTTGCGCGCCCAGCGCCCGCCGGCAGCGCGCACGTGGGGCTGCAGCGGCGTTTCCTAACCGGGAGGCAGCGACGAGCGCGGCGGCACCACCCCGCAGGCACCGCAGGATCGCATTGCCGTCACCAGCGGACGGCAGCGTGGAGCACGGCGGCGCCTCCACGGCGCCCACCTGCAGTACGGCGTTTCGTTCGCTAGACGGCAGCAGTGAGCACGGACGAGCGCCACACCCCGCCGCGTGCGAGCTGCAGTACCGCTATTCGGACACCGGGCGGCGCGCCACCGCGCATGCACTCGCGAGGGGCGGCCGCACCGCCTGTTGGGGAGCGGACACAGCTGGAAGCCCGCAGAAAACCACAGGGAACCGGCAACAAAACTACACCTCGTGCCGCGCCGCGGGGCCGCGGCGGTGGCAAGGACAACGCCGCGCCGCACGCGCTCGAGAGCAAGGCGGCTGCCAGGCAGCCAAGTCCGCAAAAACTACACCCTCCCGGCATGCACTGGCAAACACAGGACGGCCGCCCGGCTGCCGAGTGCCCGAAGACTACACCTCCCGGCATGCTCCAGGGAACGAACATGGCCTACCGGAAGCCCCGTGCGCCAGGACTAGAGCTCCTGGCATGCCGCGAGAGGCAGCCTTCCTTGCTTTCTGACCTTGCGGGGACACCGTTCCCCCCCGCCGACGCACCCGGAAGCCCTACGGAGACCCCGGCGCGGCTCCGGGCAGCCCCCGCCGCCGGCTCCGACACCGCGCTGCACCGCCGCCGCCGCTCCGTGCCTCCGACACGGATCCCGCCCGCAGGCACCGCCGCCCTCCTCGGGGATTTCCCCGGGACCCGCCGGTCGATCGCCCGGCCCCCGCTCACCTTCTCCCTCGGTGCAGCCGCAACCTGGTGACCGCTCCGCCCCTCCCTTAGCTCACACTGGCCCCTCCACGGCCACCCGGAACAGGGCAGCACCAGCCCCTCCCCCGGCAGCCACCCCTTTACAGGGAGGGGCCGTCGCCATCAGCCTCACCGCCCACACCTGGGGCTCCTCCAGCCCCGGCCCGCAGCTGGAGCCCAGCAAGAACAGGGGGCCATCACCCGACGCGCACAGCGCGTCATCTCCTCCGCTGGGCTCTGTAAGAGCCCCTCGCCCCGTACAAAAGACGGGCAAACGCAGCCGGAGGGCAAAGGAGACGGCGAGTGTTTATTCAGTCACGCACGTAACAAGTCCCGGGAGCGAGTCTGCTCCGGGGCCCCCGACACTCCCCTAGCCCATGGGACACCTCGGCAGTTGTTCCCGGAGCCACGCTTGTCGGTTCGGCGGGGACCGGACGGTCGCTCGGCTGGCTCCTGGACCGATGGGCTGCTGGGCAGAGGTGGAGGCCACCAAAAATGAGGAGCAGGGCGCTGGACACGAGAAGAAAAAAGCGGCAGCAGGCTAGACGGGGGGTGTAGCGAGAAAGCGTGAGGCAGGGAACGGGACAGCGAGAGAAGGTCGGGGACAGGGAGCCCGACAAAGGTGGTGAAAGAAGCAGCAGGAAGAGAGGAAGAGAAGTAGCAAAAAGAGGGAGAGGGAGCACGACAGAGACTGACAAAGAAGGACGGAAGATGGAGATGCAGGAAAAACCTGGGACGGGCAGCACGACAGAGGGAAGAAAAAGAATAGGGCCAGGAAGCCAGACTGAGAGATGGAGAAAGACAAAAAAGTTACAAGAACAGGGCAGAGAGGAAGGAATGAAACAACAGGGACAGGGAGCCGGGACTGCAAACGATGGAGGGAAGGGGCGGGAACACAAAAGAGAGCTGGAGAGCAAAAAGAATAGCAATGCATTCAGAAAGAAGGGGGGGGAATTCTAAAATAGGGTCATTGGGGAGCCAGAGACAGTGAAATGGGGAAAAGACAAAAGCGATAGGCTACAAGGCAGAGAGGGAGGAATTAATGAATAGGGACAGAGAGCTGGTTAGAGAGAGAGAGAGAGAGAGGCAAAAGGTCACATGGACAACAGGGCAGAGAGGGAGGAATTTAAAAAACAGGAACAGGGAGCCTGACAGAGAGAAAGGCAGACGTAAAATGAGAAAAAGCGACAGGCAACAGGGCAGAGTGGGAGGAATTGATAAATAGGGATAGGGGAACAGACAGAATGCGATGGAAAAAACCAGCAGTGGGCTACAGGGAAGAGAGAGGAATTAAAGAACAGGGACTGGGAGCTGGACAGAAAGACGTGGAGAAAGAAGAAAAAAAACCCAGACAAACAGCGATGGGCTACAAGACGGATAGGGAGGAAATAAAAAACAGCGGCAGGAAGCCAGAGAGAGAGAGATGGAGAAAAACAAACAAAAAGCGTGGGGCTATGGGACAGAATGTGGAATTAAAACACGGAGAGAGGGAAACGAGACAGAGAGAGAGAGTGAGGAAAAAATCCAGGCAGGCTACAGGGGGGCAGAGGGAGGAATTAAAAACTCGGGACAGGGAGCCGGACAGAGAGAGAGAGATCGCAGGGAATAGCAGTGGGTGCAGGAAGAAGAGGGAGGAATTAATAAATAGGGACAGGGAGCTGGACAGAGAGGGACAGAGAAAGGCAAAAATAGTGGCAGGGTACAAGGCAGAGACGAAGAATTAAAAAACGGGCAGTGAGAGACATAGAGAGATGGAGAAAATAAAAAGGCAATGGGTTATGCGGCAGAGAGGGAGGAATTAAAAAACAGGGATGGGAAGCAAGAAAGTGAGATGGAAAGGGAGGAGGGTTCTGATGGGCGACAGGACAGAGAGGGAGGAATTAAAAGTGAGGGAGAGGGAGCTGAGAAATGAGAGGCCGAGAAAGAAACAGAATCACAACGTGCTACAAGGCCGAGAAGGAAGAAAGGGAACAACAGGGACAGGGAGCCAGACAAAGAGAGCCAGAGAAAGAAAAAATACCGACAGGCTACAGGACAAAGAGGGATCTGGAGCCAGGCAGAGAGAGATGAAGAAAGAAAAAAAACAGGGATCCATCAGTGCCTGCTGCTGGGGTTGGAGTAGCTGCAGTGCCTGTTGGTTTGTTTTCCCTCTCTTCTCCCAGAGGGTGCTGTATAATACCGACCCGTGCTTGGTAGATACTAGCCAGGGCCCAGCACAGTGCAGTAAATTCTGCCTCTTTGGAATAAGCACGGCATTTTTTTTTTCAAGCATTCTATCATTTCGTCAGGATGCTGTAGTTGTTCAGGAGAGAAGTTCCAGCTCATTGGAGTTGAGAAGTTCTCTAAGTACCTGCCCGTATTCTCTCCCACATGCAGTGCCACCCATGAGCATCCAGCTTCGGAGCAGATCTCTGGGTGATTTTTTTTAAATTGTTGTTTAACCCTGAACAAGACCTGAAACACATTCAGGAGACATAGCAATAGGAGGATGCTGGCTTGAACATCCCAAAGATGTTAAAAATTCTTGAAAGCTGGTGTAAACTAGCCTGAAGGAGAAAGGAAAGGTGAAAGAACAGGGGAAGCCTCCTCTTTGTCTTCCCCATAAATTGGTTCTCCGGGGGGGAAGGTGAAGAGTGTCATTATTAATAATTTCCGAGAGATGGCGCTCGAGGTACGGAGTTGACAGGAATACCAACTACAGGTCCCAAATAAGTTTTTTTACCAATAATATTATCCTATCAGAAGGCCATGCTGTACCCACAGTACAGCAAAGTGATAATCTTGACCCATCTCCCAGAAGTGATAAACAGCACCGCAGGGAATACATATTGCAAATAAGGATTTACATAATACAACCATGCGAACAAATAAAACAACATTGTGACCAGTGACTATTAAATTCTTATAACAAATTTATTTTAACACGCTCTGGTCAAATCTGTCATGATCTCAACCCTTCGAGCTCCACGCTGGGTGCCAAAAAGGACTGTTATGGTTTAACCCCAGTCAGCAACTAAGCACCGCGCTCGCTCACCCTCCCCTGGTGGGATGGGGGAGAGAATTGGAAGGCCAGAAGTAAGAAAACTCATAGGTTGAGATAAGAACAGTTTAATACTTGAAATAAAACAATAATAACAACGACAACAATAATATGGTAATGAAGAGGAAAACAACGAGAGGGAGAGAGGAACAAAACCCAGGAAAAACAAGTGATGCGACTGCTCACCACCCACTGATCGATGCCCAGCCAGTCCCTGAGCAGCAATCGCTGCATTCTGGCCAACTCCCCCCAGTTTATATACTGAGCATGACGTCATATGGTATGGAATATCCCTTCGGAGTGTTTGGGTCAGCTGTCCTGGCTGTGCCCCCTCCCAGCTTCCTATGCACCTGGCAGAGCATGGTGCCTTGACTAGTGTAAACACTACTTTTAGCAACAACTAAAACATCAGCGTATCAACATTATTCTCATACTAAATCCAAAACACAGCACTATACCAGCTACTAGGAAGAAAATTAACTCTATCTTATCTGAAACCAGGACAAACATTCAAACCTGAACAAGAGAGAATTAGCTCATCAGGGCAGTGATTGGCAGAGAGTGCCAGGAAAGAAAGACTGAAACCAGCAGTGTGCTCTCTCTTGTCCCATCCAGGGCACCCGTAGAGGGCATTGCACAGGCTGGTAGAGGGAAACACCTTTGCACCGGTTCATCTGCTCCCAACAAAAGTACACTGTTTGCAGTAGGCACCCAGGTGTGGCTATTGCTATGAACCTCAACCCTATTCCCAACACTAGTAGCACGAGATGATCACGTGCATGTGAAAATCTGCCTGTGTTTCGCAGATGTCCCTGGTCTTTCATGTTCACTGCTCAACACCAGGAGCAGGTTGCCCGAGAACATCGAGCCTGTAAGAGCACAAAAGCACGCACTAGCCCTCCACATTTGCATTGTCCATCCTGTCTGGTTACCCTGGGAAGGGTTAAACCAAGGTTTTGCGCTGCTGCTGTTGTTTGGTGTGGCCAGCACTGGAACAAACTTGTTCCTTTACGTTTAGGTAGGAGGAAGGCAGCGAGGAGGCAGCGAGGAGGCCATGTGGCACTTGGCAGCACATCTGCAGGGTCCTTGCAGCGACTGTGCAGGTCAGGCTGCCCAGGGTAAAAAGGTGTCCTGCAGCCAGAGGCAGAAGGTGGACAAAAGCCAAGAGTCCTCCCCAATGAGCAGGCGCAAGGGAGATGTGAGGGGAGCCAGAAATCTTCTGCTGGACAAACTCAAGAGTTGGACAGGGCAGCTGTGAACAGAGAGGAGCTGTGCTTCTGCCTTTTTTTGCAGGTTTGCTGTTGCCGGGGAGAGTTTTTAGGCTGTCATCCAGCTAATTCACTGAGAGAGACAAGCACTTGAATTAGTTGCATTATCTGTGCCCAGCTAAAGTGGACAAAGGATTAAAATGTGCTGAGCACCACCACCGTGATTTGCATCTCAGAGCCCCTTCCCACAGGCCCCCTCTGCTCCCAGCCTTTTTTTTTTTTTTTTTTGGCTGTGAGCCAGCCAGCATAAGAGCCCTGTTTACAGAAGTGATGCCTAGGTTAATATTGCAAAAGACTTCATCAAGGCTTTTAGTCGCTACTGAAGCAGAAGTATCTAACCGTGGGCCATGAGCTGTCAGGGCTGCACACACAAGGAATGAGCCGCCCGTGCTGCGCACGCAGCCACACGCTCGCTACAGTCCGTCTGACCAATTCTGGTCTCAGCCTGAGGTATGAAACTAATTTTCTGTCACCATGGCATATTTGAAATAATGAGCAAAATCAAACTATTATTCATTTTTAATGTTGCTCACAAAACTCAAATGTAGCTATTGTTTTAGGGAAAACCCACTGTTTGAGTGCTAAATAAATATTGCACTATGTAGTGACCTTATGGGCACTTTTTTTGAGCTCGCTCAGCTGCCAAAGATTTTTTTTTTAATGCGTGTTTATTCATGTGGAGAGGATGGGGAATGCTATTGCTATACATTTTGTGCTGCTGGTCTCAACGAAATCAAAACTAGGATCTCTTAGAAGAAGCTCTAGATCTAAACAGAGCTAACGCAAAAGCCTATCTGCGATCACTGAATTCTAATTAATTAACAGCTTTAAAAATGTTTTTTCACCACTAGCACTTTGTAGGTAGGTGCAGTTTTCCTGAAAAGTTCACACTAAGCTCTGCTGCAACATCCAAGCTTTATATGTTTCTATTTTTTCCTGGCATTTGCAGAGTTTTCCTTCTCTTCTCAGCACGAGGACTGAGTGACCTTAGCAATTACCAGCAAGGGGACTCCGTATGATGAAAGCAGGTGAAAGGGAAAATAAGGGCGGGAACTAGGTAAGGCCAATTCATACCTCAGAGGAGGTGTGGTCCTGTTCTGCACCTGGCTGTGGCCACAGTCTTGTGAAATATAAAAGGGGAAGGCAGTTGTTTCTCAAGCAATCTGTTGCCAGGATCCTGTAGTGAGAAGGAAGCGAGGTGCTAGAAGAAATGCAGAGCAAGAAGTCTAGAGTGTCAGCTGCAAAAGGTATGGGACGCACTGGTGCCTCTGAGCCTCAGGAATACCACCAGCCCTTCTCTGTAGGTCCGTTCGCTGGGCTGAGGGTTGCGTGGTAGCTGCACTACCTTCCTCAGCAGGCTAGCTTAGGAGGAGAAAGAAGCCATCATGTCTCAGGGAGGAGCAGCAGCATGCGAAGCTGCCAAGCCCCAGGACCGGGGATGGGCATGGATGGTCCTGCTCGCTGCAGTGCTGCTGCAAGGGCTGACGCTGGGCTTTCCCTCCTGCATCGGTGTCTTCTTCACAGACCTCCAGCATGAGTTCCAGGCCAGCAATAGCGAGACATCGTGGTTCCCGTCTATCATGGTGGCTGTGCTGTACGGAGGTGGTAAGTAATGGCTGCAGGGAATGCCCTCCACCACCTCCCGCGGTTGTATTGCTGATGAGGGGCCATAATGAGGGCACTTTTGGCATTTCATTAAGGTGGAAGGTGGAGGGGACTGGGAAGTCTGAACAGACTGGCTGGTTGGCAGTGCACAGCATCTCCCAGCCACTTCGATCACATGGCCCAAAGCTAAGTGTCCACAGATATCAAGCTGCCTTTTGCCACTCTAAGAGACAACCAAGACCCTTGGGTCAAAGAAAGTGAATCCCTTTCTCAGCCCAGCTTCTCCAGATCAGCGAGAACTTAATTATTTCCCATAGCAGCTCTTTGAATAAGCTGGCAGGCAGTGCTGGAACTTGGGTGCTTTCTTGATTCATCTTCTGTCCACAAGAGTACATCTCCTTCTATGTGCCACGTGACAACTGTGTACTTCACGTCTGAAAAGATGCCAAAAGCCAAGCTCCTCCAGGCTGCTAGCTGAGGCAGAGTGTTAAAAGCAGCTCGTTGGGCAGTGGCATAGAATGCACACCCAAGCAGGCATCAGGGTGGACTTGAGCATAGCTGGATTAATGCAGAATGTGGGTCAGGTGACACCCTCCAGGTGAAGGGAGATGGAAGGAGAGTGGTGCTTTGCAGATAGTAGAGTGAATCACAGTGTTTTCTCCCAAAGAAAATGTGGGAGCTGCACAGATCACCCACCCAGACTGATATGTCTGCACAGAAGAGAAAAATCCCCAGCACCTCAAGGACTTCCCAATGAGCGAGCCGTGTTGCTGCTGACCCTTTCATGTGCAGCTTCTGTGGTTATTTGATAAACTGACTACCCAAACCCCACCTAGGCAAAAGAAGCAAAGTATCCAGTGACGCCCATGTATGTGAGCTGCTCCCTGAGTTCATACCTGCCCCCTTCCAACACTGGTGAAAGGTGACACTATACTATGAAGAAAAAAAAAAAAAGCAGAGCCCTGAGTCATGCTGATGTGAAGGCTGTGGCAGGTTCAGTCTCTCCTGTGCAGGACTTGGCTGACAGCCACCTGACATGGGAGAGAGAGTTTGCACCTTAGCAGAAGCAGTTGGGTCCAAAATTGCAAGGTACAGATGGAAAGAGACCTCAGGGGAAGCAACTACAGGAGGAATTATCACTGAAGGTCAGCAGAAATAGAGCAGTGTCCTTGGGGCTTTGAATTTGGAAACTGCTGGGCATTCCCTGTGCTGCCTTCCGTCCCCTGTGGTCCTGCTGTGGTTAGTGGGAAGGAGCCAAATGGGACCTGCTGGCTCTGGGAAACGGTCTCAGAAGCAGCTCAGTCCCAACATGTCCAGGAAGGACAAGTCTGGCAGTATCTGCAAGAAAATATCCATTATCCTATCTTCTTTAATGAAGTAATTGTTTTGTAGGAAGCTGGAACCACAGTAAAAGGTAAAATAAAGACAGCCAATAAGTAGATCCAAAAGTTATAAATTACATAAGGAAAGAACAGCCTCATGTTAATTATATTCACTAACAGAATTTGTCAGGGCATAGCCAGTGAATAACAAGAGAGTTGTTACTTTGCTTACCAGTTATGTCTCCTATTGCAGGCTGTTACAGCAGAGGAGTGCTTGTTCTTGCCCCCCCACAGCATAGGCAGGAGTAATGCAACCATAAACGAGGAAGAAAAAACAAAAAAAACCCCAGAGATAAAAGACACCCTCTAGGACCAAGCATGTATGGCTTTTGCTGCAACTTCTGACCTCCTTTGCGGTGGGCCAAGCTCTGTTTGATTCAGGTTCTTTGGTTACATCCATCACCTTGGCACTTAAACCTTTTCCAAAATTGCATTCTGCTATGTCACCAGTGTCTCTTAAAGGTGCTTCTCTATTTTCTTCTCCTTCATTCTTTTTAATTCAGAGGAACTGAAGGGGAAAAACATGTTTGTTGCAAAAATTGGTAAACAAGAAGGGGAATGGACAGAGCAGCCCATCCTCAGATCAGTGCAGTGAGAAGGTCCCATGCAGTGAGAGAGAACCTCAGAGCTCACCAGAGCTGTGGAAGGAAACAGGGAAGGGCACAGTGCAAACAATAGCTCATAACTTACTAAGCCAAACATATCTCATTACCCATGCTACGTTCCTAGGTAAAAGCAATTAATGGTTATTTTGTTGTAAGAATCATTTGAAAGACCTCAGGATCCTATGGCCATCTCCGAAAGGGGAAATGCAAGAGTTGAGGCTCTTACAGGTTCCAGCTCCTAGAGATTCATGCACATGTAACTCTATGGATCACACTGATACAAACACAGCACTTTTGTTGTAATTATTTTTGCAAAGAAAAGCACAAAAGCCCCAGGCAAGCAACAAATAATCTTTGAAACCTAGAAAGCAAGTTAACAGGAACGAATAATGAAAAACCTTTAAGATTTTTAGAGCCAATCTCATTATTTTGGAGTGTTCAATTTATGACTTCTGGCTATTTGGGTTGGTTAAACAGCAGTACCATCTTTAATGTCTTCAGCAGGAGGAAAAATAATCCAGTCACCAGTTTGCTGAACACTTTTTCAAAGGCCAGTTGAAGTCTGAGCTGAAAATCTCGCAAGCAGATCAAACTACAGACAGTTGCAGTCCTAATTTTAATAATGTTCCACTGTTTGCTTGACTATGTGGATTTTATTTCAAACCAGACATTGATTTAGGTCACAAATATGCCACAGGTTATTTTTCTCTACACTGATTAATTCCTAATTCTGTACTTACAGTCATTTTGCATTTGTTTATATAACCTTAAGTGTTCAGAAGAGGGGGGAAAAAAATAATAAAACCTGGAAAACCTTGAAGATCCTCAAAGGAACAATAAAAGAAACTTCAGATCCTCTTCTGCCAGAGCATGCACAGAGAAGCATGTTTCCCACTGATGGTCTGCAGGTCTGAACTAATCTTCTCCTACCCCAAAATGAAGGATGCTAAATGACATTAACAAACTGGTAATTTACCACAATCTCATGGAATTCACCAAAAGTCTATGAAAATTAAAGAATTAATTGACCTTAAACATGCACCTCCATGCCTATTTGTTCATTGCTTTTTCTGATGAAATAACATAACTCTTTCCTAGTAAAGCCTGCCAGCAATGTAGATACACAATAAAATGCAGGTTTCTGCCCAAGAAGGGCAGTGCCGGGCTCTAGCCCATCAGAACCACCTGGGTCTCCCTCCCACCTCTGCAGTGTTTGTGCCAGAGGTGTGGGAGTGGAAACCGGGATGTGCGTGGTTTGCTCCTAGGCTTGTATCCTCTTGGAAGTGGACCCAGTTAAACCTACCCACCCCTGCCAGGTATGCCAGGACAGGCATGTGCAAAGAGCTGTGCTGACAATAACATCTTATTATTTTTTTGGGGAAGATGACTTGCAGGACAGCTGCAAGACTCCACAAGCTGCAGCTTGGATGCTACTGCCTGAAGCTTAGACTGATTCCCATGCAGACATGAATATACCTCTCCAGCATGTAGTGGTTTAACCCCAGCCAGCAGCTAAGCACCACGCAGCCGCTCGCTCACTCCCTCCTGGTGCAATGGGGGAGAGAATCGGAAGTGAGATAAAGTGAGAAAAATCGTGCGTTGAGATAAAGACAGTTTAACAGGTAAAGCAAAAGCCGCACACACAAGCAAAGCAAAACAAGGAATTCATTCACTACTTCCCATCGGCAGGCAGGTGTTCAGCCACCTCCAGGAAAGCAGGGCTCCATCACGCGTAACTTGGGTTACTTGGGAAGACAAATGCCATCACTCCGAATGTCCCCCCGCCTTCCTCCTTCTTCCCCCCAGCTTTACATGCTGAGCATGATGTCATATGGTATGGAATACCCCGTTGGCCAGTTTGGGTCAGCTGTCCTGGCTATGTCCCTGCCAGCTTCCTGTGCACCTGGCAGAGCATGGGAAGCTGAAAAGTCCTTGACTAGTGTAAACACTACTTAGCAACAACTAAAACATCAGTGTGTTATCAACATTATTCTTATACTAAATCCAACCATGACACAGCCATTTTCAAATAATCCTCCTCAATGAAGTCTATTTTTCTCCCATTCTTGATCTATTTCAGAGTCAATCTGCCTTCTCTTGCAAGGAATTTCACCTAGGTAGCGGGGCACCAAGGGCAATTCAGGAGATTTTGTGGCAGAATATTTGAAAACCACAGTGAAATGAAAGTGGAAATATGCAAACAGAAGTATCACCCTGCTTAACATCTCTTACTCGGAGGCATAGAAATGCAAGTCCTCTGCTTTTTCAAATCATTCCCAGAATTTATATCATGTGAGAACAGAATTACACTTGAAGGTCCTTCTTCCATTCCATTTCCAAGAGTTTTAATTAAAATCCATCACAGGGAAGCTTAGAAATCCTACCTAATGACCAAAAACCAAGCAGATCACAGGAGCCTCCCCTTCAGCTAACAAGCTGACCACGCACTTGGGAGGATCAGGGGATATATTTTCTGTTCCTGGCTCCCCTATTACATGACGCCACTGGGACAATTCTTAGGGTCTCTAGACTAAATAATTTGATAACTGCAGCAGTCACAAAATAGTTCCTTCCTCCCTAACTGCTTCCCTTTTGCTTCTTTGCTTCCAGGGCCACTCTGCAGCATCTTGGTGAAGCGATTTGGCTGCAGGTTTGCTGTAATGCTGGGAGGCCTGCTCAGTGGAGTGGGCATGGTGTCCAGCTCCTTCTGCAAGTCCATCAGCCAGCTTTACTTAACAGCTGGCCTCATCACTGGTAAGTACCAAAGAACAGCAGGAAAACGCAGCTGCTGTGTTTGACTTGAAAGACGGGAAATGGTGAAAGTCCCAACTAAGTGCTCATGTTTTTCCATTCATCTGTGAAACAGGATAAATCAAAAGCCCCACAGCGCAGCAGGAATCATATAGCAGCTAGACTTGCCCTTCACAACCCTTTAACACACACCTCATGCAGCCAAGCTTACTGGAAAGTGCTTCTCTCTAGAAAAAGCTGAAAAAGCTACAGGTCTCCAGAGGGCAAAATGGAGAGCAAAGATATCTGTTCTTTTTAGTAGCTTCTCAGCCTTTTGTCTTTGAAAAAGGGAGGGTTTTTTCAATCTTGGAATGTAATGTGTTGGGACAACGTCCTTCCCAAGCTCCATGGGCTTGTATTTTACCACTCCCAATCTGGGGAAATGTGGAGATACCTTTTTCTAACAAAAGAACGTATTGTTTTGAACAGAAGTAACAGATGGGAACTTTTCCTTTCCAAATATTTCTCCTATGTGACTGATGTTCAACTCTTGCTTTTTTCTAACACAGAGAAATTAATTTCTTCAGTGAGGTTACTTTGGGACCAATCCTGTTGGATCTTGCAAGCTAAGCTGTGTCCACTGCACAGAGAGAAAAACAAGTAACTCCCTGAGCCCTGATGAAAGTGTCAGGAAAGCAGCACTGCTTGTTGCATGCAGTATAAAAAACAAGTTTTTAATAAACAATTCCAAAACAATTTTAGGAATGGCAGCGTGCCCCAGACAAATGTCAGCTTAGATCAGTATATTTAGTATACCCAAGAACACAAGGAGTTTAATTTATGCACAACATCCTTCTTCATCCTTTGTGTGGGGTTTCTGAGTACTAATCACTGGGGCTTGTGCAGCCTGGCAGGCAAGGAGATGCTTCAGTAGTAGATGAAGTCATCTGTGGGTACATTCTGGATTTGGGCTCTTTTCACCCTTTAGGACAAGGCAGAGGGATCATGTGCTGTCATTTTCTCTTTCATTCCTACCTTTAGGTCTGGGATCATGCTTCAGCTTCCAGGCAGGAGTGACTGTCCTGGGCTACTACTTTGTACGGTGGCGAACGCTGGCCAATGCCATGGCATCCACTGGCGTCTCTCTTGGTTTCACGCTGTGGCCGCTACTTTCTCAATACTTGCTGGATGAGATGGGCTGGAGAAACACTTTTCTTATCTTTGGAGGAATACTATTGAACTGTTGTGTTTGTGGAGCCATCATGAGACCAGTTCAGCTTGCATCAGAATCACCACTACAGTCACCCAAGCCTGCAGAGGCGCCAGGGAGAAAAGCAGAAGGGGCACAACTGTCCAATGGAGCATCTTCTCCCCACCCCGAGCTCCAGCAGCAAACCAGAAGGACTGCATGCTTCCAGATGCTGCAGAAGTACCTGGCTTTTGACATCTTCTGTCAAAACAAAGGTTACCAGATTTACACTATTGGAGTGACCTGGATGATGATGGGGTTTGCATTACCCCACGTCTACCTTGTGCCTTATGCCATCCAGAACGGGGTGGAGGAACGCAGGGCAGCCCTCCTCATCTCTATTATCGGGTTCATCAATATCTTCATACGGCCTTTGACAGGGCTGCTCTCAGGACACAGAGTCTTCACAGGGAGACGCATCTACCTGTTCAGCCTGGCTGTGCTCCTCTGTGGGCTGAGCAATTTCATTTGTGTCATTTCAGCTGAGTTCAGTGTGCTCATCATCTACTGCGTCATCCTCAGTATAGCCATGAGTGGCATCGGGGCACTCACCTTCCAGGTGCTGATGGATGTGGTGGAGATAGACAGGTTCTCAAGTGCTCTAGGGCTCTTCACCATCCTGGAGAGTATCATGCTCCTCATCGGACCCCCTCTCACAGGTGAGAGAAGCTAGGGAAAAATTGGTTGTTTAGACACTGGTGACAAGTATTTGGGAGCATAAAGAAGAGAAATGAGGGAGTTTCCAAACCCATGCAGGCAGCTGAGTTATGCAAAGGGAGCAATACAAAAGGGAGAGTTGGAAAGGAATGATCAGCCCCTTTTCACAGCTGAAGGAGGGTCATTTCTGCAGCTGCCCAAGTGTCACTGCAGCAACAGCAGACAGTGAAAAAGTTACCCACTTGGTAGGCAGCTTTGATAGGCATGGAAGCGAGGAGAGCTTTTTTTCCAGTGAGAGGCAAGGCACAGAGAGGAATTACTGTGGTAGGATCTTGCTGTCTATGAACCATTTCACTGCTTTGCTAGTTTGCATTGTTTTATCTATGAAGTCTCAAGGAATTGCTAACATCCCATTAAACAAATTAACTGTGATCAGAATTATTACCAGCTCTACATTATTCAAGACCCTTATAGTAAAAGCTTCTGTTCACTCTTCTTTCCAAGTTCTAGAGTGTATTAATTTTAATCTGGAGATAAGAAAGGAGCTAGTTATGACCCCCAATCGAATAAATTATTCACAGATTTCACAGTTCGCTCCAAATGCCACCAAGTGACCTGTCCAAGACGCACCTGCTCTTGCAGTACAGCAGCAAATTCAAAAGACTAACAAACAAGAAATGTGAACCTGAGCATGAATCCTCAATTCAGGCTTTAGTTCTTTTCTCCAGACAATGAATTGTGTGCCATTCAGCAGGAAAACAATGTCTGTTCTAAGAATGGGACGATAACATGCACCACATTTCATGGTATTCCCTGGCATTAGTGCATCAGTCACTTTTCTCAAAGTGCAAAAAAGGTCTTTTCTTGGACATCTCTGATAGGAATGGCAGATGGGCAAAACAAAGTACAGTAAAAGCTGCTGCATTTCTATTTGTAGTTCTAAAATCTGCTAAAGAAAAGTGCACTATGAAAAGAATCATCGCCAATCTTTACTGAAGAATACATGCAAACAAACATTATCCCAGTATTTCCATATAAATAAGTAGCTTACAGAGAAGGCATCATATATTTGACCTGGATATCACCTTTCCATCTCTAACATTAGTGTTAAATTAATCATTTGATATATCACACTTCTAAGTGTTTTATATTGAGGCACTTAATGTTAGTCATAATGCTTGCTATGCTATGAATTTTCCTCTCCCTGATTACACTCCATTACAGGTAAGTTTTCAGTTTAGGGAACCAAACATGTTGATTTTTGAGACATTTCTCTATTTATGTGTTCTATTTTCTGAGCTGGGATGTAACAGGGTCACTCATTCCGAAATCCAGTGAGTGGCAGTGGCACAGGGGTCCTCTGCTGAGTAAACAAAATGAATCAGCAGGTTGGGGAAAAGTTACAATTTCCTTTCTTTCCTGATTTTTCTGTGTATAGAGTAATACTTTATACAGAAGCAGAAACATCACCTGAGCAGTGACTACAAAAAAACCAAACAAACCCTAGAATCTAGAGAAGAGAACTTAACTCATCTGTGAATGCTTATCTTTTGTATATGGCAGTTTGATGAATGATTTAGGTTTAACATTTATGTAAACGTCACCCAGTTGCCTTTAGTATGCATCTTCTCTTTGACTAAGCTGTGGCTTCTGTTTCAGGTCTCCTGGTGGACATAACTCGTGATTTCCACTATGTCTTCTACAACTCCAGTTTCTTCCTGATATCAGCTGCATTATTCATGGTGCTCAGCTTCTACGCTCTGGAAAAGAAAAACAAATTGAAAGAGGCTTCAAAAGTACCTTTGGATAATCCCTCCAGATACCACTACAATGAAATGCCAACTGAACCACAGTCTGAGAGTCAATCCCCTCCAGCAGTCATGTACATCACAAGCATATGAAGAGAAAGAAAAGAAGGAGAAAAGAAAAAAAAAAAGAGGAACACAAACAATTATGTGGCCTGTACAAAGCTACACAAGGGCCAGCACTGATGGCAGATGAGAAAATAAGCATCTGGTTTCCACAACTGTCATCATCCTTCTGCCCTACACTTCCACTCCATGGGGCCGTGTCAGACTCCACATGAGCGATCCAGATCACAGGCTGAGCCCAGAATCCAGCGCCAGCCAAAGGACAAAGAGAACTGTGCTTTCCTAAAGCAAACCATGGGATAACAGCCATGGTAACCAGCGCTGAGAGACAAAAACTGCGTCACTTCAATTGGTTTAAGTCAGTATGTTTAAGAAGTCACTGGAATTTCACATACACATTTCAGTTGGTAGCACTGGACAATACGTATTAATGGCTATGCACAATGGTAGTTCTTTCACAAAGAAGTGTTATTGCCTCATCTGAACATGCAATTTTGGTGCAGACTTACATGAAGTTTCCCGGTTGCTTCCCAGTTGGAGGTGGCAAGACAAACACTTTCCACAGGAAGCTTATTATTATTTTCCACGTCTTTAAATATTATATGGAGGCTGCTGCATGGGTTGCAGAACTCAGCCAAGTCTCTAGTAAGATCAAGTATTTTCTCCTACGAAGTATATATATAGAGTTCTTCATGCCAAGGACATTTTCAAAGCCTCAAAGGTTCAACTCCAGAGCATCAAAAAGAAAAAAACCCAAACCTTAGAGTGCCTCCTATGTGTAACTAATGATATCTCAAGTGTGTCCTGATATATCACAAAACAGGACTCATGGTTTGTGTAAATACAGTTCTTTCCAGCATTAACTGGGACCCATTTTTGAGGGGGGGGAAGCAGGGAAGGTGTTACTAGACCTGAGAATAAGTGTATGCATCCTTATATAGGGTTAAATTCAAAGCCACTGTAGTTCCCCCTTGTGTAAATGAACTTAGCTCTTTCGTCTTAGACTCTCAGACTTAATTACACCAGCATTCTCATTATAGAGAAGTTTGCACAAGCATAACTTACATTTCTTATAAGCACAAGCATAACTTACAAATAAATCTGTAGGGAAAAGTATACTGAGAAGAGTCAATGTTACTTACTTTCATATCCATACAGCCTTGACTTAGGTGGCTTTTCTTGCTACACTCCTGGGAGTTACACATGTAAGTACTTAGATGAGAGCTGCATCCACCTCCAGCCTCCCTCAGCATCAGCTTGAGTTGTAAACTGTTTATATTCTGTATCATTCCTGATCTGACAGAAGCAGAGAGCTCACAAAGCACTGCAGATGAAGATTACTCAGCACATCAGAATGATCAGAAAGACAGAAGCATAAAATGGGAGTGAAATGGAAAAAGTAACAACTTTCAACTCAGCTGCAGTGCTTATCTTGAGAACTGTTGTATCAAATTTCCAGCTACAAACCCACAGTTTTCATTAGAGCTATGGGCTCCCCAGACAAAACAAACCAACCGACCAAAAAAACCAACACTGGATGAAACCACCAGAAAACTGACCCCAAGGTCTTCCAAGACTGTAACGGCTTCACAGCTGGCTTTTGCAGTGGAAGAGGTATCAGCCCTTCAGAAGGGTTCCTGTTCCCACTACTCAGTAGTATCTGTATTTCAATACTGCTCTAGGATTACTGAACCAGTAGGCTTTGCATTTCCTGATCAAACATATACTTAAATAAGATGGCTAGTGGGAGATATACATATCTAATCTCTCATCACACATGTTTATTAACTTGTGTAATGCTTCTGTGGTCCATAACTACAAAGTAAACAGGGACTGGTGCTTCTCAGCTTACCGAAACAATGACTGCTCTACATTCCCAGGAAAAAGATGGGGCTTTCCCCCTCTCAAAAAAAAAACAGTGAAAAGGGATCAAGTCCCGAACCTCTTCTAGCTATTGCGAATAAAACAGCTAAGCAGCTGAACAGATTGCCATTTTTTCTGTGTGTAATTCTTAAATTTTAAATTCTGTTCACCTTTCTACATTCCCTTTCTGTTTTCTTCCTGAAATATGGGGTCATGTTATCCCAAATCCTCCCAGCACTACAAATGTCCTGGGCAAAACAGGCAAGATATGGTGTAAGCTACAACCCATCAAAATTTATCACAGAAAAGAAAAGGTTAGTTGAAGGAGCAATAGAATGCACCTCCTGTGTGGAGCCAACTGCTCTATCTGCAATGATTTAGCTCTAGCTGGCTCATGAGTAAGCACATGTATAGTCTAATGCGTGCTTGCCAGATACGGGGCGGGGAAAAAAGGTACTCACTAACTTAAGCTGACACACAGATATCAGCTCCTCCTACACCATAGCAAAGAAATCTGTTTTGACTATTTCTTATCTGGGCACAGCAGCGCAAGATAATTTAGGATGGGAAGTTAGGAGAGCGCTTTATAGAACTGCTCTTTTATACTCCCAGACTCAACACCAGAGTCACTGTGACTTATTTGCAGAGCAGAGAGATGTTTCTGGGAAGAAAAACAATGGATTCACCAATCCATTAGTTAAACTTTTCTCAACTTGTTGACTAAAAACTTTCTAGCAGACTTACAGAATTTAAGCTGCCTGAAAACAGGCCTGTCTCCCCTGGTTACTTTCCACAGACCCTTTAGAAGTAATCCACAACCCACAGGTTGGAAACAAATCTTGGAGAGAGAAGAGGTAACATTTTAGGCTGTGTTTCCATAGGTAAATAAGATGTCTGAGCTCCCATAATAGAGAAAAATACCCCCCTCCTTTCTTGTTCCATAGCTTTCCACTCCTACCTCTTTTCAACCTGAACTCCGAGCTGCCCTAAGTAGGAGCTTTATTGAAGGGACCATGCATACTGAGCATGCTACAGTATAATAAATATTCCCCCTCAGAGCTATCGTACAGGAGCAGTAATACTCATTCCTTAAGCATCTTGAGGCCCAGAAGAAAAATAAAAGTTCCTTTCATTAGTTTAAGGTTGTCCCATTATGCAAGGCAACCACAGCTTAATTACCACCACCCCCTGAAGCAGTTTTTTTTTTAACACCTACAGACAATAAAATAACCCTGGCTTTAATTATGGACAAACTCTAATACCTCAGCCAGGTTACAAACCTCTGAGAACCAGCAGAGCAAGAAAAGTTGACCAGCAACAAATGTCCCTTCCTCGCCTGGTCCCCTCTTACCCCTTCCTGCTCCCTTTATCATTTAAAGTATCATTAACCTTGCAAGCTAAGCATTTTTGCAACAAGCACCTTGCCTTACTGCAATGAAACATTCACCAGAAAGTTCACACTGCAATATTGCAAGATCGTCATCCTTAAAAGCTTTAGATACTCTGCCAATGTAATTCTTGAAAAGTTTAATAAAAACCCAAAGAAAGGTCACGGTAAACTTAAACACACTAAAACACCTCAGGAATGCGAAATCACTTAAATGAAGAGCTTGGCATGCTGTTTGCAGACCTGGCTAATAACTGCAAGAAAAGAAACACAACTACTAGAAATGAAAATTCACTGAATTCTAACTTTGGTGTGCTATCAATGTCAGATAGACTAGCCCCTGAAGCTGTGAACACCTCAGCTATACTAGCCTGTTCTGTGCTAACTGTTCTTGCAAACAGCACGTGCTTGAAGCGTTCAGACAATTAAACAATATAGCCAATATTGGGTGAGTAAACAGCCTGAGTAAGAGAGTTACGTACCCCAGCCAACTCTGCCTACTGCCAAGTGATCTTTCTGGATGATCAGGACAAACTCCCCGCAGTAAGTCAGCACAAAGATGACAAGCACACAGCGGGTAACAAAGCAGGTCGTGTAAGCAGTACTAGCACGGTCTGCAACTCCTGCAGAAAATCTCTGAGGACTACAAAACCAGGGGATGTTATCAAACTCTCCTCCAGGAGGCAGCTCCAACACAGCAAATTAAATGTAAAATGTTCCACACATCTCTTAACCAGCTTTGATTAAACTCAATGCAAGACAAAGGCTAGAAGGAGCACAGATCGCAGTTCGCAGGAAGACAAGTACAGGTGTTCCTCTCTTCCTGGTTACTTCTTGCCACGCACTGAATACCGTGACCTGGAGATGCATCACCTGAAACTCAGCCAGCACAGACACCAGCCTTTTCTAACCACTGCTTTCTGTGAAACCACTCCAGGGGACAAAGTTCCTACTGCGTCTGTGCATGCAAAATTATACTGACTGACCACAGATCTAGTACTTACAGACAGAAGTCACTGCATTTTTCCTCTCTAAATACTGTTTTTCACCCCTTATTAGCCAATCCCAATATCCTTAATCACGTCTCTTTGTATTGACTGGCTCCTCTGCCTTTACTTTCTCTTCTCCTGCTTTCTCACATTAGTCATTCACTTTCTGTGTAATGACAGATGTGGCTTTAAAGTATGTCAAAACTTACCACTTACAAAGGCATACATTAAAAGAGGTTTGTTAATACATTACCAAAACATTCTAACATAGGAGTCTGTAGCACCTTTCCTGATCATTTTCATATATATACAACATATATATACATACACACATATACGTATCGACTTCAGCTGATAATTATGATAAAGAGTTGAAGTTGCTAGCACAGGCCTGGCTTAAACTTTTATACCAGGTAGAAATAAATACCTTCATTTTCACATTCTCTGTCTTCCCACACCATTGCAATGTTAAAAGATTTAGCACTACTGCATTCAGTGTAGCTGCTTTGCTCATCCTTCCATTTAATGTGGTCATGGGCAGATATTTTATTACACCCAGCTGTGTGGTAAAAGAGATTATCAGCCCAACATGCTTGTCACTGATGCCACGTATCTGGCAGATCAGTCCATATTCAATTTGCTTTATATGAAAATCAACTGCATTTGAGACAATACAAAAGACAACATCTGCTCACAGCCTGTTTCCTAGCTTATCTACAGAAGAACCTCCATGTATTTAATTGCTTCAATAAAAGCAACACAAATTTCTGCAGAGTCCACCCCCCTAGTTTATGATATTTATGTACCTTTACCATATATATTTGCACAACATGAACCACAATTGAACCCACTTGCAGCGCTTATAATCACAGTGGTTTCATTGGAACTGTGCTAGTTCAGAATCATGTAATTGCTCTGCTTTATGCTTAGGCCAGGGCATTGTACAACCAGGGTGGAACTATCTGCTGCTGTTTTAATTCACTTCTTCTTGGCTTCACTTCCTTTTTTCTCCCCAGGTAATTTACCTTAATCATGCATGTATTGTGCTCTCTTTTGACCTTTTCCCTCAGCTTCTAATCCTTTTGCCTTTTTACAAAAGGCAAAAAATCTCTCCATTGTCCTTCTTTAGCCCATGAGTTGCAGTCCCATATTAAAACTGAAACTAACTAAAACCTTTATTTCCTCCTGCATCTCTCCCTACCCTTGCCCTCCCTACCACCCCAGCCATCGCTTTACCATCTGCTTGTACCATATTTTACAACACTGAACACCCACCACCCAGAGAGACGCCGAGACCGAGCAAGCAGCTTGGTCCAGAACTGGTTCATTCCTTCGCCGAGGCCCTCGGCTGGGAAGCTGGTCAGCAGAGCCACGGCCTGGGCAGCGGCTCGGGATTTATCCACAATGAGCAGCACCACTACAGCTAACTGTGGAGAACCTGGAAGGACAACGGTATTGAAATTGAGTAGGAAAAAATATATACATGTGAAAAATTTTTGAGTGAATAACTAGTGAGTGAGCAAAGGTTAGCTCCTTTCCAGAGAAAAGTGTTTAAATATCAAAGTTTTGCCACGTACCAAAATACAGAGTGGAACACCACAATGCACGCTCACTTATTTGCCGTGATTGGCAACGGGTAACACGATCCACGGGGAAGGAAACAGCCCCTCAAGGCGCTTGCCTACCGCCTCACACCCCAGCCGGGGAACCGCGCTAGGCAGCCGACTGCCTTTCAATCTATAATCACCTCACAGCAGCCGACCCATAGGCCCCGCACCCCGGCAGCCGCCTGCCGCGGAGGAGGAGCTGCCGTCGCTGCCTCCCGCCTGAGGAGTGCAACGGTCCGCCGCGCCCCGCCCCGCCCACAAGATGGCGGCCGCCGCGCCCTTCCCGCCTGGCCGCTGTGGCGCCTCTGCCGCCGCTGGCTCTTCTCCACCCCGCGGGACGCGGCCGTGGGGCAGCCTCGCCGTGAGCAAGCACCGCCCGCGCCCCAGCCTACCACGCGGTTCCCGGGGGAGGGGAGAGCCGAGCGCGGGGTGTGTCACAGGCGCCGGACGTTTAGTGGCTGAGCTTAGGGCATCACATTGTTGCTGGGCCTGGGATGGAGCTTGGGCGGCTGGAGTACCTGCAGGCCCTCGTCACCGAGTTCCAGGTGACAGACAGCCCAGGTAACCCCCGGGCACTGCTGCTTGCTAATACTCTTCCTGTTCAGTGTGTTTCCTCACACACCTGGTGCTTCTTCATTGCAGAGGCCAAGGAGCAGGTACTGGCGAACCTGGCCAACTTCGCCTACGATCCCAAAAACTACGAGTACCTCCGGCAACTTCAGGTCCTGGATCTGTTCCTTGATACGCTCACTGAAGACAACGAGACCCTCGTGGAGTTTGCGATTGGTAAGGACTGCACCTGAACACCTCCTAAGAGGCTAACAGGCTAGGGGACTTCTGTTTGGTGGTTAATCTCCTCCCTGAGAGGCAGATAGCAGTTGTGCTGCAAGAACAGACCCATGGTGTGCTGATAAGGGGCTTCATTTAGTGCAGAATGAGTGGAATGGGGTGAGAGGTAGGAGGCAGGTATCTCCCCTTCATCCTAATATAGCTGCTGTGCTTAAAAAAGATGCTTTCCAGAAAGGATTTTTTTTTTTTAAGACTGTGGGTAAACACTAGATGAATGACCATAACAAAATCTCTCCTATAGAGCAGCAGTCATTAATACATAAATTGCTGCCCTGTATAATATACAGGTCCAATGTTATCATTCTACTATTGACAACAAGTCTTCTAGAATACTTCCTTGAAATTTTTTAATAAGTCCTCTGAGGAACTGCCTTATAATGATTCGTCATGGTCTGAACATAAGCTAAGGGACCAGATCCTAATTGTGAGTGATTCCATGAGATGATAATAAATATATTTGATTTTTAAGATTTGTGGCTGAGCCATGCCAGGGTATGACTGCATCTTAAAAGCTTCAAGTACAAACATTCTGTGCCTCTTGGCTAGTAGTTATCTCTGCTCTCTGTTTTTCTAAAACACCTGCAGTAAACTGCTGGCTTGGAGCCTCTGTTAGGGTTAAGTGATACTGGAATTCTTCGTTCTGTGAAAGACGTTATGTCCGGCAGTACAGTGCCCTCTAATGACATACAGGAGGAGGAATGTTCTGGTGGAAAATCTCTGGAAAGATTCAAGAAAACATTGCCCAGGAAGCCGTTAAGAATTTTCCATCCAAATCTCACAGAAAATCTAGATGCTTATTTCTGTATTAGAAAAAAGGGATAAGCAGTGAATTTGAATCTTAGTATGAAAAAGATGAGGGTGTGGAGAGAAGAGTTTGTCTTGCATGTGTTGGACATTTTCTTTTGCTGTTTCAGGTGGTCTTTGTAACCTGTGCCTGGATAAAACTAACAAAGACTACATCTTGGAGGCAAATGGGGTAGAGCCTATAATCAACTGCCTCTCCAGCTCCAATGAGGAGACGGTCATGTCGGCAGTCACGACGCTGATGTACCTGACAACGCTGCAGTCACGCCAGCAGACCACGGCTCTCCCAGTGGTGGAGTGCATGCTTCGCTTCTCTCTCTCAGCCAGCAGAAGGCTCAGCAATCTGGCAACCGTCTTCCTGGAGGATTACTGCACACCACTGCAAGTAGAAGAGGCCAGGAATCTAAGCAAACACACAGCAGTGGGGATTCCTCTCCCCAAGGACTGAAGCTGTCAGAGCAGTGCGGAGCTGTTGAGAGGGAGACCTCCCTCTGTTTTCCCAGGCCTCCACTTTCTGCTCAGCAGGTCAAGAGTGTGTCAAGAACAACATTAAAGAGGGAAACACCAGCACTGGATTTTTTAGGTAATGAAGAGGACGGTACAGCACTACCATGTCAGTCAGGCCAAGCAAGCAGCTAAAATTGCAAGCAAATATTTAAAATAAAACAGGTCATGGCTGTTGGAGAGCAGGTTGCCAAGTGCAGCCCAGCAGCCAGCCTGCACAAATAACCCTTTCCCAGCAATTAGAGGTTTTTCTGCTTGGGTTATTGGGCAGCTTATATTCCCTCCAGTTCCTGGTTGGTTTTGCTGCAGCTCTCCTCTTCAGTGTCAACTTAAATGACTTTGAAATGTCACATAAACTTTATTCCTCCTGCAGAAGAAAGGTGTTTCCCTGCCCCCACAGTTTGCAATCTTACTGTGTCCCTTTGGTACTTAATATGCCATCCTATCACCATGCTATAGGCACCCGGCTAGTAAATCACTACACAGGGCAGGTTGTAGCTATCCTATACATCAGGAAGTGGAAAGTTGTTTTTCTTTCATTACCACTGGTGAGAAGGATGAAGATTAAACAAAGGGCTCATGGCACTCTGGCTCATGAGAAGAGCTGTCTTGTAAAACCTTCTCTTAATAAAACATTAACTTAAATGCTGTGTAAACAGTCTTGTATAAGCTCATGAATATTTCTCTACAGCACTTGCAGCCCAGCCTTCGCCCACTCTTACTCATGCACACGGGCCAGAAATTGAAGCCAGCTTGGTCTCCTGTCATTATTGGCTAATGATGCAAAAGGCAACCCAAAAGCCAGGGTGGCTAAATAAATAAAATTTAGAACGTTTTGGCTGCTGAGCACAGTGCTCCCTGACAGACACCCACACTGTGTCTGCTCAGGTTTCAGAGCTTTACTTCTTACTCTTTTTCTCTCCCCTCCACCCCCAGTCAGCCCAAACCAAACAGGAGGGAGGTTAAAAGCACATGCACACAAGAAAAGAAAAAAACAACAACCCGCAACTGCTTGTATTTTATAGTTTCTCTTCACCAACAGCAAACACCCAAAACAACTCTACAGAGATTAACTAACTGAATGCAGAGCAATCTTCCAGAAACCTGGAGAGGAGTCAGCTCTGCAGCATGTCTAACAAGGGCAGCTCACTTCTTATCATAACTGCCCCCCCCCCCGTAGTGCCCCTGCCTGGGTGATGGTACTCGCTGCCTCCTGGGAATGGGTTTCCCTGCCAGCAGGTGAGCTAGTTGTTGCCCTGGCAATGGGAAGAGCACAGCATCCCTTTTTTGTGTTACTGCCTGCGCTTGCTTTCCAAGATTGCCTTCCAATTATCCGCCCAGGACAGCAGCCGCCTGCACGGTGCCTTCAGCTGGACATGCCTGTTGTGGCAGCAGGTAAACAGGACGTGCTCCCAGCTCGGGTTCAGCTCTGCGCCTGAGGAGGGCAAGAGAGGAAAGCTGGAGTCAGCTGGGGGTCTTCCTCCCCAGCTAACAGAAAGTGATGCAAATGCTTTTCAAACCTCTAATGGTATCCTTGTCATCAAACAGCAAGTCAGCAGATACAACGGTCTTATCTCGGGTTAGAATAATCCGCTCCACAAACTCGGGTCCCAAATGTTTTTCTACCCACTTATACTGCGGAGGCAAGAAATAAGATAGGAGAAAATTCTGACATATTTTCAGTTTGCACATTGCTCAAGCCCTAATACAGCAATCTTTTCCCCCGTAAACCTACATCTGTGTCTGCGAATCCCTGCCACAGACTGGCTATGGCCCAGGACACTGATTTAGCCTGTACTTTTAATGGCCTTCAGTTAGCACTGCGTTTGCTGTGTCTAGTCGTCATCGAGTTTGCAAGCGGCAACTGGCTGCTTGCCCAAAGCACATGGATTGTGCCCATCTAAGTCATTCCAATGTTAAGGTCCCCCCCTCTGTTCTTGTGCCAGTGGCAAACAGGGCTAATTCCAACGCTATAGCCTCCTCAGCTTGGCCTCTTTCAGGATAGCTGGGTATCTCAGACTCTGGATTTAGAAAGACTAAGGTTTTGTCAGTTGAGGAGCCTCCAGTGTGGAATCCCCTGGGAATATCCCATCCCTGTGCATCATGCTGAAAGTCAAGCTTGCCTTACCTGACCACGCTGCAATAGTTCCTTTGCTATCACCCGCTGACACAGCTGGAGCCCAAGTGTCATGCGCCAGCTCCAAGAGCACAGAGCTCACGTGCCCCGCAATAAGGCTGGCATCACGTAGCACTCCGAGATTCCCCATCCTACACTATTACTGTGTCTGGGCAGCTGCCCCTCAGACAGAGGGATCGCAGGGAAGCCTGGCAGCCTGCGCCAGCTACTGTATAAATGAATGACTCTGCCTTGGCTGCTATGAAATAGCAAGGCCTTGCAAAAGCAGCATTAAAACCAGCAAAATAAATTCTCTCCCACCTTTTCCACGATACAGTGCTCGTATTTCCGGAGAGGACTTGTGCAAATAAAGACTTCGGTGCTGAAAAGAAACAGCCTTCATTAGTCAGGGGAAAGCGCGTAAGATAATGGAAAAGGGCTGCAGAGTGCAAAGTATCCTTACTCTTGCATGTGGATCATCTCCTGCATAGCTTCAAGGGCTCCTGGAATCGGATCCAATCCTAGAAAGAAGCCAGGTGATTCATAGACGCTGGCTACCTTAGCCTGCAAGAGACAGGAGGACAATTAGCGATGCCCGTGTTTTTATCTGAGCTCTGTGCACAACAGTTGTCCAGTTACCCCGTGTGTAACAGCGGTCGAAGGGCCAGCACTTTAGAGAGTGAGGTGATGCTTCACACCAAGAGTGGATTATGAAGTTACTCACCTTTAGGGTTCCAGGAAAAATCCCGCTCAGGCACACCAGAATGAGAAGTTACTCTCTGGTGGCTTGTTTGGAGTAAGGAGGCAGAGCTGGTCCTGACCTGGCTTTGTTTCTACAAGCCGCTCCATGAGTAGCACCACAAACACAGCACTGTGCTACAGCTCGACTTGCTGATGTCTGACAGGAGGAGAGCTCACGCCTCGCCCCTTCCCAGCAGATCTCTACTAACTCTTATGAAAATCAAAGGAACAAGTTTAAGGTTTCTGCTCCTCTGTCATGTTTGATTGAAATTTGCTTATGGCTCGGGAATTTACCAGGCATGAGTGGATAGACACGTGTTACCTAGTAGCCACCTTTTCCTTCAGAACAAAAAGGGCAATATGGTGACCATGCTAATTACCATCCTCAACAGAGGGGCCAGGTCAGCACACCCACACATTTGGGGTTAATCCTTTTAGACCAGAACAGCTCAGCAAGAGGGAAGGAAGAGGACAGGAGAGCTAGGAAAGCTACATTTCTTT
Source organism: Calonectris borealis (assembly GCF_964195595.1). NCBI lineage: Eukaryota > Metazoa > Chordata > Aves > Procellariiformes > Procellariidae > Calonectris > Calonectris borealis. Next base: position 14,800,002 of record NC_134331.1, on the reverse strand, counting down.
GCTGCTTTCTATGATTTTCAATCACACACTAAAATAACACTTGTTAAAGGAGCAGATCTTGACTTCAGCATGGACAGCTGCTCCTCTGTGGTAACGTGTTGGTGCAAAGTCTACTCAAAAGAGTGAGACTGCAGCAGGAAATTCAGAGGTGGATCCCTGTGCTGCCCCAAGAACCTTCGGCTTTCTTAACTGACCTGTGCACCCCTGTGAGCCCCAGCTGGGCTGCGTTTGGTGGTGGTACAGGTGAGTCCCACCTTCCGCTCCCCTCATCTGACTCACAGCACACAACCTTACCAGTGGACTGCGCAGTGCGATTAAGGGGATCACGACTTTATCCCTTTTCTCTCTGCACCTGCTCTCATCCCACCTTTGATACATTCATGTGGGATGCAATATGAATCAGACAAGTAATTAATGACAAACAGGTGGGAAAGGAGGTTCTCTCTAAAGTTATAATAATTTTTTAAGTGAGTGTAAGTAGGAAAGAAACAAGATTACTGGAGAAGCAATGTTTTCCCAGGCTAAAGTGGCCAAAAATGGTACAAAAAGGTAAGAAGAATTTAATATGATACAGTACAGTGGCATCTTTAATCTCTAAAAGGAAAGGTAGTATTTCCAGGGCAATTTCTGTGCCTCTAGGTAGGATGTCCTTCCAGTCCTTTTTTTTTAATTTACTGATAAGACGTTCTCACACCTTTTACTATTAGGAAGTTCACTGGTTTGAATCCAACTCTGGTGAGTTAATTCTAAAAATTGCTACCTGGTGACTGTTCAGTGGCCTGTGTTAAATTACAGCACTTCAGTGCAGGTCACAGCAGACTGCTCTTCTTATCACACAACCCATCATGACAAAGCACCCGCTGCAGCAGCAGCAGTGTCCCAGCAGCGTTAAGGGCTGAGTCCACTTCCAGGCCTAAGTTTCATTCTCAGACAGAGAGGTCAAGCTTCCAATATCTATTCTACTCTAAGACACATGAATCTTACCTTCTCTGGGGTCATACAATGAACTTCAGAGGTGCCGAGCTAGCATTTTTCCACAAGCATTAAAGTCTTACGTTCCCATGCCACCGAACAATTTGGAAAACTTAGTTCTTGGTAAGTATTCTTCAAAGGCAGGCTGGCAGCCTTTGCTTAGAAATTGTACAAGATTGCTTTATAGTCCAGCTGATGGTCTCCTTGCTCTGTATCACCAGTGGAACATCAACATAAAAAACATTTCAATTAAGCAGCAATGAGAAGAAGTCAGCATTAAACAAGCCTCCCAGATCATGGTGCTCACTCAGCTATCATAATTTACAAATACTCATAAATCAACAGCCAGAAATTTGGAAGCACTGCCTGATTTCACATGCAAATCAGAAGAGGTTATGGAGTCTAGGTGAAGACGTGGCAATCAGATCTGCCCAGATCTCTGTTTCCATGCAAAGCCTCACTGATCCCAGCAACAATTCCCTGGAGCTCTTCCCAAGGAGATTGAATTACAGAATCAGGGCTTGTGTCTGAAAGCTCTTTTATCCGACAGTAAGACACCAGAAACTGGCAAGCTTCCACCATGCCACAAAAAAGTCTGGCTTTGCTGGAAAAAGAAATTTGATTTGACGACTCTTAGAACCAAAAACCATTTGTCAAAAAAAAAAAAAAAAAATTACTAGAAAAATAAAGTAAAACAATTTTCTTTCCTCATTCTCATCCCATGGTTGCTGAACGTTTGCTTTTAACTTCCATTAGCAAGATAACAACTTAGATTCAAAACTGGAGGAATTACATCTATCCCTAAGCTTTCCCATTTGCAATACTTAAAATAATTCTAGAAATTCTTGCCACCGCTGGAGATGTTGAATCCTTTTTTGAAACTGTCTGGGGCCAGGTAACACATCCTGAACGCTTGGAAGGTAAATCCCCATCAACAAAACTGCTACACACACAGGAGGCTAGATAGGTGAGTAGAGTAAAGAAAGTCTTGAGCAAAATACTTTCTAAATAAAATGGATTTACAATGTGAAATTAATGATCAACTTACTATCAAAAAAGAAAGAAAAAACAAAGTAATAGTTCCAGTTTCAAGAGGCAGCTGCTCAGCACTAACAAAGCATAAGCACCACTTAGCAAGACGGCAATGCATAAATCATTATCACAGTACTTCCCACACCCCCTGTCACGACACTACCTTAACACATTGGCTGTTCATGGACAGACATAGCAGACACCTGCCACAATGAGCTCGGTGTCAGGCTGATCCCCCTCCTTTCAACAGCTGACAAACTGCAGATTCGGTTTCTCTGCACGGGCAGGCGGCCCTGCAGACCCCTGCGCACCGCTGGCACAGGACAGACAAGCTGCTCTCGGTGTCTGGGCTGCCAGTTCCTGCCGAAGCTTTTCCTGCAGCTGGGGGCAAGGAGAGACCTTCCCCTGCGGGGATTCTCCTGCCCTGTACTGCCGTGGCAGAACTAACGTCTCTATTTTTAAACAGCCATGGAGCTTCAAATCTTTACAACTTCATTGTTCTGCCAAACGTACCTAAAACATCCCAGAGATCCAGAGGTTACTGAAGGAGACAGACACACAACACAACTATATAAACCTAATTCCCTTAGGAAGCCAGGCTAATAACGAATAGTATGATAAGAGCTTTCTGGCACTGCTGATCTGCGTGGGATTCAAACCAGTTACCTGGTTATTTCATTGACACACCTAAGGTCTGGGAAGGAACAGGATGGGCATGAAGGGGATACCAGGGGAGGCCCAAATTAGGGAATGGGAATGCCAGAAATAGAACAGAATGCAACTTTCAGGACAGATCAGATTGTAGGTCTTCCAAATAAGAACAAATAAAAAGCCACGACCCCTTAAATTACTTGCAATTTTTTTGTCCCAGTATACCTAAATGGGATTCACTTAAGGAATACTCACTTAAGCAATAAACCATGTTTATACAAAATGATAAACAAATCATACCTACTCCCTGTATTTACAAGTTACTAGTTCCAGGAAGTTTTGAGCATCAATAGTCATCGATTAGAACTTGGTCAGTTTGAAGCCTGTGGAAATGCTGCTCGGACGCAGCACTCCCATCCGTCACACTGGTGCAGGACTCTGTACCTCGCTATGGAACAGGAGGGAAATTAATGTGAGTTGTCATTTCTTAGCAGTAAAAAAACCTACAGGCTCAGTACACGACCTTAAAATTAGCAATGAAGGGAAAGTGTCTGGCACAGCCTGGATCAGCATCCATTCCATTTTCTTACAGAGTCCCCGACTGCCCTGCGGTAACCAGAAGGAAGGTGAAGTCTAGATTCACAGTATTTTTAATTTTGCCTTGCAAACGTCTCTGGCATTCATTCAGTCATTAGCAAACATTAAAAATAGCAACAATTTGTGCAGATATAGGGTGTACCACAAGCTTTTTACATACTGTTCCAGATCGCTTACCTACCGTGCACTTTGATTGTCAGAGCACGCAGAGAGAATGATACAGATATGGGGCTTTATTAGCTGTACAAAACCCATACATAATATTTTTATTTCTTGTCCTGCTATGGAGCTACATTAACACTTGTAGAGTGCTCAGAGAGCTTTAGGTAAGTTATCACCACTGCTGCATAGCAAGAGCAGTTTATGAGTAGGTAAAGAACAAGCTGAAGATGGTTCAGCGAATAGTTTCATCCAGTTATTTTTATGACAGAATTACTCATTCCCAATTCCTGCATGCATATCTCTCTGTAAAGGGCTAGCAATCATCCTGGAAGAAGTCACTAATTATTACTATACAAATTAAGGCTGCTAGGATGAAACAACCCTTTGTAGCACCCCTTAAAAAAACCCCAACCCTCCCCTCTGCTTTGCATATCTACTGTCAGTAGGAAGAGATTTCCTTTGCTCCCGGCAGGGTACAAGGCCAGAAAGAGAGGGAGAAAGAGCTTTGTATACAAGGCCCAACCTCCCCATCTTCCAGCCACGCCGCAGCGCTTGCCGCTCGCTGCAAACCCTCCTCTGCCACGGGCCCCTGCCCGCCCTGCCCGCCGCGCTCACCCCCAGGTCCTCCCGCAGGCAGCGGTACTGCTCCCGCACCGAGAAGCCCCTCCGCGCCGCCAGCTCCACCCGCGGCTCCCCGGGGAAGCGGGCGCGGAAGCCCCGCAGCACCCCGCCCTCGAAGTCGGCCAGGACCCCGTCCATGTCCACCAGCACCCGCAGCGGGCCTGCCGCGCTGCCCATGCCGCTGCCTGCGCCCGGCGAGCGCTCCGGGTTCGTCAACACACGCGAGAGCAGGGCGGACCTTCGGGGCGTGAATATGCATGAGCATGGGCGGTACAGCCGGGGAAGGCGCTCCTCGGCGGGGATCCCCTCGCCCAACACCCACGTGGGAACACGGGTGGGCTGCACCAATAACTGATCTTACTTGCTCAGGGTGAAAGGAGCGAGCAAGAGCCTCCTCACACTTCTCAGCACCTTTGCAGTCGATGGTGGCTGTGCTTGCTGTGCTCCAACCAAGGCAAAGAGGAAGGCAGATGGAAAGGCAGCTTCACTTGGCCAAAGTCTCAGCAACCGTGAAGGAGTATTAACAAGTTCCACTGGTTGTGAGGCTCGCCAAGGAAATATAATTTGATTTTTTTTCCCTCCTCCTAGGCCAGAAAACAGGTAGGCACAATTTACATGCACCAGGTAGCCATACCACATTTCATATCAGCTATAAGGAACACCACCCCCAAATGTAGGAGCGGAGGAGCATGTTAGAGCAAATCCAGTTTTATAGGCTGAGCACCTAAGGCTAGGGCTTCTCCAAAACTGATTTGGAAAGCCAGAGTATTTTCAGGCACTGGTTCTTCTGGGAGGAGGGTGGAAAAGGCACACTCTCTGCAGCAGACACACTAGTTCTGTACAATTTCATTGCTTTGGCTTATCGTGCAGCAGATCTGCTCCAGGACAGTAGACAACTTCATGGTTTGATCTCCCTTCCACCCCCTCCCTTGTTAGGGTCTAATATTTTTTTTTTTTTGGTCAGGAGAATAAACTTTCTTCTATCTTCTTGAGAGAAAAAAGTATTTTATATAAAACAGATTATATACATCAAGCCATATTCCATGCTTCTCTGATCTAGAAGATAAAAACAAAGAGGTAAGTTGGACACTTTCTTCAGGGGAAGATGGCACATGATGGTGCCCTCAAGCCAGGTGTAAGAACTCTCCTCTTCTGCTGCATTCCACCTCTATCAGAGTAGGGCAGGTTGGCTGAGACAAGGACAACTGAGAACAAAGCAAAACCAAACCCATGAAATAAAACCCACACAGGAAACACTGCTTTAAAACTTCTATATTATTTACTTTTAAGCAACAGTCCAGCTTTGTGAAATTACAACACACACTTTAAAGGATGAGATTTTCACCTCATGGTCAAGCACCAGCATGATCATGCACAGCATTGAGTCAGTTGTAAAAAAAATGCCCTGTAATTTTTATTTATTTATATGATCCACTCCACCCTTACTGAATAAAGTCTCAATAAATCCCCTCCTAGCATCAGGCCAGGCGGCTCTGGTCATCAGCCCTCTATTTGGCACATACCCTGCTTCATAGTAGTCCAGTATAAAGATTTTTTTTTTTTTTTAAAAGGCAGCTTGGTGTACACTAACCACTTCATGATTTATATGGCACAGCAGGGCTCAAGGCATTTACCACATGCAGTCAATGAAGCCTTTTAGATCCCCAAATCCCACATGTGGGGGAAGGGACTGCTCTTGCTGATTGTTTGCTGGCCTGTTTAACCAGGACTCTAGACCCTTGTAAAGCTAAGGGGTTCTAAAAAATCTCAGTACAAAAACCCTCTAAGCACACTTAGAACCAATCTACTCTCCTTTGAATTACATTACTATACTTCATAAAGCTTTCCCTCAAGTCTATCACTAGAAAACACTCATGTCACTTTCAGTAAATCTGGGGGAAACACAGGACAGAAGTGGAAAAAAACCGTGATCTCAAAAAAAGATGGAGTACATAAAGTGCTTCTTTTTAATGAAAGAAATTCGAGATGTACAGTCAGGCTTAAGTTGTGCAGTTCACAAGCATGGGGGAAAGAAACAGACATGAGTTCAAAACAGCCAGGAAGGGAAAGGTTTAACCGAGGACTAGGCTGGACTTGCCACCGGGTGGATTTCTCCTGGATGGTGCTGGTGCTACTGGGCTAGGAACAGGTGCAGCAGGCAGGGATTTTTCTTCATTCTGACCTGGGGCAGCTTCTACATCAGCCTCAGTGTTTTCTAGAAGAAAAGAAGCTTTTGAAGAGTTTGATGTGGATGATGAAAGCCAGATGTTTTGCTGGCTTATACAGAAGATCAGCTCCTGTAAGTTTTCTCCAGCCTTACAGACACATTCAGAGTGCTGCTGTAAACTGCTGGCAGGACAGACTTCAGCCCTCTGAAGTGTTTTTCAGATGAACTCTGATGCCTTACAATTCAGTTTCAGGCATTCAAGAGCCACATTCACACAGCTATCATTAGGGGACCCTAGCAATTTTTTTTTTTTTTTTTTTTTAATGACAAGCAGCTTAAGTCTTAAGTCTTGCACATATTATTAGTCAGCATGACTATGACAATTGTAACTCAAGTCCGAGCAGGTGCTGGGAACCAAGTCACACAAGCACCAGTACTTGTAAGCAAGAGCTCAAACTACATTCCCAATTTTGTAACTAGAGGAAAGAGGATCTGACACACACTTCTGAGGCTTCACACAGAACACACTAGGGAATAACCATGCATGGGTAGGCTCCGATCGTACATTCCCTGGAAAGCACATGGTAGTTTAATCTATTTTAAATACAGGACACCGAAGGATTTCTTCACAGGAAGAACTTTAGATACTGTAGCAGATAACCAATGTATCTGCTTCATTAACAATTAATTAATGAGCACAGCAAGTACATTAGCACCTCACATTTTTATAGATTAACACGAACAGTTATTAGCCAAAGGCTCAAATCAGCACCAAGTAGCTCCGTGACAGTTGGAGGGGTGAGGGGAGTGAAGCTCCGCCAGCTCTGTGAAGATGTACTTTGTTTTTTTAAACAGACCTCTTAGTTCTGTCTAATGATCACTAGTTCTTGCTTTGGAGGATTCGGGGAATAGCTGCATTCACCTTAACATTCACTTTCATGATTTAGTAAATCTTGATCGTATTCCCTCTCCTCCAGCCTTCTCTTCAAACTGAAGAGGCACAGCCATTTTAGTCTGTCCTCATAAGGCAGCTCCTGCACCTCCTTACCTTTCCCATTACCTTCCTCTGCCCCTTGTTTACCTCCACTACAACCTTCTGGCCTTTATATTTCAAGGACTGTATACACGATTCAAGATGTAGGCATACCATTGTTTACAGAAGCAAAACAATGTCTTGTTTCCCATTCTCTCCCCGATGATATTCAACATTTTGCTGGCACCTCCAAACATTTCAGAGAACTTTCAGTAATAAGACTCAAGACAGATCCTGGGAGATGACTGCTGCGCAGAGCTGAACACAAGACTACTATGGATTAGGTGTTGGGTTCCCTCTCCCCCCAGATGCATTACTGTATACTTACTTATATAAAGATTATTCTGCCACCTTTTTACCTGCCTATCTTGTTTAAGTTGAGTCCTTCTACAGTTAGATTTTCTCACCATCAGCACATCTGGCCACTTGAAGAGCTAATATCACCAACAAAATTGGAGATGTCACTGTTCATTACCTTTTCCAGGTCACGGATGAAGGCGCTGAATAAAATTAGTCCCAGCATCACTTCCCATCACTCATTTTTCCAACCTGAAAAGCAATCATTAAGCCCTACCCTTTGCCTCCTATTCTTTAGCCACCTTCCTATCCATGGGAGCAGCTTTCCTCCAATCCTGCGGCAACTCAGTTTTTTGGGGGTTTGGGCATTTTTTTTGATTTTTGTGTGTGTGTGTGTGGTTTTTTTTTTTTTGTTAGTTTTTAATAACCTGTGATGCAGAATTTTATCAGAAACACTGAAAACCCACTCATGTCACTGAACCTCCTATATCCATGCTTACAATAATATCAAAGAACTCCAGCAGCTTAGTATAGTCTCCATGCAATCAGAAATAATCTACAATATAGATTCTCTGCTGTATTCATTAACCCAAAGGCACATCTGAACAAAACAGTTAATACAAAGTTTTAAGCTTGGAAGCTTCTGTAGCTCATGCATACCACCACCTGCTTACTCAGCAAGCTGAGAACAACTGCGGCCATGCCCACAGCCCTGAATGCTCCATTGTTTGTGCCTTCAGCAGACAGTCCGAGTACTGTGCAGTACTGGTGATCATGATCTGTCCACCAGATGCCAGACTCCACCTTCCTGTGTATCATGTAATGTCAGTCATTGGTGACAGTCAATTGAGTGCTGTCTAGTTCTCCTTAGCTAGTCACATTCATTAAGTACACAGTGCTAACTGAATCACAAAAGAAACAAGAACTACCATCTATCACAAGAGACTTTGGGGAAGTTTCTATAGCATTTAGAGGCTCATGTAGCCAACTGATATACACATTAGTACTTCCCACATAATCAAGGTACAGATAAGTTTGCTAACCTAATAACTAAAGTGGTAAATGCAACGGGATCAGATCAAATGTTAAAGTTCTTCCCTTATCAGAAAGGGTATAATCTCTAAAACAGCTTTCTATCGAGTATACTGCAAACCACTGGAAACTTTGATGCACAGAAAGGAACTACAGTTTTCCAAACAGGAAACAAAAACACTGCTGCAAAAGGAACAAGTTTTCTTCCCCTAGACAGATGTGAATAAATACACATATCCCACCTACTTGGGGTTTTATAATCAGTTACATACAGAAAATAATTTCCAAATTCAGAAGAACAAACATTTTTTTAATGATGGAAACCTATTAAGAATCTAGTTATGCTGTAAACTCGTAAGCAGACAGCTTTTATTTGGAGGTGTATTCGTTCAGCCCCTTTCAAACCTCAGAGACAGCTCTACAATATTAAGTACAAAAATCACATGTGTGACAGGTGGAATGCTAACCAGCTTATGTCTGCCATCTCACATAGCAGGAATATCAAGTGGTGGAGTGACACAGCTAGCTCAACAAGACTCTGTGCTTCATTAAGCTACAATACCCAAAGCTATCAACACTAGAAATTAATTTAACATTTCATTAAAATTCTCAGGTATCTGCCACAGACGCCATGTCCAGGAAGCATTAACTTTCTACTCCTTCCTAAGTACCAACAGTGGAAGTTTAACATTCAAACCTTTGCCTGTCATTTTTAATTCATCTTGACAATCTTAAAAAATTTCATTACAACAGTAAACAATCCCAGTTACTTTCCAGTAACATTTTTTTTAAACCACCTCCCAGCATACATTTACTTCATACTTGATAAGAACCTTCCTTCACTGTCATCTACCAGAAACAACCAAAAGCCAACAAACATGACACCTGTGAAAACGGGAACTTGTTCTAAGAGTCGGGAATATAATTTTGCACTCATGTCAGCTGTTGCTAACCCAGGCAGCCCTATTTCTGCTTCCTCCCATCCCATCTCTTCTTGACTCACCACTGTTTGCAGGCTCTCATCTGACCCCATAGTGAGCTGGTTTAAACAAGTACCAGGAGAAGCAGCAGAGCCCTTAGATCAGTTTACTTCTATTATCAAACCACATCCTCCTACTTGAGGCATAAACTCTAAATGCCTACAGTGCTAATTAAGATCAGACAGACATGGGAAAGAAATACTAAAGAAGCCTGTATAGTTTGATTAGAAGCAGCCTGCTGAAGAAGCAAGACTTATTTTGGGAACAGATACCATTTAGGAGGCAGTTAAAAACATTCTGGAAAAACTCTCACCCTCCCAGCAAAAGGCTTTTCAGGCCTTAGAACTGCTAATAGCTTTAGTGATCTCCCACAATTCTTAGGTGTTGAAAGTAACACTTAAGAAAGTACCCGGTCAACATACACGTTCCTCTCATCAGGAAGTAAGCTATACTTAAGGTGAATGTTACAAAGGAGAGATTTCCAGCCTCAGAGCTAGAAAAAACACTTCAAGGTTAACATGCATGCTGCTAGGGTAAATGCCTCTGTTTACATGAAATCTGCAGTATGCATATGAACTTCCTTGGCAAAAATCAGCATTTAAAAAGCAACAGGAACTTAAAAGCTAGTTAACGCAGACACTTGCAGATGCAGTAGCTGGTTTTGATTATTTCTGTGAATGTAGTGTTTGCTGTATGAGAAGACAATAGGAAAGAAGTAAATTGCTAAACTAAAATCCATTAAGTTGACTATTTAATTATAAGCTACTATGAACAGCAGTATAGTCTTTCAATCACTGAACTCTTTGCAAGATGGTATCCGCCTTGCCTTCTAGTACTTAAACAAATCTTGACATCAACTGCTGCTGGCAAAATAAATTAACAGGACTGTTCTCATTTTTAACCTAATGACTAACAAGCACTCTGCCATTTCATTCCATATCCACGTTTCCACTTAAGTAGTTAAGTCACTTTATTGATTCGATGGAAGCAAGGGACCACCCCAAGTTGTCTCTCTCCTAATACGTGACCATTTATATATCCTACATCCTCTTCTATTTCAAAAGCGCCTAACCGCAAAAGGCTTTTACTAGGAGAGTCCGAAGGAGTTACTCACCAGAGGTTTCACGACCACCATCCCCTCCCTAGAAGAGAGAGAAACACATTATATCTCACACTTCACAATGTATTTCCCCCCTCCATCAAAAGGGTACTCAACACTCCATGTTATGACCATGGTGGTCGGGGCACACTGCTCTATCTAGCAACACTTTCCGAGCGACAGACCCAATGAAGCACTTTTAGACCAGCAACTGGCTCTTAGGGACAGATATCAGAGTGGCACGGTGAGTTCTGCATACGTATTTCTGCAGATTTATATTATGGGTTTGTAAGCACCAATTCTTACAGAGTGACTAATTTAATTTCATCAGCTCTTTATTTACCTAACATCCTTTTAAAAGTTTAAACAGATACTACTGAAGAAATCCTGATGACCTGTAACATGTGGCATACTTGTTATTCCCATACTGTGAAGGATGTGGGTGGGCAAGAGCATTTTATTATAAACAGCATCCTTCATGAGGCAGCACTGACAGTAACCAGAATATCGTATCTGCTGAGCAGTAGTGACAAGAAAGTTACACCGTAAGCAATTAGCAATAGTTCAGTGTCCCCTCCTTTCAATTAAGCAACTCTTTCCTACATCAAACATTTATCTGTTAGCAAGGCCAAGAGCATTTGTTTAATCCAGGATATTTAAATTCATTTGTGCAATACAGATCAGTTTTTTGCAACATTACTGATAAAGTTTCCTTCGCTACATAAACAGCTAAACATTCTTTTCATACTAAATCTGTTCACATGCTGCAACTTGACACAAAGATACAGAAAGTCTTCTAGCAGCAACCAAGGCTCCTCAATGGCATGAGGTTTTATCAGCTTTCACAGATTTAACATTGCTAATTACATAATGAAACTGCAGTCATCAGGATATAGATGCACTGAAACTCACGCAAATGTATCGCCCTAAGTCTCAGACTGGGCTACAGTACATTAGCTCCAGCTTCTGCTGTTTGAAGCTGTAACTACTGCATAAAATTAAAATATTCTGCATTGGAAGAATTTGTTTGCTAAGATGAGAACCACAATATTTAATACCATTTAAGTAGAAAATAGAATTAGACTAAACAGTTTATTTTGTTTTCTGTGGTAGCAGCTATAAATTTAATCTCACTTATATTTCTAAATTGGAACAAGACATTTTCTGCAACAAAGAACAATTTCATGGCTCAAAGCGCCTATTAATTACAAAAATGGGTTAAAGTGATGATCGATGCCAATAATCAAAATAAAGCTTGCTGTTTATAACGCATGAGGTAAAAGTATCTCCACAACATTTGAGATCAACAATTTACCTACCCAGGAGAGCTTTTAAAGAAAAAAGGATTCTTTTTTTCCTCCAGAATTTGTTTATGTAAATGCAGTCTACCCTAGGTTCCTGTTTTATTAAGTTCAGACAAATTGTTACTCTTCATTCTGTTTTTCCCATTAAATTTAATCATATATCAAGCAAAACCCATGTTAACACTACAAATCATGCTCTCTATTGCTACCAAGTAGACAGTTTACATAGAAAGTAACACACCTGATGGTATTATTAAAGACCATAACAGAAATAAAACAAGCATTCAAGCTACTGAGGTAAGCACTTGTTGGGATGTGAAACCAAGTCTTTTATCAGTCAACAGATCCATACAGTTTGTTGTAGGTAACTATTGTTTGTAAAACAAACACACAAAATTGTTAAAACACACAACTACACACATGGCTGAAGCTAGATTTCACCCCACTTCATTAATGTCTCATCAACAAGAAGAGTTAAGAGCTCTAGGAAAGTGGTCCTTTCAGAAAAATACAGTCCTTCATCAACACACTGTAAGACTATAAGGTGGAAAAGAAAACCTTCAGGAAAAGAAGATTCAAATCCTACAACGCTTCCAACTGGGTGAACATCGGTGATAAAGCAATCACACACAGAGCGTGAATTGTCCCATTATCAGGCTCTTCGTAGTTAAGGTACTGACCTTGGGATCTACAAAGTCTCCACAGTTCGCATCAGTTGAATTTCTTCTTTGTGGTCCAGATGATTCACAGTCTTCTCTGATTTCACCTGGCTTAGTCCCTACAAGCAGAGATTAATTCCAATCAGGTTGCAAGATAAACTTACTGGGAAAGCAGATCACAAATAGTCAGGGTTTTTTGGGGGTTTAGGTGTTTTGGTTTTTGTTTGTTTGTTTGTTTGTTTTTTAAATTAAACCTTTACCATTCTAAGATGTCCTGGTCCTTTAGATACTGTCTCACAACAGCATCTCATGCAGTTGAGGGTGCCATTTAACAGCTGGAAACTAGGGTCCCAAGGCCATACATACTGGAAGTGCTTTGCCGAAACGGAAGCTTAATCCCAGCTGCAAGTACAACGCAAAGCTAAACTTCCTCCGATTAATCAAGACCAATCAGTGCTACTCCAAATACTAAGACACAAGTTCACCTTACTGTGACTTGATTAACTTTGAGAAATTGCATCCAAAAAAAAAGAATTAATGCATGTCAGCAGATCTGGAAACAAAGCACTACGTTCTTACCCGATGATTTAGCCCAGGAAGGTGGGTTTTCTTCAGGAGTTCCAAAGATGCTGGATACCATTTTGTTCCTTCGCATGGGTTGTTCTTTTGGTTCATCAAAACCCAAGGAAAAGTTGGACCCACCACCAGGAGGACGCAGCACTCTGGAGAGAGAGTCAGCTTTACAACCTTGCGTGTACCATTACTAAGCTGCACTTAATATATAAACCAAGACTAATAAGCCAAGAGATGATTGTTGGCTCTTGTAATGGGCAATCATACAGGCTAAATTCTGTCCAAACAGAAACTACGCGAGATGACTGTATTATGCATTGGATTTTAACAAATGACACGGACTCTCATGTCTTCAGCACATAGTTTGAACTATAAAGGTAAGTTGCCTGCCAGCATTCAATCCAGGCACTGTATTCTCCACTACTCTTCTCTTCAGCGACACTTAGAAAAATAAAATGCTCCTGCACTCTACTTGTGCCCTTGTTTTACTAGGTGTCAACAAGAGCTGCTGCTACCAGTCTTCAGTCTAAGACCAAAAAAAAAAAAAAAAAAAAAAAAGAGTAGTATGTGGACATGTTAAATTCTAGCTTTTTTTTTTTTTTTTTAACAGAACCCTGTGAAAGCTAACATTAATCTTCAAACTGGCAGCACAGCAAAGACTAACGTTTGGCATACGAGTCAAAGTACTGGTTGCATCACTGATGACTGGGGGCTGCAGCGTTTATCTAGATTTGTTTCATTAGAAAAACCCTCAAGTCTGCAGCATGCTACTGGACTAGACTCAAAAGATGCAATTAAACAGTTTTAAGTTAGACTATTATTAGGAGAAACACATGTACAAAGCTCCAGATATATAACCTAAATCTAACAATCTTCTATTAGACAGGCACAAAAGAAGCCTGATTGGTACTTCATGAGCTATATTATGGTCTGCTTTCCAACTTGCAGAAATCAACCAAAATTAACAGCAGCAGCAAAATAAATCTTGAAATGTAAATTCCTTCAGATCTCATTTTCTTAAGCATGAGATCTTTTCAAGGCTGATGCGTTAGCTGGAGAAGCCAGATAAAAGCTAACAGAATAAAAATGTATAAGGCCATATGAGAACTGTCACAACCCCCAGAAAGATGCGAGTACACCAATAGAACTGGGCTTTCAAGACATTCAGTGCTCTCAAATGGAGACCAGAACAAGCTGGGAAAGGTGCACACTTCATCTTCTTTTCAAATAATTTAATAAATTAAAGTTAGAACTTTACAACAGAAAACAGCACATGGCTTGTTAATGCAGCAAACCTAGGAATCCAACACAAGGAACACATCTGTTTTTACATGTCATCACCATTGGCAATAGCATTCACATATTTAAAGACTTTGTGCCTATTGCATTCCAGATGCAACACAAAAACACTTCTCCAGCCTACAGAACTCAACACAACAGCAAGAAAAATTCAGAGAGGTGTCTAGCATGGATATTTAGTGTCACTTAACTAGCAAACTACTTTTCCTTACAAAATTTTTCTCCAAAGTTCTAATTACTAATGCTCAGCTGCTAATGGGAGGATACCAGTAGATTGTATAATACGTTTTATGAATCCAAGAACATTTTTATGACTTGCTTTGTCTCTTTTCTGAATTAAGAGATATGGTATAATGGTCTTATATCGCTCTATTATCTTTTCTTCCAGAGGAAATGTCCTGGTATAGAAGATGTATTTTCTTCGTTACATCTGTTGCACTTAGTAATTTGAAGAACCATCTGCTCAAAGGAGGGCTTGTTCCCACATCTTAGATCACCTTTATTTTATCACAGAAGTGAAACCAGTACTCTCTTAAGGGCACAACAGTTTCCACTGACAGTCTTAATGAAATTAACAGAAGAAGCAATTGAAGGAAAAAAAAGCCATCACTCAAACTGTTAAAGAAAAATAATCCTTATTGCCAACCTCAGCTAGAGGTTGACAGATTTTATTAGAAGCCTCTCACAGCCCTGAGATGTGGTAATGCTTCATCAAAGCTACATTTAACACTTCAAGCAATGAACCGCTCTTAAAATTGCACTTGACACCCAGTGATGCATACTGAAAATTCACCCACAGCTCCATCCATGAAGCACTCTTGTAAAAGGTTTGGGGTTTTTTCCCTTGTTTTAAAATGCACCCCAAAAAGCTAAAAGCAAACAGGAAGCATCTGCTTTGTCAGGCCAAAACGTTACAGAAAAAAAGACACGATAGCTTGAAAAAAAAGACACGATCCTCTCCAAGCCAGCTTTTACTCCTGCAGAAACGTGGATGCCCGACAAAGTGCCGTGCATCGCTTCCAGACGTACCTGCCAAGTTTTCTTTGTTTCGAGACAGGCTACGGCTTCTCCCCCACACCCTTCCCAGCCGCAGCTCCCCAGCCCCCGCTTGTCCCCCGGGAGCCCGGCCGAGGCCACGCCGCAGCGCCGGAGCCGGGGGACGGGGCGCCCCCCGCCCCCGAGCATGCTCCCTGCGAGCCGACGGTCGAAGCAGCAGCTCAACCGGCCGCCCCGGCCAGGGAGAGGTGCCGGCCGGCCACCAAGCGCAGCTGCGTGCGGGGACCAGGCTGCGAGCAAGGCGCGACACCGGCCGACCCGCGGCCTCCCGCTAAAGCGGGCAGGTGGGGAGGCCGCGGAGAGCAGACAATGGAGCCCGCTCGGCCCCACCCAGAACGCGGCAGCCTCCGGGGCTGCTCCGCCAGGCCGAGGGGTGAGGACGGTCTTAGCGGCCTCAGGGAGGGGAAGGAGGCGGGCAGAGGAGGGGAGCAGTGCCCTCACCCCCGCGATGTCGCTGCGTGGCCGCGCAGCGAGGCAGGGAGTCGCCTCCCTTCTTTGTTAGGAAGAGGCAGGGACGCACACGCACACCCGAGCAGCCCGGGGTGGGTCTCGCCAGCTCCCACACCCCCCTCCCTCGGGCAGCTGCGGCAGGGCACGGCTACGGCCTGCCCCCACCCCCCCGGCAGCGCAGCTGACTCGCCGATCCGACAGGCAGCCCCCTGTCCCCAGGTGGGTGCGGCCGCCGCCGCCTCCCGCCGGCGCAGCCGGCAAGCGGCGAAGAGAAACCGCACACGCCGAGCCCTGACCCGGCCGGCCCCCGCGGCCCCCCGCCGAGCTTCGCGTCCCTCCACCCCCCGCAGAGCCGCTCCGGGGAGCCCCTTCCGTGCCCAGCCAGGCCCCCAGGCGAGAGGGAGTGACGGCCTCGCCGCTAACGCCCTCAGCCCCGCCGCCCTGATGGTCCCAACGATCCCCGAGCCCCCGCCGGACCTGGAGCTGTTCCTGCCACTGGGGTCCATGCCCGAAAAGGTGGTCGTAGTGGTCATGGCGGCAGGGACAGAGGAGATGGAGGAAGCGGTAAGAGCTCCGTTGAGAGGCCAGCGGGGAGTGACGGTTCCGGGAACAGAGCACCCTCCTCCTACCTCCCCGGCCCTGTTGCTGCCGGTGACAACTGCAGGCACCGCCTGCATCCGCCGCGCTTTTTATACCTACCGTAAGGCCCGCCCCTCAGCTGCCGTCTCATTGGACGGTTCAAACCCCATGCCGAGCTCCTATTCGACCGCACGCTGCCACTCTGTCCTTTGGCCCGCCTCACTGTCTATTCTGAGGCGCCTTGCCTCATCCGTAAAAGCTCATTGGTGAAACAACGCGTCTGCTCTGCAGTGACTGGCTGTGCCTGGGCGGTGGCGCCCTTTGTTGATGATTGGCGGGAGGCCTGTCGCTCATATCAGGTGAGCTGTGATTGGCTTAGCCATACATAAGGCGAGACAAAAGTCTCGGTGGCGTTTCCCTTATGAGGGGAGGTCGCGCTGTGAGGAGAGGCCAGGCGAGGGGGGAGGCCCCATCACCCCACCCATCGCCCTTCCTCGACGAACACCCCATCATGTTCCACCTGCCCCCAAAGCCACCTCTAAGGACATCACCTCAAGTACCATCGGGCCACCAATGCCCATCTCTGGCACTCCACTTGGCCATCCCCGCTGAGGCCCTGCTCTCTCACACTCATCACCATGCTGGTAGGTGGCCTGGCCCATGCTAGCCTTGAAGTTGCCTCAGAGCATATCCAAAGTACATAGATGAACAATATAGAGGCCATCAATATAGAGTCTGCACAAGGCTGCTGCGGCATTAGAGGTTGGCTCCAATAAGGATGGAGAAACATCCAACAGCCTGCAGAGACACACAGGGCTGCTGCAGCAGGGACAGCATGAAACAGTCACCTTGGAGCAGAACACAATAGTGCAATAAAATAATTTGCAACATCAGACGATCTTGGAGCAGTGCATTATTGCATTAAAATGTCTACGGTAGGTGGAGTACAAAGCCCAGCAACGCTGCTCACTGGAGTCTTAAAAGCACGAGGCTGCGTGCTTTTGTGCCATGTGTCTTACACCAAGTGCCAGCACAAAACTCACACAGCCCATAATTTAAATTAGCAGATGTTGGCTGTTGACCTGTCTGTCAAATCCATCTTTGATTTGGTGACTGGGAGCTTCCTGAACTCCCTGCAACTTTCAGAGACATAGATGCTTCCTTGATCACCACAACTTTTACTCCAAAATTAATGCATCAGGACCTCCCACTGCAAATGTGATTTTAATTAGTACTTGCATAGAAGAGGGAGAAGGGGGAAAGAAAACCCTTAGCAGTTCTATCTATCCCTCTCAGTTTGCACTAATAACAGCCCTTAATACCCCTAGAACACTTTTCTCTAGAAAATGCAAGCTTTGTGCTACTTCACTCTACGTAAAACATGAGGTCAAGTGTCTGAAATATCACCAGCCTTAATATTAACACAACTCAGGAAAGAGCTGACTGCTAAAACTACACATGCAGGACCACAGTATTTTATTTTTTCTAATCCAGGATCTATAAAAAATTGTTGTTTTTAAAAAAAAAGCCCCAACCACTATTTAGGTCCCCAGGGAATGCTCTGTTGCATCACATCTTTCTAGAGGTAGAAATTTTAAGCAACATGACACAGTTGTTTTAATTCTATTATCCCTTAGGCTTGGGCATTAAGAAGTCAAATGATACCTACTTGTATACAGGGGTAAGCATCTGCTCTCTTGGGAACTTTCACAAGTATTTTGTCATCTAAACGCTTTTTATTCAAAGCCACAGGATTTGACTCTTAAATTTGTACCTGAGATATGGAGCCATTTTTTAAAGTCAAGATGAAGAAAAACCCGTTCCCTCTGACAAAGCTAGCTTTAACATCCAGCTTTAAAACTCTTAAACCTTCAGTATTTCCAAGGGACCCCACTGATATCTCAAACAGTCCTGACTGCAGGATAATCTTTAAGTAAAAGCTGCTTTGCTGATTATTTACCCATAACAAGATGAAGGGATTTATGAAGATGCCTACAGAAACTGGGCTTACGATCCTTCCCATGATGATGACATTTGACCAGAACAATTCTCAGCAGCTGTTGAAAAACTCAGACACCAAACAATTCCACCTGTTGTTGAAATTCAACTGGGAATGAATGCAAAAAGCATCTGGAAATCTGAACAAGACTCCAGGAAATGCAAGGGTTAGGCAAGGAGATATCCCATTGGTTTGGAAAAAGCCTCAGCTTGGTCATCCTCCCGTGACCAAGGGTTTCTTCTTCACGCCAGTCTCTGCTATTTATGGCAGTCACAAAGCACTTGCTTTCTTTATTCCAAGCACATCATACAAAAAAAGAGGTTTTGACTCAGTCTTGTCTCTTCTTCCCCCAATTCATTCACAGCTGAAGGTAAAAAGTAAGCATCAGCTAATAAATAATCCTTGTTACAGCTGGATTTGCAGCTGTCAAAGACTTTCATATCTGAAGCAATGCATGGTGGAAGTTCAGTGGAAGACCGGTATCCTACAGATTCAATGGTTTGTCCTACCAAGCAAATGCTGTAGTTTGCAAGAGTTGTGAAAGTTGCTTTGGTGCCTCTCTGCATCTTCAGGTAAAGTTCGTAACAGTAAGTTACTATTTGGGAAGGAGGCTTGAATCACAATGTCCAGACTCCTCTCAAAGCTGCAGAGATGTAGTTCTGAACAACAGAAAAGCAGAGTGGCCAATTCATGCTGCTGTTCTTGTCTGGCAGTGTACTCCAAAGCATTGTTCCTTAGTGGAAAAAAAGACAAGCATCACTGGAAGGGGAAGTCAGTGTCCTGAGAATCCTCAAAAAGCTCCTTTCATGCCACTTTTGTCTTGTCTGAGTTTGCTTAAAGCGTGAAGTTTTCTTAATCAAGTGATCCTTCAAGAGCCCTTGCAGGGCATCAGATGTACTTTAATGAGATCTATGGACTGGATGCTGAAAGGGGGGGATCTAAGCCACCAAAACCAGCACAAAATTCATCACAAAGGGTTTCCTTTGTGTCCATGTCCCTCCAGAGAATATTCCCTTCCTAAGGAGCAACAACCTGTTTACTATTTATTTGGGCTTCCACCCCTTTAATCTTTCCCCAGGGCTCCAAAGTCATCCTCGTATCAGGATTAATTAATTGTCAAAACCTACAGCTCTTCCCATAGTCCCCATTCCCACTGCAGCTCCTCGCCAACTCACTCGTGTTGTCTTTCTACAGCATCCCACTGAACCTCATTACTTCCAGGATCTTTGCTGACAGCGAACCACTTGTTTCATAGCACCACCAGCCCTACTTGATCCCTCCCGCACAAGTTGAAATTCTTCAGAAGAAAACTCTTCCCCTCAGAGGGACTCAAACCATTTCATAAACACCAGGCTGGGCCTCCCAGCATCTCCATGTTAAGAGTAAGACCATTAGTCCAACACTACTAGTGAAGAAACCAAAAAGCCTCTGTAATTAAGCATCTTGAAGGCCAACCAAAAACTGCAAACAGGGATCAAAATCCAGTCTTCCATCTCCTATTTATCCTCACACTCCTACATCTTAACCACCAGGGAGAAGTGCTGTACTACCAATTCTGACACTAAGTACAAAAAAGCAAGATAAATTAGAGGACTAAATTATTCACTATCAGAACATGTTCAGTTTGGCAACCAGTTAACAGCCAGAATGAACCAACCTCAATAATCCACAGAATGAAATACATTAGATTACAGTGGTAGTATAATTAAGAATAATTCAAGTTATTTAAATGCTTTTAGATTGTCTTTTATTACTCCACAACAGTCCAACATACCAGCTGATACAAGCGTACTGAGAAATGGCCACAATCTAAAAGTCTAATAAAAATCCTTCAATTTATTGTTCACTTTCAATTTAATAGATGATGATCAAGGAAGCATCTATAGTTTTTCATTTTTAGCTTTGAAAACAAATTGCTATTCCTTAGAAATTCAGTTCTTCCCAACTGGCTGAAGCATAGAAAGTATTATTTCTTTGAGCCAGTCACATTATACCTTTTCATTAATGTTGCAGTAACGGTTACAATAGAACCAGTATCCAACAGACAAAATTACAGCACTTACATTACATTGTCTGACTCAGAAGTAACGAAGTGAAGATACTAGAAAGGAATATTCTTGCAAGGAAATATCTGGCTTTGACCATAACCTTTGCAGAGACACTGTATCTGTTTTGATATTGTAGTTATCTTGCAGCAGCAATTATCTTAGTACTACTTCAGAGATGTTTCTTTTGTTGAGAACACCTCTATATGCCAGTACAAGAATCTCTCTCACATTACCACTTGGAGTCTTTCCTTACACTGTTGGCAGTTTAGCATATTCCATTTCAGAACAGCCTTGCACTCCCAGAACCCCTTTTGAACCAGCACCTCAGACCACCTAGTGTTGATCCGCACAAGAGCCCTATTAAATGGGTATTATCCCCATCGTGCAGATAACACCTGAAAATCAGTGCCTTAGTTTAACTAAGGGTCCCACCAAAACCAGCGGTGCTTTCAATCTGTAATTATCCCTCCCTGTACATGAATAAAAATGCCTTTCTTCAGGCGCCTGAAACAAACAATTTTAGTTACATCTTTTAAAGTAACTGGTAGTGTCCATTCCACCACTGAAACTGAAACTGTTTAAGGGACTAAAGACCCAACATACGCTAAAGGCAAGGTCTTATCATCCACAAGAAGCTGCTAGAGTATTGTATCTAATTATGACTTATTCCATTCTTTTTCATTTAAAAACCATGAGAGGAGTATTAACTAAATTGCATGGCAATAATTTTAGAATACATTATTTGAGAATTGTGGGTAATAATATAATTTGCCCAGGCTCTTGAAAGATCCTAGCTGTTTAATAAACATGAAAAACTTACCTCCCAACTAGCGTGACAAGACCTCTTTGCCCAGTTTTCCTTTATCCTCTGACATTTGGACATCCAGTAGTCCATTAGGCTACCAGTGTAAACACAAGAACTGTTACAAATCAAGCCAGGCCAAACAGCTAAGTGAACTCCAAATAATTTGATCTAAATTGTTTATGACCCTGTACTTCATACCACTGCTGAATCATCACCCCTAGCAGTAGCTTTCTTAGTAAAGAGGTAGTCACAATAAAACCACTTAGGTCCCAGCAAACAGGAATCAACAGGTAAATTCTCTAAGCACCAGAGCAACAAGTTCTGTCATAAGGAGAGTATTTGCAAGACCACGCAAGAAGAGTTCTAAAGAATTAGTTTTTAAAAAACAGGTATTTCTGCATTGCTGGGTACACAAATATGTATCAGAATGTGCCAGTCCGCTTAACAGTTTGCTAGACTAATGGAAATTAAATGTTTGACACTCTTAAGGAACTAAGTCACTTAAGATCTTTGAGAGTTTCTTTATTTTTATCTAACCAAGGAAACATCTCTCAGAAAACCATTTTATCAGTTTTTGATTGCAGTTACCATCTTACATGAACATCATTCAGCACTGTTGGAGGAAATATTTCAGAACTATGAGGAGCAAACTCAGGTGAATAGCAGAAGGATGTTAGAAATGGAGAAATTTAGGTGATCAATGCCTTTCCATTTTTTTTAATAGCCTGTTGCTAAACACTAGAGGAAATTTCAATTTATGCTGAATTAAGGGGTATTTCCAAAGCTGTCACATCAATTCAAAGGCACAAAGGCCTATGTTTTTCATTTTTGTACAGGGTAATTTTGGTAAGCTAATGAAAACTCATGTTAAATGGTCTCGTTTTATTAATGGAACATTATGTAACAAGAATCCTGCACGTAAGTTCATGTCAGATGAAGTACCACTCTACTAATTCAGGAAATTAAGACATTGTTTTTGAAAGCACGCTGTTCAGTACCTGTCACTTGACTTATATTGCCTCAGGAAAGAAAAAATAGTAGGCAAGATACAATAGGGAGTTTTGAGCTTCAATCTTAAGTTGGGCTGAAAAAAACCTGTATTTAAGGAGACCTCACCCTTTCTTCAGAAAATTAAAGCAAGTCCAAACATCTTTTTTGGCCAAACAAGATAAAGACAGCTTTCTCCTGGGAAAATCTTGGCATGACATCAAGTTAAAAGAATTTTACACACTGTTATCAGCAGTCTAGCCAGGTTGAAAGCCAGAGATTCTAAAGCCAAAGAGCAATGTATTCCATGTCTAACCTAAGAAAGGTGTTGAAATATATTCCCACCACCACCCTTTTTTTTTTTTTCAAAGAAGTTTTTTCCAGGTCTTTGTGGGTTTGGATATGAAAACATTTGTTCACAAGAGGGCAATTCCAACCTTGCAATATACCACAGAAGTCTACAAGATACATACCAGAATAATCTGCTCAGCAGTAGAATTTCCTAGAATTCAAACAATGGCATACAGTAGATTACATTCTTCAGCTACATAGTCAAAAGCAACTGCAAAAACAGATACTATTAATATAGTATAGCTATTAAATAGATGCAATTAATATAGTATCAAAGATGTTAAAATCGTGACAAAAGTCAAATAGATCATTGTCCATCAGCTAAATGCACAGATCCATCATTTTGCCTCAAAGTTAAAGAATTTCCAGATCCAGCAGGCACAGGCCTAGGAAGTAATAATCACTTCTTGAATTAACTGTTACAAAAACTACCACCAAAAAGTGAGCTCTGCTAGCAAGTTAATACCTAAAAGAGCATTAACTTACTGCAAACACTACGAAATATGAGAACACTCCTAGGACATGGGAGAATGCTTTGGGGCTGCTCAGTAGACAGGTATATAACCTTTCATGAACCTCCATGGATTTCACTGCAACCTCTAAACTTCCCCATGAGAAAACTCAAGAACAGCCTTGTGGAAAAGAACCATGAACAACGTCACTGTCACTAGCTCCCTTCAGTACTTCAAGCCTCTTCCCCCTTCCAGCAGGAACACCACAATGGTAAAGCAGAGTGTGGAATCTACACCACCATAGCTAAATACACCCAAAAACAGAACTCAATTTTTTATTTTTGCTTTACATTTCCAAGCATCTCCCATTTGATACCATGGCAAACTGAATGGTTAAGGAAATTATTTGCTCTTTTAAACTTAATGTTTACATCAAAAAGCATTTAAATACAGGGTTTTAAATAAGCTACTGTAACAATAATATTGATGCTTCCATTAAAGACTGACAAAAAGAGCTCAACCCAAAGGCATTAGTAAATAGTCCAGTATTTTGCAGTTTGCCTAATCAAACATTTTTGGCTTAGCAGAACATACACCAAAAAAAAAAAAAAATCAAAAGAAGAGAAAACTGACTTCTATTTCCAGTTCAACTACTGATTGACTGAGAGGTCTCAAGGAAGCCTTTCATTTTCCAACACTCTTTGACTGTAAAAGGGGGATTATGCTTACTTACCGCATAGAAAGCTGAGAATTGAGAAGCATAAAGTGCTGCAGAGAAAGAAATACAAGTGCTGAGTACTATTACTCCACAGAAAAATAAAGAAAACTGGTTATTTTAAACAAGAAGTTTATTTAAACAACAAGACGCTTTACTTGAAGGGAAAACTATCTAGGATCTTTTTTCCTTTTTTTTTTTTTTTTTTTTTTAAAGAGTAATTTACCCCTACTTAGACAGAGATTGCTCTACATGTAACAGCTACGTACAAAAAAGTTATAAAATTGTCCTTGGTTTTACAATGATAAAAGAAAAACATTGAAATTATCCAATCAAACAAGGTATGCAAGGTTTTTGTTTTTAAACAGTGAGAGCAAAATAACTTACTGGAATATAAAGATAAAAGTAGAAGGAGCATGCCACTAACAGAGAAAGGGGCATTTTCACAGAACCAGTTTGTTTTCCCACCCCATCTCCATTAAATGTTGATCAAAACATACCATTGGCCATTTAGTTAAAAAAAATATGCATTATGTCTGTGCACATACACCAGTTACTTTATGTACAATAGAAGGAATAGGAAAAAAAATCAGAGAGAGAAGAGAGAAAACTATACTGCAGTAGTCAGAATGTGGCTGAACCAAGTCTCATTTTTCTAATTGTGAATGTGTCGCCTGTGGGAGCACAGTTCTGGAGAGGAAAGTAGCAGGTTCTTTTTTTGTGTGTTTTGTTTTTTTTTTAGTAAACTCCTCCTGTTTGCTGCTGGAACACATCAATTGTATCTTCATCCTCCATTTCCAACTATAGCAGAAAAGAGAAAAAAGGCTTTCAACTCTCCTCAGATATCTACTATAGGCTGGGTTGTTCTTACATTTGCTGTCTTCATGTTTACTTTTTATGCAACCTAACCAGACCAGCCCCGCTCCCCTCCATCATCATCACTTTGTACATTTAACCTACTTCACCGTAACTCAAAAGCAAAGAAATTACATGGGGGAAAAAAAATGCCAGTTGATAGCTGTTGTCCTAGAATGAATTCTAGTATGTAACTTCAGGGTGCATTGTATGACTCCTATGGAAAAGATCGGCATTCATAGTATTTTAATTTTGTTGCCTACTTTGCCATTGCATCTTCTTTCTCCTATTTACTTCCTCAGTTTACCTTAGAACATTGCCACAATTCCACTTTGCTGTTGTTGTTCAAATGTGCAAATGGCTTCAACCTCAGCACTAAAGAAAGCAGACTATAATTAAGGCCCCTAGCCCAACCAGGCAGTAGAACCAAGCCTCAGCCAGCACAAAAAAATTAAAAACACTTTACATGGTCAACAATGTAACAAACTGCCAGTGAGGAACAGCAATATTTCATTAATATAATTATTCTCTTTTTGCACCATAATTTTTACAGTTGATATTCCTGGGATGTTAATGTTACCTACTGACAAAATCTGTACCAAGATTGAAGGAGTTGCTATAACTAATCTAAGCTGTATTTCTAAACAATCTCAATTTCTGCTCCAGCAAATCCAACTGGCCTATGGCATTTACCGCAGCTATAAATAGAATGATCCTTAGCTTCAGCATAACATGGATGGAGAGAAAAGCACCCTGTTGCCTCAATTATCAGTATCCCAAGTTAAAAAGTTCCATAGATTGTGGCCATAAGAGGCACATTCTTTGGAGCAACTGCTTAGAAAATAGAGATCTACTATAAACCTTCTAAAAACAAGAGTCCCTTATTTCATAACAAATGATTCTGAAAAGCATATAAAACTATCACTTGGAAAGGCTGATTAAACACAGCTATGTGGAGTAGTACAGAAAAATACTCAAGAGTCACAGTGAACCATTCTGTTCTTAGAATGGCCTTTGTTTTAACCAATTAGAAACAGACAACCCAAACTACACAGTATTCATTAATTTTATGCCACTGAAACAGAGCTTCAAATTACAAATAAGAGAAAATCACTTTCGTATTACAAATGCAAGTTTGCAAACAGGATCTCTGATAGCATCCTGGCAAGCTTATATAAAAAAATAAAGCCATTGCTTCAGAAAAACTAAATTCTTAATTTACCGATTCTTACCTCAGAGCTGTGACTCAAATACAGACTCACCATCTGTACGTTGTACTTCATTTTCTTATTTTATTACTACAGTGATACAGACTTATTATTCAAAACACTAAAGTAGTCTCAGATTCCATTTTCAATAATTCTAAACTAGTTATACCAGAACAATGGTAAAAAAAGATCAAGTTCTATCACTGATATATACAATTACACAAGTATTTTATCTGAAACAGAAGCATCAACTCCTGCAGCAAATTTCAAATACAGTTATTCAGTCTTGTTTCTGTTGTTTACCTGTGCAGGTGTGTCTGTTTCGTTAATTGGCTGCCCATCGAACCGGAATCTGATTTGCCTCATTGACAACCCCTGGACAAAGAGAAGCAACACAAAGAGAAGTAAGTCTGGTGTAAAAGTACTCCCTAGTTTTCTCTTGAACTTGTCACTGGAATTGCAGCATGAGCATTAAAAGTCACCATGCATAATGCATGATATAGTTTTCGTACTCCCCTCATGCACTGACTTTAAGGCATTTCACTACAAATCCTTGCGATCTGTTTTGTATTAAAAATTGCATTGTGTTCAATAACGAAGAGAAGCAACAGTGCCCCCACTGAATTTAAGTTAAAATAAAGCAATTTCTAGTACACAAGTCTCACCCCAAAGGCCAAGACTTTTATAGTGCTATTTAATAATAATTCACTTAAAAATTAGATGCAACACTTCGGATAACAAATGTCATAGGCCTTTCTGATCTTCCCCAAAAGCAAAGGTATTCTAAAATATTTTTTCCAGAAATGCAACCACCACCTATTCATCTGCAGCAGCAAAGAGTAGTCAATGGTAACTTTTTGACCTTGAATTCCTATTAACAAGAAATCAATGGAACAAAGTTCTTCCATGCACAGCTGGAACTTTCAAAAAAACTAAAGGAATCTTCTACTTCCAGAAACTACTGAAGAGTATTTCAAACTAGCATTTCTACAACACAATGGTCATTTTGCTGACCTCTTCCATCCTCAGACTACTACTTATTCTTGCTTGAGCCAACAGATTCAAAAAGATAACTAGAGAGCAACAATGCCTCCTACTAATAATGCAACCTTCAAATTCACAAGTTAGTTTTCAAAGGTATTCTACAGCACACTACATTCTGCAAAGGAAGACGAATGAAGTTTGAGGATACAACCAGAACCAAGAACCTTGGTGTCTACTTCTTCCCCAGTTCCATCTACTCTCTCTACAGATTATCTAAAAATACAAGAAGTCTAGCTGGTTTTGAAGTAAATCCCATGTATTGCATGGTGCTGCTTTGGCATCTCTGAATTAGAAAAGAAGCCTTCATTTAGCCATGCAAGAGCAGATGTAACATACAAAAGAAAACTTAATGTAGTAATTATTTTTGAGAACTTGATTTCTCAGGAAAAATATTTTAATAAAGAATATGAGTAAACTTTTTGGTAAGACTTTATAGCTCAGAGCAAAATGCCTTCTCTAGAGTGACTAAGATTCTGCAGTGTTCACTCAGAACATCATCTTATTTAAGAAAATCATGTGGCTAAGTGTCATGGCAGCAACACATTTTTGCACAGCAACATTTGGTTTGAGCAGTTTTCTCCGACACTGTGTTTCTTAAAATACATATTTCCTATTCCAAAAGTGTTGTTTTTTTGCAGGTTCCTGACAACTTTATGAGCTGAATAAATGCTAGCTGAAAACATACTGAAAAACTGTACCTTGGTGAGATTAGTATCCACAAAAAATTAAGTATGTTCCATGGGTGATTTCTTCTCCACTTACAATAATTGCAAATAGTCTTGATCTCCTAAACGTATCATTCAAGATTTAGTTACTTCCATTTTAGGTCTACTACATGCAATACACGATTTTCATTCTTTAAAGCTGCTAAATTCTCTACTATATGCAGCTTCCACCTCTCCAAAATTAAATCTAAAGTCCACAGCTTAAAGATTTTAAGATTGGGTATGGCTAGTTAGGAACACAAACAAAATAAAACTTTTAGAGACACAGAGAACAAATGCTTTTAAACAAAGTTTGAGAAGTAAGCACCTAAGAAATAAAATTTAAAGACAAGTCCATCTCTACAGAAATATCCTTTGGATACCTACTAGCTTAAAACCGAAATCATAAAAAACATCTCACATTCTAAAGATTTTTTTTTTTCCTCCAATTAACACCTGGGGTTTTTTGCCTTTTTTTTTTTTTAAAGCGGAGTAGAAATTTAGGTGAAAAGTTTCAGAATCTTACTTTTGCTTGTTTCCAAGTAACTGAAGTATGAATGGTACTTCTAAAATCATCTTTCCCAGGACTTTACAGACAATTAACCAATCCTCAAACTCCCAAAAAGACAGCTATAACTGCACTTTATGTTTGAAAAAGCAATACACAGTGATTTGCATAATATGAGTTTGTATGACAAACTTAAGAAAAATGAGCTCAAAGCTTCAAACATTCACTAATCTATTCCCAGAACAGCCATACAAGAACATATTCACATGTTCAGTAAGAGCTGATTTTCCCTGTCTTTATTTGTATTACTATCCTATTGTGCCAAAGGGTAAACCAAAGAGGTTTTACCACGCTGCATGCAAATTAGAGTTTGTTTTTCTTGGTGGTGAAATAGTTACCTCAATATTTTACACTGATTTTATTGTATTCGATGGTATCACTGAATATTTGTGCTTAAAAGAAAACCTTCCCCAATTCTAAACACTTTTGTAGAGATGGAACTTTTTAAAGGCAGACAGTCATTAAAAAATCATGGACAGCAGAGACAAAATTTTCCTAATCAAATTTAACACTTTCGTAAGAAAGTGTTAAATAGCATTACTCTTATACAGGTGTTTTTAAAACTTGCAATAGCTGCTTGCAATCTAGTAGGTTGGCTGCAGTTGCCACTACACTAGCAAAATACATTTTTTTGGTTCCTCAGAGGATTAATTTGACAACTAGGCCACAAGAGAAAAAACAAAGCTCATCATTAAATGTACAAGCTCCTTCTCAAGCTGGACATTAGACACCTTTAAACCCTGAAATACTCATTGATATTCTCTCATCTCAATACAATAATATTAAGCTAATAAATCAGAAGTCTATGACCAGACCAAGTTACTCAGTTATAAAAATACCTCTGACTATCACTCAACTCTCTATCTTAAGTTCATATCACAGGTTCCTAACCCACCCTTTCCATACTGATATTTTTGAGCAGTAGAGTAACAGTCACCTCCCAACAGCCTA
The DNA here is from genome assembly GCF_964195595.1 of Calonectris borealis. Classification (NCBI taxonomy): domain Eukaryota; kingdom Metazoa; phylum Chordata; class Aves; order Procellariiformes; family Procellariidae; genus Calonectris; species Calonectris borealis. The sequence goes on along the minus strand of NC_134331.1, from coordinate 14,770,752 downwards.
CACCTATAATGCAGATTTCACAAAGATAACAACAGATCTTTATTTGACCCGTTTCCTGTCACAACCCTGTCAGTCCACGCTATAACAAATCCTAAGAACAATACACTTTACACAACACAATTCGTTTCTGTTAAGTCTTTATCATTTTGCATATTTACATAGTTTTAAGACTTTACTGTCTTCATCTGTCTCTATGGGTATTACCTCTCCCCCAGACTCCCCCAGTTCTCCTGACGATCATACAAGAGCATACCTGTCGTTCACAATAGGCTTTCATTAGTTTACTAAGTGGTGTATGCCTCTTAATCTTAAACTGCACCACAGACCCATCTTGCCCTGCCACCTTCAGATTAATGTGGTCATTGTTTTCAGTCTTCACTCCTTCCTGTTGAGGAAATAAAAGAAAAAAACCCAACACTTTTTTAAAGGGTATGAAACAAGAAGTTAACATTTTACCAAAGTGCAACAGGTCATTAAAAAGGAGGAAATAAAGATATTATAGCTGTTTACCAACTTAAAGCTTTGAATTAGCAAATAAAGGTCAGTACTTTTTATTGGGAAATAAAAAAAAAGCCGCACACACACAAAAAACCCGCAAGCCCTACTAATATTAGTTATCATTCTTGAGATTGGTTAACATGCAAAGTAGCAATGAAGAGTTACTAGGCCAGTTGTTTTACAACAAATTAAAAAGTTATTTCTATCAAGGGCATAATAATATGCAACACTACTATTCCCAATCAAAGGAATAGTTATTTATGTTACAACTATGATCTCAACCACTAGCAAGTCTCTTTCTTACTATATCTCAAACTTTTCATATCAGTTGAGGTACTTCTGAAGAAAATTTCAAGATAAAGGACTGTATTTGAAAAGGTGACAAAATCTGAAAAGAACTCCGCTTTCTCCGTCAGAAAACGTTTAAAAAAACCCCCTCCTCAATAAGCAGTCCGATCCTCTCGCTTCCATTAGAAGCCACACGCAGAAATTGCAGAGAACCAACTTGCAACTCCGTTGCTCGTGTTCTGATCCTGAGTATCGCGGGAGAAGCAAAGAGAAGATTCAACACTACCCAGATCCTAGGCAGCGCCCGCTCCTGAGGTGCCCAGCAGCATTTTCATCTTTGTTTTCTTTAGAAGAAGCGGCCCGAGGCCAGAGAACCGGCGAAGGTGTCGGATGGCCCCGGCCGGAGTGCGTGTCCCCGCCATGTGACAGATCCCCGCACGCCGCGCTCCAGGCCACGGCCCCGATACACCAGCCGCCGTTTATTATTTTCTGGCGCCTTCAAACTGTTTAAAAATGGTGGGGGGGAAGGGGAGGCGGGAAAAGAAAAAAAGGACCAAAAAAAAAAAAAAAAAAAAAAAAAAGAACAGCGGCAGCGCGGCGTTCGCTGGTTGTGGGTTTTTTTGCTGTGGCTGTTTTTTAATTCCTGCTGTTGAAAAGCGAAGCTCCACGCGGCTCCTCTCCGCCCGCAGGAGCCCCTCCGGGCGGCCCCTCCCGCGGCCAGGGGAGCTGGGGCGAGAGGCAGCACAAAAGGGGCAGGGAGCAATGCCCGCCCGCCCCTCCCGCGGCGGAAAGGCCCCGGCGCGCTCCTGCCAGCACCGTATGGGAAGGGGCTTGCAAGTGCCCCAGCGAAAGGCTGGTTACGAGCGGGGATGCTGCACCCGAGCCACCGCCAGCCGCGCAGGGTAGGCCGGATCCGGCCCCGCGAGGAAGAGGAGGAGGAGAAGGAGGAGGAGGAGGAGGAGGAAGGCAACGGCAGCAACCGCCTCCGGACCTGCCTCTCTCCCTGAGGAGGGCGGGAAGGGAGCCCGGATTCGCCCCCTCGCCCCCCCCCCCTTTCCCCGCCGCCCTCCCCGGGGATCCTCCGCCCGCCCCGGGAGGCTGCGGCCCCGGCCCCCCTCCCCCGGCGGGGCGGGAAGGCGGCCGCGGCCTGGGTGCGCAGGAAAATGGCGCGCAAAGCCGGCGCGGTGGAGCCGAGGCCGTTGGCTGGCCGGGCTGGGGCCGGGGCCAGGCCCCGGGCCTGGCCTCCCGCCGCCGCCCGAGGGGCGAAGTGAGACGGCGGGGGCGAGGGAGGGAGGGAGGCGGAGGAGATGGGAGGGCGCCTGTCTCACCTTGGGCTTCTCGTCGGCCATGGCGAGTCAGCGATGTCCGGGCCACTCCGAGCGCCTCACAAAGGGGGGGAAGAAACGACCGAGCGCGGCGGAGAAGAGAAGAGAGAGAGAGAGAGAGAGAGGGGAAGGCGGGGGGGGGGGAAGGGAGCGCGCACGCACTGCCGCGGGGCCGCGCCTTGCCCCCGTGCGTGCGCGCGCCCGCCCCGTCCGCCAGGCTCTCCCCCGCCCCCCCCCACGGCGCTGCCCCACCGCCCATTGGGCCCCGGCGGACGGGGGGGCGGGGACGGGGCGGGGACAGGTGGGGGGGAGGGAGCGCGCGCGCGCGCCGGCCGTTACATAACGCGGCGGCGGGAGGCGGAGCGTGCGCGCGCCCCGGCCGCTGCCCGCGCTGCGTGCGCGCGCCCCGCCCGCCGGGCGCAGCGGGCCCTGCCGTGCGGCGGGTATTGTCCTCCTCAAAATGGCCGCCGGGCTGCGGCGCCCCGCGCCCCTCCCCACCGCCCGGGAAGGGTCCTCCGCCGCCCGCCTGGACCCGCCAGCTTCGCGCCGTCCTGGCCCGGTCTCCTCGGGGCACCTTCAGCGCTGCCGCCCCTTCGGCACCTCACCCAGGGGGCCTGCTGTGCCCTCCCCACCGACGCCTTTCCCTGATGCTCCCCCACGGGTGACCTTTCTGTGTCATCCTCCTCTTGGGCCTCCTCAAATCTGACATATTTTCCCCCCTACTCATGGCCTTCGCTGTTCTACGGATGACAGTGATTCAGGCTGTGAGGTTTGACAGCCATCTGCTGTGCTTCCAAAATCCCCGGCTGTCCCCCTGAGGAAGGTGAGGCATGAGTTTGCCCTGAAATACGTGTAGTTTCTGCAGAGGGAACCGAGACCCGCTGTGCCTCTCTGCTGTGTCTGAAAAATGCATCTTGAATATAATTAAAACAATTGCAGTCAAGGTTTACTTACAGTCTTCAACAGGCTAAAGACATGGTGCAGCACCTCAAAAATTATAATACATAAATAAGAGGATATACTACTAATGATGTGATTCCTTCAAGTTCCTTCCAATGGAGGGGAGGAGGAAATTCTCAATAACTCCAGGGATTTCACTGAAGGGGTTCCCACAAAACAGTTTCTGAGCCTTTTTTCATCAGCATTACACCCGCCACCATCATTTATCAACTGTCTCTCTACAGCACATAGGTGGAAAAGAAACACCACAACAATGATCCTCGTAAGTACTTCAGGGATGGATTTACCAGATGGGCATTAGTCTTCACTGGCGCCACTCCAAGTGGTGAATACGCTCCGGATCACGACGCAGAGGTGGAGAGGTGGCCATATAGTAACGCACACCCTCTGCTCCTGGCATGACAAAATCCAGGCCTGCGTATAACGCACCTCCTGCACCATTTTGGAGAAATTACAAGATGGGATTTGTCCAGAATAAACTACCCAAGTAGTGAAATATCAACTGAAGAGAAACTTAACTAATGAGCAAATACAGACTGCTTCTTACCGTGGATTCTGATGCCCCTTCTCTGCCTTTTGTCACGTTACTTTACATCCCAGTACCTCCCTTCTGAGTGCAAACTCGCAGGGAGTTATTTGTTTTATTGCAATTGTCTGGAAATTGAAGAAGAAGACAGGAAGCTGAAGCTGAACCTTTACCCAAATCCACAGCTGAGAAAATAACACAGCCGCAGCCCTACCTGAGGTAGTGAAGATGGCCTGCGCAGCCAGCTGAGCTTCCACAAAACTCAGTGGAAGTTTTTTACCATCTCCTTGTAGACTAGGCTCCCATAATCATACAATTTTCCCTCTGCTTCAGTACTCTGAAAGATTAAATCTCATCTAAAATTTCATAGAACCTCTTAGTTTTACTATTTACTCCTTCTCAAGAGTCTTTATGAGTCAGTTCTGGAAAAATCAGAGGCACTGGAAGAGCTCAGTCTGACCCAGGAAGGCAACTGAGACGCTGTTTTAAATTTTATCTGAGACTCAAACTGGTACTCCTACCTGTGTCATTTTCCTTGATTTATCATTAGAAGACTGTTCCAATTAGTCTATCCTGCCTGTTTTCCTTGCATTTAATTACTCATGTTATTATTTTTCTATTTATTTAAGCTATTGGGAGGCAAAGAAGCACATATGGCTAGAGAAAACAACAGCTTCTGTACAAATCCCCCTCGCACAGTCTGATGGTGTATCAGTCTCCTACAATCTCCCTTCACCTTTTATTTTAGCTCTGAAGAGCAATGCGCAATGCCATTTTTAAGTCCATTATCACCACTAAGAATCATAGAATCATAGAATCATTAAGGTTGGAAAAGACCTCTAAGATCATCGAGTCCAACCATCAACCCAACACCACCATACCCACTACACTATGTCCCTAAGCGCCTCATCTACACGTCTTTTAAATACTTCCAGGGATGGTGACTCAACCACTTCCCTGGGCAGCCTGTTCCAAGGCCTGTCCACTCTTTCAGTAAAGAAATTTCTCCTAATGTCCAGCCTAAACCTCCCTTGGCGCAACTTGAGGCCATTTCCTCTCGTCCTATCGCTTGTTACTTGGGAGAAGAGACCAGCACCCACCTCGCTACAACCTCCTTTCAGGTAGTTGTAGAGCGCGATGAGGTCTCCCCTCAGCCTCCTCTTCTCCAGACTAAACAACCCCAGCTCCCTCAGCCGCTCCCCATCAGACTTGTGCTCCAGGCCCTTCACCAGCTTCATTGCCCTCCTCTGGACACGCTCCAGCACCTCAATGTCCTTCTTGTAGTGAGGGGCCCAGAACTGAACACAGTATTCAAGGTGCGGCCTCACCAGTGCCGAGTACAGGGGCACGATCACCTCCCTGCTCCTGCTGGCCATACTATTTCTGATACAGGCCAGGATGCCATTGGCCTTCTTGGCCACCTGGACACACTGCCGGCTCATGTTCAGCCGGCTGTCAGCCAGCATGCCCAGGTCCAGCATGCCCATGCCCAGGTCCAGACCAAATCCACAGCCTTTCCCTCATGCACTAGTGGGTCACCTGCTCATAGAAGGAGATCAGGTTGGTCAAGCAGGACCTGCCTTCCATGAACCTGTGCTGGCTGGGCCTGATCCCCCGGTTGTCCCAGACATGGCTCATGAGCGCCCTCAAAACGAACTGCTCCATGATCTTCCCTGGCACCGAGGTCAGGCTGACCGGCCTGTAGTTCCCCGGATCCTCCTTCCAGCCCTTCTTGTAGATGGGCGTCACATTGGCAAGCCTCCAGTTGTCCGGGACCTCCCCAGTTAACCAGGACTGCTGGTAAATGATGGAGAGTGGCTCGGCAAGCTCCTCCACCAGCTCCCTCAGTACCCTTGGGTGGATCCCATCCAGCCCCATAGACTTGTGAACGCCCAGGTGGCGTAGCAGGTCATTAACTTCTTCCTCTTGGATTATGGGGGGTTTATCCTGCTCGCTGTCCCTGTCTTCCAGCTCAGGGGGCTGAGTACCCTGAGGATAACTGCTCTGACTATTAAAGACTGAGGCAAAGAAGGCATTGAGCACCTCAGCCTTATCCTCGTCCTTGGTGTCAACGTTCCCCCCTCCGCATCCAACAGAGGATGGAGATTCTCCTTGGCTCTCCTTTTGTCATTAATATACTTGTAAAAGCATTTTTTGTTGTCTCTCATGACAGTGGCCAGGTTGAGTTCTAACTGGGCTTTTGCCTTTCTAATTTCCTCTCTGCACGACCTAACGAGATCCCTGTACTCTTCTTGAGTTGCCTGCCCCTTCTTCCAAAGGTGATAAATTCTCCTTTTTTTCCTGAAGAAGCAGGACTATACGTGAGAACAAGGAAATAAAGGACTATACATGAGAACAAGGAAATAAAGCATCTTAAAACCCACTCTTCTACTTCGTCCATGGCTTTTTAAAGCAGGACTTAAAACACACGGGGTACTTTACAAAACAACAGACAAGTGCCATTTCCCAAAGGACCTTAAGTTCTATTTTTAGAAATGATGCAACATCACAGAGAAGCGACCGCTGTGAGGAAGGGCATCACAAGACTGATGTTGCTCGATGGTCCTGTTTTATTTTGCTCTCGCTACTTCTTCACCCTCCCTCTTTGAAGATCTCTGTGCTGCAGGACAAGGATTTCCTTGGGAGGTGGGATGTAACTGGTCAAGGCCTGAGAGCAGCATGAAAGAACTGAATGCAGGAATGGTGTTAAGTGAGACATACATTAAGGCCAGCACCACAAATAGAACAAATGTGCTTAAAAGGAGACAGGAAAATACACTAGATTTTATGAGAACGTATGGGATTTTGTTACCACTGCAGAAGTTACAGGAGCTCAAAAAACCTGAAAACTGTTTCAGCTGTACCACCGTTGGTCTCGCCCCCAATTACACAGATCCCCAATCACAGAGCAGGTTTCTACAAACCTCACATTTATATGGCTTTTCTTCTAATATAGCAACAGAGGAAACTCACATTATACAGGAGATCAGTGGAGCTAACAGAAAACAGAGTGCTAAACCCCACAAAGATAAGTGGCTAGACAGCAGCAGTCAGAGCAAGCGGCAGGGGAGAAGCCACACTGGGAACTATAAAGGACCCAGTCCTGCAGGATCCAGGCCGCAGCAGTGGGGCAAAGGCAAAGCTTTTTGTCTCTGTGAGCTCCTCCTCTTCAGTGCACGGAATTGAAGGGCAATGAATGGGGAAGCATCACAGTGAGAACTCCAGAGAAATTCCATCTCGGGGAAGAAAATCCCATGTGTTGTTTCCTAAAATATTTCCATGCCTTGTTTCATTCTTGTACAGCAGTTTTCTAAGGAAGAAATATGACGTATTTAGATCTTGCAGAGCTCTTGGGCTTAATTCTCCACCGTCTTTTGAAGAGGGCAGGGAATATGGGCGTTCAACATACATTCCTTTTCACACTGAGATTTTAAGACATTAAGATTTTTAAGACATTAAGACAGCTACAAGCAGAGTAGGACAAGTGTGTGCTACTGTACATTAGCAAGCATAAGCCTACAAAAGCAACCCCACCCCTTCAAAACCGTGTGTTACTTTGCAATTAGTTCAATGCAAGAATAGAAAGCAGTTATTTGAAGGTATAAGCAAGTGAGTAGGGCTGAAGCTGCCTTCTCAGACTGGACTCTGAAGGTCTGCGTGGCTTATTCAGCCTTTGCTCTTCATTAATACTAGTTTAGCACCAGAAATAGAAAATATATTTTGCCGGGGGCACTGCCTGTTCTGTGCCTTCCCTGTTCACGACGCTGATCATTCCCTCTGTTCCCCAAGTCATGAAATAGCTTTCAAACCTCCTATTTTGCAACTTAGCAATTCTCCTCCTCATCAGGCCTTGATTTTTTTGCCTTTTTTTTTTTTTCCTTTTCTTTTACCCCTGACTGGAAAACAGTAACACAGTTTCTATTTGCCTTTGTGTTCCTTGCTGGACCCAAAGCCTGTACTCCAAAGCCTTTTTGGGCAACATGAAGTTCCATGCTGATACGGTGGTTCCCAATTCTGCTTAATTACATGGACTGGGCAGGCACAGAAGCCTTTTTGCAAGGTGTGCAGTAAGGTCTCCCTTCTAGATATGTGCAGACCTCCAGCCAATGTTCAAAGGAGGACTAAGAAATGTCAAGATTTCATACGAAAACTCACCTTTTCCAAGATGACTTCCCCAGGAACCAGCCACCTTCCTTATCAGTTCAAGAGCATCAGATGCAAAAAGCCACTTACACTTTTAGTGAATGAGCAAAATGGACTGTACATGCCAAGAGACGGCAGGAGAGGATCGAAGAGTTCCTGGACCAGCTTTTAGTGTCTCTTTACACAGGATGGATCCTGGAGCAGAAGAGGACACTGTACCACTCCTACATCCACCACCTCAGTAATCAACACTTCTCTCTCTGTGCTGATGAAGAGAAAATAACACCAGTGAGACCGATGGGTTGTCAGGCTTTGCAATATAGCTGGTAAAGGCTGATCACCTGCCTTTGGCTGCCTCTCCCTGCAGGCAGGGCTGTGGTTCCCTACAGAGTGGTCCACAGAGACAAGTGTTACATGTGGAAAAGGATAAAAGGAAAGCAAGAGAAACACGCACAGCACAGTGAAAGAACACAGGGACGCTCCAGGCACTCGAGTGTCCCTAGGAAAGTCTCAGGTGGCACGTTCTGCTATCATGGTTGATATTCAAATGAGCTGACATGGAGAGAACTCCTTAGCATCACTACATGGAAAGCAAATAGCAACTCCCACCCTTCTAAGAAGGATCTCACTTGGTAGGCAAGTCTCAGATTTCCACTAAGAGAGACAGCCAGCTCTATAGTAATTATGCATTTTAGTTCATTAGTAGCTTTTAATTACGATGCCCATACAAGCAGTGGGCTCTGTATTTTTCTCCAGCGCACCGGCTGATAACATGAGCCATTAGAAGTCTCCTTCTACCAGACACAACAAACTGATGCAGTTATAGAAGCAGCACCTTATGCTTGAAGAATGGTGACAGAAGACCTCTTACTGCTGGGTTTTCAGACATCCAGTTTTGATTTGTATCCGGAGTCATTTTGGTAACATGTTGAAGGATATTTTAGATCTAGATATCAGAACGAATATCCTCACAAGTCTGCAGCATAGAGCAGCACCATTTTGTAAGATAGTAGATGAATTTGACTTTGTACAACAGAGATTCAAACACATGCACATCCCCAATTCCCCCAAAATACAGGACTCTTACCCACAATAAAGGATGAGCTTTCTTAAAACTGATGAATCTTAAGTTTCTCAAGCAGGTTTCTGAAGATTAATTTTAAGTTCTTCTACCCTGCAACAAGCCATTCCTCCTGACTAACTGACCTGAATAGACACCACTTCCTTTTCTCAGCACGATCGATGTCACAACATGCTCTTACCAAAGATAACTGCTAGCTTTATTTTTATTGGAAACGATGGATGCAGTAGCCAATAAAGTAAAAAAAGGCAATTTAGCAGTGGAGTGTTGCAGCATTTGTCATACGAGGACAGCGAATGATTTAAGCCATCTTGAAAATTAATTCTTAGTGAGCTTCTTCGAAAAGCACCAGTCTGAGAGCGATCGGCTGCTTCTAGCTGCGAGTTCAGCAAGACAGCATTGTTAATATTTTCCTTAAAAAGTGCATCACTGAACAAGCTTGTTACTGTGAGGAATAGGCAAACAGTGAGGAGTATGCAGAGATGGGAAGGAGAGCAGAATGGAAGGAAAGGAGCAGTGTGGTTAATGTTTTCACACACCAAGTTATTAACAGATACTCAAGTTCAATTCCATCAGTACGTGAGCTCCCAGAGTTAGCAGAAAGTTGATTAGGCAGTCTCCAGCAGCCTCCGCAGGCAAACTCTGCCCAGACTCTCAAGGGTATTAACTCCCACCCTGACCCCTGCCAGGCAGAGAAGGGAAAAGATCTCATGACCCTGAGTAAGTGAATAAGGCAGACGTGCACAGCAGAGTTCTTCCTGACACCTGCCAGCACGGCTCCCTGACCTGCTGTGATTGATCTAATGCTTCATTACAAGACCTTCTCCAACCTGCGGGCAACCCACTGAAGTCATAATGCACATAATTTGCTTAGTCAGCTTTATCAAAGAGTTTGCCCAAGAGCTCCAGCCAACTCTACTCCAGAGAATGTCACCTTCAACAACCTGGAGGCTCATCTATCTGCAAGTGTTTGAAGTGTGTAAAGAAATAAGAGAAGCAGGTTATTGCAAGGCAATCAAGTCAATGAAGTCAACACAAAGACAATGTTGACTGACCAACTAGATCACCACACATCCGGAACCAGCACTGCATCCACGCAGCACTTAAACAGTCGAGGCAAGAAAATAAAGTAGATGGAAATGGGGCAGCCTCTTTTCTTCCCCTCTTCCCCACCCCGGGCCCCGCGAGCCGGGTACGAGGTTCGGAGGGGCGGCAAACGCCAGTCCCGGAGGCAGAGGCCTCGGGCAGCCCTCGGGCTGCTCGCCCCGCCGTGCTGCCTGAGGCACCTGCTGCCTCTCCGCTGCGGCGCTGGGCCCTGCCCGAGAGCCAGCGCTCAGAACCCCCCGGGCAGCACCAGCCCTCCGGGACAGCCACCGCCTAACAGGGCTCAGGAGGCCCGGCCCATTGCCCGCGGTCGGCCTCAGAGAAGCGCCCGAGGCAGCTACGGGCGAGAGTGGAGCGGGGCGGGGCCCACACTGCCCTGCCCCGTCCCGCCGCGACGCCCCGCTCCCGCTGCGGCGGGGCCTTTAGAGCCGGCGGCGCTTCCGGGGCGAGCAGCCGGCGCCTGCCCCAAACCGGCGGAGACGCGCCGGGCCCCTTCCCCCGGCCGGCGTCTTAGCTCGGGCCGGCAGCGCGGCGGGGAAGCGCTGGAGCGCGGCGGGGCGGCGCGGGCGGCGCAGGCAGCGGCGCGGGCAGCCGCGGCGGGGCCTCCCCGCGCGCCGGCAGGCGGGAGGCGGGAGGCGAGCGCGCCCGCCGCCATGGAGGAGCTGGACACCGAGCCACCGCTGATGGTGCGGGCAGGGGCGGGCCGGGCCGGGCCGGGGCGGCGGGGGCGGGGCGGGGGCCGCGGGCGCCTCTGACAGGCCGCCGTTCCCTCACAGGTGGTGCCGGGCGCGGACCCGTCCGCCAGGCAGCTGTGCTTCGCCTGGGGTCCCGCGGAGGTGCTGGTGTGCGAGACCCTCTTCGGCCGCAGAGGTGAGTCCCCGTCCCGGGGCGAGGGCGGGCCGGGCCGGGCGCTTCTGCCCGGGACCCTGACTGCGTATGTTGCAGGCACCGGGGAGGGAGGGTCGAGCTCCTCCCGCCTCTTCGTGGTCCGCAAGGACCAGGACATCTACATCCAGACCTTGCGGAAACTCTTCAACGAGTCGCACGGGATCTTCATCGGCCTCCAGCGGAGCGAGGAGGAGCTGGCGGGGAAGTCGAGGAAAGCACAGTGAGTGGACGGGGCGCGGGAGGGTGGGAAACACCCGCCGTCGCTGCTCCTTCTCCAGCCAGGCAAATGCCATTGACCTTATAAATCCAGACTGCCTTGAGCTGCTGTAATCTGCAGCAGTGCAGAAAAAATTGAGTTTTAGGGTAATTTTACAAAACAAGGCCCTGATCTTTCCAAGAACCGTGCTGACCAGCACCTTTGTGCATATAGCCAGCGTACATGCAACCACTGCGCACAGCCTCGCTGACTTCTACTGGATTCACCCAAGCACTGGGAGTGACTACCGCTGCAGAGAAACTTGCAAGGCTTTAGTGGACAATAGGCATCAGACTAAAACTCAAACAGCTCTCTCTAACTGAGGCCTTTTTGTGTTTGGCAGATTGGTTCAAGTGAGTAAAAACTACCGATCGGTGATAAGAGCCTGTATGGAAGACATGCACCAGGCAGCTAGTAAGTTTGTTTGTTCTCTTACTGCAATAAAATAAAATGCTATTTGTGATTATAAAAATAGCATTTCAATTGTAAGCTATTGCAACAACTGTAAAATAGCATGCATAGATTTCAGCAATTATCAAGACTCCATTTCCATCCGGGACATTTCCAAGTTGGTTTGTAAATCTCATTAGAGATTTTTTTTTTCCCACCGAGTTCTAACTGATTTTCTGGGGACTCACAGTCTTTTCATATCTCAGGTTGCAGTTTTATGGGAAACTGAATCCAAATTAACAGCTTGCTCCCCCCCAAAAGTGGGAGATTTTACTCTTCCCTTCCATCTTGCCCTGTAGCCATACCCAGATTTGCACAGGATTTATAAAAAAAAGTTATAAAGTTTTATATAAAAGTTAGCTTTGCCATGTGCTAACTCATTTAGGTCTGTGCATGATGAGTGATCAGGTATTGTCGTCTTTATTTATGAGCCCAGAAAGGGCTGTGAAACGTAAATATGTTGCTCTTTGACTTTCCTTATTCTTCCCTCAGTTTTAACCCGGGACCCTGCCCTGCACAGCCAGTATAGTACTCAGGTAATCTGCAGTCGTGTCATGTAGTCACAACTGAACATGAATCACTGACCAAATTCAACAATTCATTCAACACTGTGGCAGTAGGGCAGTTTAGATTTAACTCTGGCTTAGTATATTGGATGCAGTTCGTGACCAAGAATAAATGGGAATAAACAGTTAGCTCCTGTATTTCTAAAACAATAAAAAGATGCCCAACATCTTGATTCACTGCCATTTCTTAAACATATATTCAGTGTTATAGGTGTGATGTTTTCTTGTCATCTTAAAGTCAGCTGTGGGCCAGTACTTGCCTATCTGAAACTTCACCTCTCAAACACTCAAGTTCCAATCAACTGCATCTGAGCCTTGTAGCAAGCTCTAAATGTTCATCGTGAACTGTCAGACACTAGAAGAATGTTATGAGAAGAGCAGAGTGCTCACAGTAGTTTTGACCTATTAGCTGCAGTGATGTTGCTTCATTGGCCTTTCCTTCTTTCTTTGCTGTTTGTATTGTTAAATCTTAAGAGTGCAAAAAGGCTGAAAATAACACTTTCTGTACTATTTAGTATTGCCCACTGGTGACAGATTATCATTGCATTTCAATACACAAACAGCGTTAATATTTTCTAAGCTGAGTGTGTGTAGAGAAGTTGTGGCCTGTTTCTGTCTTTTCATTTGTATCTCTTGTCTGTAAAAACTGGGCTTAACTGATTGCTGTGGACAGCAGATGCCTCTGTGTGGTTAAAAAACCCCAACAGCGAGAGTAATTACTAACTATGAAACATGGCCCTGCTTTTTTTCAGGTTTCTATTCTCTCTGCAATGGAGCTGATCTGGAACTTGTGTGAGATTCTGTTTGTTGAAGCAGCTGCAGGTGGGCAGTGAACTGTCCTGCGTTTAAGACTGAAGGGCTTTTTGTTTGCATATTTATTTGTTTAAAATGTATATAGCGTCCATCGTGTCATATCTTGATATGTTTTAGAGATATGACAAGTGTCAATAAGCCTTTTAATACCTCTTCTGTCTCAGTAAATTGCCTTCTTTGTATTGAATTATGTCAAGCTATTAGATTTGCCTTCTAGTTTTTACCCTCATGTGTAGTACACTACAATTAAATTGTCTTTTTTACAGAAAGATAGTGAAGAAGAGGGATATCAAAAGTTGTTGCCAATTTATTTGATTTTTAAGCATAAACACATCTTTAAGCATCAAATATGTTGATGCCAACTAACATTTACACATTCTCTGATGCAACTCCTTTAACTTCAGGATGCCATTTTTGAAGTCAGTTTGTTTACACAAGCATTTTAAAGTAGTAAATAATTTTTTAAGGACAGATTATGCAAACAAATATGTAACTTGCACAGTCCCAGAATTCAGAAGAGAGATTCACAAATTATAGATTACTTAATCTGAAGAAAAGTTAATCGCCTAGTGCCAGATTTCCTCCTCATATTCAGTTAATAATAATGACATGATGCTAAATAAAACAGAAATATTCTATGTGTCTTTTGGCATTGCAAGATTTATGATCCGAATCACTCACCTTTTATTTCTTCAAGTAACTGGTTAGGATTTTCTGTTGGACTCTGCTGTCGTTCTGTCTAAAATTGGTACACGGAAATCTGTCAGCAGCCTGGTGCTCCCACAGCTTGGCTACTTAAGGAACTCTGTTCCTTTTTAATTTGAGCAGATAGAAATCCAATTAGTAAACCTCACCTAATGGTTGTCAAACCATTGAAGTTAGAAGCATGTAAAGTAACAGTTTGGGAACAAACAGTTGGGAACTAAAAGAATGATATCTTTTCTGCATAAAGCTGGTCCCCTTCTGCTTCGCCTGCTTGACTGGGTTCGGCTTCATGTCTGTGATGTGGACAACATGGTCCATGAAGTTCTGAGCAGTGAAAATCCATCGAAACATGAGCTCTTCTGGAATGTGGTGAGTATAGTCATGTATAAGATTGTTAAACAAAGAGAATTCACGCCTATGTGTTTTGCCTTCCTCCTCCCCACTCGACACTAGACTACATCTCAGAAACTGATACCTGGGACACTGCTGCTGTCTGCCTGTATAGGTTTTAAGATGAAGCCATTCTGATGATCATCCTACCCCTCATTCCCATCCTGATCCTTAAACTTTCATGATCCATAGAGGTCAAGACTTACACTGTGTATTTGAATTAGCAGGGCCTACAGTTTAAGCATTTTAACTCCACTTAACTTGCCTAAATCACAAGTTAAAATTCCTCTCTGATACTCTTCCTGGGTATTTTGTAGCCTCGCACAGTGTGGTGCTCACAGATAGGTGGTTTTTGCAGGTGGATGTCTTTGTGCTGCAAGGCCGAATGGATGAAGCACGGCACTTGCTCTCCAAGGAAGCCAGTGCCAATCCCACGTCGGTTAACATGTACAAAATCTTGGATGACTTGATGAAGAAGATGCCTGTGCCCAGTGTATGTACAAAGTGGACTTTTTTCACACAATTCCATTGGGAAAAGAGAGCTGCCTCTGATGTGGCTCCTGTAACGTCACAATTTGTTCGCCATTAAAACATCTCAGTCTTAATCCTTTACAGTAATTACAGTATTAGTAATAATATTTGTGTTCTTGAATTGCCCAAAAGATCCAACCATTCAGACAAAAGCCTGTTAGGTGACAAACCAACATAGTCAGAAAGATAATTTTTGCAGCAGGATACATTATCCAGTTGTCTGAAACAGTTCCCGTTGAGAACTATTCTCTTGTACAGAATATTCTCTGAAGACTTCACCAGCAGAGTTTCCCTCTGTTGCAGTGATCTTGTGGAGAGAAAATTGCAGCTGCATCACGGTGATCTCTCATAGGCGCTCCTTTGCCTTACTTGGATGAAGTAAGACACTTCAAATGCAACTGTAGGACAAGGAAAAATTTGATGGCAGCCCCGTGTTTAGCTTTTTATCATGAATGACTGTGAGTTCAGCCTAAGTGCCTGTTGTAATTTGACTTGGTGTTTCCTTTATTTTATGTATCTCACCTCTGTTCAGCTTGGCAACACCCAGACACTGACCGAGATCGAGCTGAAATGGCAGCACTGGCATGAAGAATGTCAGCGGTACCTACAGGATGGAACTTTTGCTTCCAATTCCCACATGGAGTCCATCTGCAAGGTGTGTTTTTGCTGGGAAGGAAGGAAACTGTGGACAAGCATTGGATCCTTCCTTGTGTATTTCAGGAGCACTGTGTTAATATGCTGGATGATCTGTTCATTAAATCAGGAGATTTCAGCCACTCTTCTGTACTGTGTCTTTGCAAGCCTGGGCAGATCGTTTTCTCTTCATGTCCAAGGCCATAAGGCTGATGAGGAAACTGGGCTCTTGGAAGGATCTTTGTCTTTTTTAATTTTGATTAAATTCTCAACTTTGTAAAATGGGAGTAATGCCTCTGAAGAGTTACGATGCAGCTCTGTACATTGCTGAATTTGCAGAATTACTCCTATGTTTTTCTCCTGTTAGATCCTGCTGGGAGATGAGGATGCCATACTAGAGAAAAAGGATCTCATGACTACTTGGTACCACTTTCTGGTTACCCGACTCCTGTATTCTCATCCAACTGTGAAGCCAATGGAACTGCGGTTTTATGCACAGGCATGAAATAGAATTATTTTTATGTTCTCCACTGTTTCATGCACACAAGGGTTACTGTACTTAAAGAAAAACTTTGGGAGGGTTGATATCTTACAGCAACTATGTAACTGTAAGACATTTCCTAGAATCTGTAAGTGGGCTAGGAGACTGATACAGTGGATAAATAATTGTTGAAGACCAACTCTCTTCAGTGTCTAATGTTACCAGTCTTATTCCTGCAAATTGTTTTCCCAGTTTCCTTATGCTAAAATAAGGAAAAATCTTTTTTGCTAATGTGTTCAGTCTCTATAACATATTCTTTCCCATAAAATAACCTAAATGAGGCTGCTACATCCAAACAAATGTCTTCCTTCTACCACATCACAACTTCTGCATTTATCATGTCTTGTAATCTTACCCCATAGTCTAGTATGGACCTGTTCCTGGGTGGAGAAAGCAGCCCTGAGCCTCTAGACACGATTTTAATGGCAGCCTTTGAATTTGAGATGCATCAAGTGATCAAGGAATGCAGGTTGAGTTTTAAGGTTTTTGATTCTCTTGTTCTACAGTATTGCTTCTGTGTGCATTCACTCCAATAGTATTTGGGGTAGAGGATATGGGTACAGCCCATCTGATCATCCTTTCAAAGAATTTAGCAAAAATATGTGAAGTGGGCAGCAATTAAAAGTATTCCATTAGGTCTGGGACATTGCAACCAGACATTATACTGTAATACAGCTTCTGTGTTGGTAAGAAATGCCTGTGGAAAACCTGATGCATTCCTTGGCAGTGGTAGGCTTAGTTTTTTCTTTCTTTTGCTTGCTTCAAATACAGCATTGCCCTGAGCAACTGGTGGTTTGTGGCTCATCTGACTGACCTCCTGGACCACTGTAAACTCCTGCAATCTCACAATCTCTAGTAAGTATTTATTTGCATTGATTATTCGGCACCCAGAAGCAAGGATGACTGAAACAGCATGTGGATTTTGGTTGAAAAGGAGCATTGGGCTTTTAGAGAAGATGGAGAATAAAGGTGCTGCATGTCCCTCTGAAGTGACAGGCAGCCCAGATGCTTTGAGAAGTAGAAGCAGTTGCTGCCCTGATGAATTCGATAGGCTATTCAACAGTGCCTCAGAACCATGTTAGGATTTTTTTAAAATATAATTTTATCTGAAATATGATCAAGGGCCCAGATGTTTGTCATTATTGGGAATGGTGAGAAACTCATCTAAAAAGAGTTTCCATACTCACGCTTTGAATAAATTCAAGTTTGAGCAATTGAATTTTGCTATCTGAATTTCCTTGAAGTTTCACTTTCTTAAAGCACTTCCTCTAAGTTATATTCACTAAGTGCTGTAAATATTTGGCGGGTGTCCCCAAGGAGAAAGCTGACCTCCATGCTTAGGCTTGAGGTGTGAAGCTTGTTAAGATAGCCTATGAAGAAACATGCTGCATAACTGAAAAGTACTTATGAAATAAAATAAGCAGGTTTTTCCAATGAGGTACAAATAATAATGCCTGTTTCTTTTCTCTCTTCCCCCCCTCCCCCCCCCCCCCCCCCAGTTTTGGTTCAAATATGCGTGAATTCCTTCTGCTAGAGTATGCCTCAGGACTTTTCTCCCATCACAGGTAGCAACTTTTTTTTTTACTCAAAGGATAGACTAACATTAAGGCAACCAAAGCAAATAACTACATGTTAATGAAGTGAAAAGGCAAAGCTTACAGAAGCCACTGTTAGGATTTCAGCAAAGGTGTCTCTAAGGATCAAACAACACTAGCATGTTTCCTTTCCTGAATTGAAGATGAAAGCTATCTGTTAGAACTCATCAAGCACATTGACCAGGACAGAATTGCTCCTGCCACTGTGGCTTTTTGGTACAGAGCAACTTGTACCAAAGCACTTGTGAGATGCAGGTATTCCAAAGTCGTGTAACAGGTAGCTGGTATCTAGTAGAAAGCAAAAGCCATTTTAGGTGTGAATACTAAGATAATCAGAGCAGACTCAGATTCTCCTTATGGTTTTATTGTTGTGCTTATTTGAGATTTATAGGATTGGAATGCTTGATGATTTTTTTTCCTCTCTCAGCCTGTGGCAGCTGGGGGTAGATTACTTTGATCACTGTCCAGAATACGGCAGGGTATATTTGGAGCTTCATATTGAACGGATACCCCTTAACACAGAACAGAAGGCCCTCAAAGTGCTGAGGATCTGCGAGCAGAGACAGATGCATGAACAAGGTTTTTGAAATCTCATTGTTTTGTAGTGACACAAGTGAAGATACTGAAACTAATTTTTTCCCTCTTCTCCAATGTTTTCTCCTAAGTTCGTAGCATCTGTAAAATCATGGCCATGAAAGCTCTGCGGAATAATCGCTTGGGCTCTGCCCTGTCGTGGAGCATCAGAGCTAAGGATGCCGCTTTTGCTACACTAATATCGGATCGGTGAGTCTGAGTCAGAAGCTCTCAGATGACTGCTGCTGTAGTGGGGTGGTAGGAATGGGAGAAGGCAGCCATCCTGCGATGGACCAGAAAAGGTCCTGTTGCAGGCAGATTAGGATTGTCTTTCCCTCAGACCAAGTACCTGCTTCTGGACTAGAAAATTACATCCTTGGGTACCTTCATCTGCAATACCCTAGCTCTTTCTTTTCTACACTGTTTTACTTCATGAAATCTGGAGATGAAACAGATCGGCTTTATCTAACAATCCAATCCTCTTAGACCTTGCTGTGATAAACATTTCTTTTGGCAATAGCTCTACCTTATGCACTGCCCTTTCACTTGCTCTAACACAGCTGTTTGATGGACTGTACAGTGAACCACCCTGATTTGGGTGGAGGATAATCCCCTTCTGTGCTTTATTCAGCAGATTATTTTTAACCAGTCTAGTTCACCATGCAGTTTCCAAACAAGTCAGTGGGAGTCACTTAACCCACCATTTCCACAAAAAGTCTCAAGCCACAATTATAACATACATAACAAAGAGTAAAGTTTTATCGTGTCCCTGGTTTTGCATAATCTTGTCAATACCTGACCTTGCAGGGGCGGGAAGGTTGTTATAAAACACTTAGCTTAGGCCTAGACAAAAGATACGGGAACTCTCTTTATTCTTTTTAATCTCTAGCAATCCATGTCATGTATTTTTTTGCTAATTGGAGATAGGCAGGTACCAATCTCTGCATAGTTAGAGTATAATTTTGAAATTACACTCTGGGTAGGTGGCCAGGCAATACTCTATCTTCAACAGCGAAAAAAGGGAGTAGTAAGAGATTGCTGGGCTTTTTGTGGTTTTGTTTTTTTTTTTTTTCATTTGTTCTTTGAGGGAGTGGGAATCATTGTATTTCTTTCAACAGAAACCATCACAGGAAGCAGCTCTGAAAAAAGCAGCATAATGAAGGGTGCGACAAAGCAGATGAAAAGCTTTCAGAATTGTTTTTGTTCCTGCTGCTTATCAACTTTTTTACGCAGCAGAAAAATAGAGCTTTTGTTATGATCTGGGAGTGTTATTTATGCATCCACCAGCCTCAGCTTCCTGTGCTCCTTCCTTCACTTATTCCTTTTAAAGAATAGATCTCAACTACCACAATATCTAGAAGAATAAACAGTGTCTGTTAAACACACATGACATCAGTTCAGTGGCCACTCCCAGGAAACGTTTTGATGTCTTCTGAAACCCTCACGGGAGGTTGATTAAGATGGAACTCAGTTGTATAGTAAAGTTTTCTGGGAAGGTATTAGGAGATACAAAATGAATGTGGACGATGTTCTCCCCTCTAAGCTTTCATTGTGGTTTACTTTCTCCCTAGATTCCTTAAGGACTATTGCGAGAGTGGATGCTTCTCTGACTTAGACCTCATTGATAATTTGGGACCATCCATGCTGCTTAGTGACCGGCTAACATTTCTTGGTAAGAAGTGTCTACAGTTTTCATTCTGGTCTGTTATTTAGAACACGGTTAACTCCATGGAATTATCTGGATTTGTCTCTTCCTCCATCTGGCTACATCCTGTTCTAGTGATGAGGGTAAAGCAAATGATGGAAAGTGATTTGGGATGCAGCCTGCTTGCTACCAGGAGACTGCATTTCAGTCATAGTAGGCATCTGTTCTGCACTGCTTTGAGCAGGATAGTCTTGAATTCTGACACTTGTAGGTTTCCCCCTTCTTAGTCTTTTTCCAGACTGTATCACTACCTAGAGAGACTTTAAAATATTAGCAAACGCAATCTGGAAGACCTTAAGGGGCTTCCTTAGAAGAGTAAACCACTGGTTTAAGTTATTTTGACAATGCGATCATTTTACTAACTTCATAAAGTTCTCCAAAATCTCAACATCTTTTGTTGGTTCAGTGTGCCAATTTCAAACTCACTCAAACATAAGATCTCTCCTACCCTTTCACTATAGCAATTGTGCCAAATAACAGCGGAGGGCCTCCAGCTAGTTTCCTTTACATACCACAGCTTCCTTCTCCTGGCTGGCACAAGTGCGGGCTGTGGTAACCTGCCCATGTGGCTGCAGCTGCTCTGTGGCCTTTAATTAATGGACCAAGACAGGAAATTGAGCTAAAATGCATCTTTCTCTGGAGCTGTGGCAGTTAGCAAACTCAATTACTCGGGCCAAAATCTAATAGGAATTTGGAATAGCTCCAAATCCAATAGGAATTGGATTGACTCCCTTCTGGCTGACACCAGCATTACAGTGAGGGTGATCCTGAATTTGATCCATTCCCATTTGGTCCAAGCTTGCAAAACTGAAACTGTATTTCCTTCATTTAAACCTTATCCTAAATTAAGCCTAGAAGTTAACTGTGACATACCAAATTGGTAATCCCTCATATCTCTGTATGCCCAATGTCACCCAGTGACCCTTGCATCAGCCCCAAAGATTTGTAGTTTAATTGTGTAACTGTGTTTATAGAGAAATTACCTCCCTTTCTGCTTTTTATAAAAAATCCTGAAAGGCCTGAAAATATTTCTGCTTGTTTTTCCTTTGGAGGTTTTAGAAACATCAGGTGTACTTTTGCTGGACAACTTTCACATGTCTCTATCTTGAGCTCAAGCATTAGTCAAAGGTGAATCTGAATGGGAATCATTACTTCCAGTATTTTAACAGTTTAGTGGATACAAACAAAGCTGCAGAATAAAACTCACTTTCATCCTCAGCCAGTTCTCACATGCTGGATATTGATCTAACTAACTCTTAGCAAAAGCAAAACTTTCTACATTAACAAAGATCTCCATTTAAACAAGCAGGAAGACAGTGAAGCCTTTCAGACCTCCTGATACTCTGCGATATAAAAAAGAACATTCACCCCCCCGCCTCTCCCCTCCTGTTCCTGATTTTTGCAGACGCCACCAGTCTCTCTAAGCCACTCGTGCTGTTGCTCACCCTGCAAACACTCAGCACCAGACAGTATCAGTTAGTGAACAGGCTGGTTCAAACAGTAAACCTTGCCAAGGACAGTAACAGGTTTTTGGCTGCCTTTTCAGCCAGCCTCTATTTTAACCTTTCTTCATGCACAAAATTCCCATTCCCCGAGACTCACCGGCTTTGCAGACTCATTTCAGTTGGGGGTAGTTCTACCACAGGCTTCATGGGAGCAAACGGACTGCCTAACATCCAGTAACCCAGGCCTGAGCAGGTCTAACAGACACTGATGCCTTTTACCCTTCACCAACACCCACGTGTAGGGAAGTACCGAGAATTCCACCGGCTCTATGGGGAGAAGCGGTTTTCTGAAGCTGCCAAATTGCTTTTGATGTTGATGACGGCTCACATTGCTCCTTGCTCCTTCTGGATGACCCTGCTGACAGATGCCCTTCCCCTGCTGGAGCAGAAAGAGGTGAGCAGGCTGGTCATACATGACAAAGTCCCCCCTCCTTTCCTTTCTGCCTGACAAGGTATCTCAAAGTGGTGACCCCCTTTCTGCCCCCAGACTAGGACTTGCACTTCCAGTGCAAAAGAACTGTTTGTGGCAGTTCCAGAATCGCACAGCTGGAATGTCCTGTCAGTGGGAGCACATAGGACCCAGGATAGGAAAATTGACTCTTAACTTGGTTCGCTGCTTTTAGAAAACAGCAGTGGAATACATATATGCTGACAATTTAAACACACGCTGCATCCAGTTCCTTCTGGTACTTGGCTTGAGGATTTTTCTAGTGTGCTTCCTTCTTCTAAGACCAATTTTTGCTTTAAGATCCATCAAGAAAATGGCAGTTTAGTAATTACAGACCCATGACTGGATAAAGCCCAGAGCACCCCCTCTGACCTCACAGCTGACCCTCCTTTGTGCCAGAGGTGGCACTAGAGACCTCCCAAAGTCACTTCCAGCCTGAATTTCCTCTGATCCTGTGATTTAAAGGGTCAGAATGGATCTGTGGGAGTGTGAAAGCATTCTCTTCCTCTCAGCTGAGTTATCTTCTCAGACCGTGTGATGTCCTTAAACTTGCTTGTTTTCAGTAAATACTTCCATTTCCACAGGTCATATTTTCAGCAGAGCAGACTTACGAGTTGATGCGATGCCTGGAAGACTTGACAGCAGGGAAGTCAGATAAGCAGAAATTCCAGGTACCTCCTGTTTTGAGGACAACTGGATAACGAATCGGTGGGGCTGTGGGGAGGGTTGGGGAAAGCAAACTCTAAATTTATATTCCTATGTGGGGGCAGAAAAGAGGGAGAGCCTGAGTTACCGAGGCTGGTATGTGTTGTTATTTTTAAAGGCCAGCCAAATGAGGCATTATCAAGAGATATTTAAGTATACACAAAACCAGTACAGGAGTACTTTCACTCCTCACTCTACTGCTGATTTGGATTGGACTGTGATACTTTTCCAAGACAAATAATTGCAAATTACATGGGCAATGAAAAGCTGAGATGCTGCCGTCTAACAGCTTAAGCTATAAAACACTCCAGGTGCAGAACAGGGAGCCATTTGCTCCACATGCAAACCTCTGCAGCTGCCAGAAAAAGACAAGGCTTGGCAATGCTGTCTTGTGTTGATCTAAAAAGTAGGAAATGTAGCTTTTGCTCTTCTCAGGAGGTCCCCATGACAGGTAAATATACACTTCCTCTTAACGACCTGCATCCTCACTTTCCAAAACTCAGAAAAAGAACCTATCGCCAGCTTATTACTGTGTGTAGCAGTCTAACCCAAACTCTGCTCGCTTTTAGGATGATGACGTCGAGACTATGAAAGTGGAAATGCTGAGACTTGCTCTTGCACGAAATCTTGCACGAGTCATCGTCAAAGAAGGCACGTTGGAAGGATCTTGAAGACAGCAATACGTGATTTTACTCATCCTCTGTGGCTCACTGTACATAAACCTGACTGCTTTTCTAAGAATAAATGTCTTTTTTTGCATATTGCTTGAGGATTTGTTCTTGTCTTCCATAAATATAACTTTAAAAAGAAGTAAATGTAACTTGTAAGGAGCTGCATCAAAACGTTAAGGTTGCTTGTTCCAACGTGGTCTGGCAACCCTCCCCTGGTAAAGTAAACCTCACTACCAATGGCAGCATTACCTTGGCTTTTTCAGTTGCTTTACCTCTACACCCAGAACTGAAATTAAGCCCACCTTTTAAACCACTGGGGTTTTAGAAAACAGCAACTTCTCCGTTTTCGCTTAGTTTGGATGGTCTTGAGATGATGGGTTGAGTTTTAGGATTTCCAGAAACAGCACTTTACTCCACAAGCAGTCACTAGTAAGGGCTATCCACAAAGCAAAGTAAGGAAAACAATTTATTTAACGTGCAGCAGAACAAATGCATTTGAGATGTATATACAGTTATGGCTGTTCAGTATGAAGGAGGAACCTCACCCTACAGACAAGGAACATTCATAGTTTAATTTCCAAAGCTTTTAACAACACATTTCCACACAGCAGGACTTCAGCATCTTTCCAGTTGGCTGTACAGTGCAGGCAGTGCACTGCCGTTAACACTGAGAACAAAGCCATTCTTGCAGAAAGCACTTGTACTTTTCTGACTTCCTCAAAGTCACAGTGAGATTCGCGTGTAGGCATTTAAAGAAGTGAAACCTGCTTCCTCAGGACACACTACTGTGACCTAAGTACTACCCCCATGCGTACTCTGCCTAAAGTGCTGGCAAGAACATGTCTGAGCAAAAAGAATTCTCTCCTTGTCCCCTATTCTAGTCCATCGATTTAAAACTGCTTTCTTTAAGGATGCAAACAACGTACCCATCCCTCTCGCCTGCCTTCTATGTCAGGGAGCTGACAAGGCTGGGGTCTTCATAGGCTTCAGACCACGATTTTACAGCAAGTTCCTTGGCCAAGCTTTGATTCCACCTTCAGGGCTTCTACAACTTCCTGGTGCCTCTGATTAGGACCTCAGGCCTTCGAATCCACTGAGTTTTTTGCCTCTAGTGATTTTTACTTTGCAACACAGTAAAGAAAATTCAACTATAAATAACTCCAAGCTGCATTTGCAGTAATGGGTTTTACAGCCACCATTAATTCCAGCAGCACTTTTTCCTCTGAAGTTTTCTTCTTGCAACAGGCAGGGGTCTCCTCCTGCTGATTTTCTCAGCTCTTGAGCTGGCTGCTCCCATTCATAGTTTGGTAAGAGTTGTTGCTTGACAGCAGTGCTAGAAATGCTGAGCTTAGTGTCCAAGGACCCATCTTATCTGTGCTTTTGTCAATGGATGTTAAAAAGCCCGCTAATTTAAAACAGTCTGTTTCAAAGCTAGTTGAGGCACTGCTTGAGATTGGAAATTGAGAGGGAGACGGGAGGGACTACTAGAATCAAGTTCAAGCGATTTAAGCCTAGTTTCTGTGAGACTGTAGCTAGAGGGGTCAGCTCT
Organism: Calonectris borealis; assembly: GCF_964195595.1. Classification (NCBI taxonomy): domain Eukaryota; kingdom Metazoa; phylum Chordata; class Aves; order Procellariiformes; family Procellariidae; genus Calonectris; species Calonectris borealis. Next base: position 14,746,303 of record NC_134331.1, on the reverse strand, counting down.
TCTGCTGAGTGTTAGCGCAGAACACTGATGTCCAGCAAAACTGCTTTCCCCCTTGTGGAGACAATTGCACTTAGCCACTTAATAAAGGGAACAAATAAACCAGCGCATTAAACCCAGCACATGCATCATCACAGCCCAGTGGAGCCTTCCTTCCTTTCACTGTCTGCTTGTTTCTATTTAGATATCCTACAGCTCTATTGTTTAAATCTTGTATTTCATTGTATTCATCTCAATAAAACACAGTACTCAACTACAATAATAATACTGCCTGCATGAGGGGATGCGAGAGGCAACTCTCCTTATCCCTCGATTCAGTCACTGCACCTGATTAGTGATTGTAAAGACATTTCTGCAGTCCAGGTGCTGTCTTGGACCAATACTGACCACTCCTGTCCAGCCCTGTTTACCTCCTCATGACACATTTCCTCTTTTCCACACTATGGAATGCAATGAAGGCAGAAAAATAACCAGTGTAACCATTTGCATACAAAACTCAGCCCCAGCTGCCCCAAATGGATACAACAGGGAGACAGCTAGCAGTATAAAATAAATATAACAACTAAAGATACAGCAGTGTTGTACAGCACAAAGCGAGGGTCTGCTTACATTGGCCATTGGGAATGAAGCAGTGGAGGGGAAGGAAGGGAGCTAAGTGCCATTTCAGTGTAAAAAATAAGCATTCCCTCACGGAGCCAGCATTATTGCTCAACATGCTTAGCGAGTCAGGTCTGGCACTGAGAAAGTAAAAGTCCGAGGGAGGGCATGTGTAAGGGCTCTGCACTGAGGAAACTCATGGTGGCATCATTACCCCACCAGCCTGTAGGTATCTCCGGACAGCAGTACAGGAACAAGACAACTAAATCCCCTTCTGCTGACAGGTCTCCCCTCAAAATACAATAACTTCAAGTTTAATAGAGTGGAAGATAGAACCAGATTCACCCAGAGGTCAAGAAAAAAGCAGCCAGCACTGCCTGTTACTGGCTGCCACTCAATTCATACTTGGCATAAATGTCCCAGGACCCCTTCAACGTGGGGCAAAACATTCTGGACTAAAGCTACAAGCAGAGTGGTCAGGACATGTAAACAAAGCTGAACATCACCAGTGGATAGCATGTGTGTCCCTCCCCACGTCACATTCATTCCAGTCCTGTGGGATCCTTTCCTGGTCCTGTCACAGAGTCTCTGGCAGTGTCCTAAGGTCATAGATTCCCCCATTGCTCTACCGGGGGAAACTGATCCACTTCGCCAACCTCTGTGCTGGGCTGGTCTCCCAGTGTGAAGGTCAGTCTGTATCTCAGCCTCACTTTCTCCTGCAGGAAAGACAAAACCCAAGAGCAACATGAGAACAGCCCCAGTTGCTCCCAAACAAAACACTTCACTGTCACAGCTCTACAGAGAGCACAAGACTTCTGTTGCACATAGCAGGGAAAAGGGCCAAGGTTAGTTCAGTAGTTCAGCTATTTAGCAAACCAGAGTTATTTACCTTACAGTATTTATACCTCAAAAGTTTTATTGCTTGGCATGGAACATTAGGAGAAAAGCATGAATCACCGGTGATAATAGTTTGCACATAAGTGGCCAGCACCCATTGCTCAGCTGCTCTCCAGTGAGCCTGAAGAACACTGCTGCAATAGTTCCACATTTTCAAAATTAAATTCCTCATCATGTGGAAGAAGATAAAACAGTTCTTGCTTTGCAAAATTCCTAGTAAAACAGTAAGCAGGAGATGGAACCAGTCCTTCAATGAGGGGATCTCTACGTACCTCAAAGTTTTTCAACAATCCACCAAACCCCTCTGACATTTATCCTTTTGGATCTCAAAGATTTCAGCTGATACTTTAAGGACCCTTTTGCTGTAATTCTCAAGTAGTAACATCTAGATTTGTCAAATAATTAGAAACTACTTCAGCACACAGCTTTGAGCTTTATGGAGCAGGCTATTTCAATGAGTAACAACAGCAAGGAAAAACAGCTACTCAGAAAAGAAAGTGTTAACCACGTTGTTTCACTGGCCACAGGTACATCCTCAAAGAATAATGGAACAGACATGATCTGACATTTGTCTGTTGGTTCACGTCTGTCAGGCTATAGCCTCAACACAGCAAAAGTATTTCTACAGCACCAGCTAATTTGACATCAGTCTAATTATCATTAAAGCCAGGCACTTCCAGTGCATAAGGGAATCAGACAAGCTCCTGATACAGCTCTGATTGCTACCCTTTAATGCTGAGCCTTATATGACTGTTGCCCTTTTGCTGGGAGAAATGTACAGGTCCTTCTCATACCTTTCCTTGCTGACAAAGTCTGTTAAGGAAGAGACTATGTACAGCCTCCCTCTAGCCCTGAAATGAAACACCAACATTATGCAGTGACCATCTCTGGAGGGCAAGTTAGGAACAAACAGCTGTACCTGCTCAAATGTTTGGTCCAACCCCCTGTAGAATTCGGCTTACATCAAATTTGTCTGACAACAACAGGATAAATCCCACTGCCCCTCTCACCTTCGTAGGATTTGCCAGAAGCATGACTTGGGTGATGGCAGCAGGCGGCTGGATAGGACTGAATGGAGACAGCTCTGTTCCAGAGGGTGGCTGTAACTTCACTTTCATGGACTGCAAATGAAAAAGAAAGCGGAACCTCAGGGATTATCTCCTACCTTGGGGACAATGAAAGATGCATGCACAGGCTGGGGAGATAACAGCACACATCCAAACTAAAGAGAATCAATCCACATGCGAGGATGAGGAAACAAGAGCCAGCCCTGCTTGCACAACATGATAGGAACAGGTAGACTGACAAGTCAGTCCAGACTAAAAGCATGGGTCAGGTGAACACCAACAGCACCTTCCTATCAGAGTTATCTTCTGTCAGAGGTTTTAATGCAAACACCTTCACGATGGTGGGCAGAGCATAGCCGAGATTGGGCCAGTTTTGAAAACACAAAGCTGGCCATCCAAAATTATCTAGGTGCAGCAAGACTAGAATGGAACATATTGTCAGATTTAAGATGTCTGTTAAAATAGAACACTACCTGCAGTTCTTGACTTATCCTATTCAGTGTTTTCTGCCTCTGACAACCATCTTTATGTTTTGAAAACAGGCAGAGCACAGCCTATAGAAAAGTAGAACCAGGCTGTCCCAAGTCCCCGGGATCATACCCAGGCCTTCCCAAATGCAGAGTTTCATGTCGCCATGGGTCTGAGCCACGCACCTTCGGCACAGCAGCCTGCAGTACAATGTTCTTCACAGGAAGCGGTGCCGTGTTCAGCATTGAGACCACCATGACTAGCACATCCGACCTTCCCGGCGGGCACTCCCTGGCAAAGTGCAAGAGGATCCGGAAGCCATTCTTATCATAGGCTGTCACCGGGAGGGCACTGCCTACCGCAGAGAGAGAAGGGGAGAGGAATGCAGGTTTATGCTGCAGAAGACGATCTATAGCAGCATTAGGCAATCTGACTGTTTGGCTGGGACAACTCATCCCTTCGCTCTACTTCGTAAGCTTTGTCAAGAAGCTTTGCTTTTAAAAAATGTTCTGAGAAAGGTGAAAAACCTGAGATACTTACTGGGTTTAATGGATTCCAAGGGAACATGGACATTGGCCAAAGAAATTTCAGGGGCTTTCATGGGGCTGCCTTGCTGCTGGAATGACACTGGCTGCAAAAGAGGACTTCCTGAGCCAGCAGTGCAGCTGCTTGGGAAAGGAACTGGAGGTGCTCTAGGGGCAGTGGCTGGCAGCCCTGCAGGTGCTATTAATGGGGCAGAGGTGACAGTGGTTGGCAAAGTAACCCCAGGGAACACCGAGGGTGTCGCCATGCCTTGGGTGGCAGTCCTGGAAGAGAGACAGAAAAAACATGGGAAATTGAGCTGAAAGTGAAGCAGGCCACAAACCCAGAGATAACAGCAGATCACGAGGACAAAGCAGTGGCCCGGAGCCAGATTGGAGTCTGTGACTCATTATGGTCTCACATAAGAAAGAGAGCTACAAGGGAAGTGGTGGTGGTAGGGTTAGGCGTCACTTCTCTAAGTCCCCCCTTGGCAAAGGTGGCAAGGCTAAGATGGGCAAAGGCCTCTGTACCTGAGCAGCCTGTTCAACTTTACACCACACACTTCTATCAGGCAACAGTACAGCTGTTGTGCTCTACCTAGTAGTGCCTGCCTTTCCCTTCCAGAGGTGGGACCCTCGTATTAGTTTGTACACTGAAACCCTCTGAGAAGAAAAATCCCAATCACACATTTCTACCAAACCAGAGAGTTGAAAGTCTGCCTCTGAACCTGATGCTGCAGCAAGCTTGGCTTTCTAACTGTAGAGACAAAGCAAAGTCCAGGACTTTTGGTTACCCTTTAGCTTCTTCAAGGAGTTGTCCCAATGCATCCATCTTATGTGACATGTTGCTCCCCACAGAGGAGCTGAAGTACCCAGGAGCAGCTGGAATAGTCTTAGGAGGCCCTGCAGGGGCAGCCGGTACAGCAGAGAATACAAATGGTGCTGAGTTTGGTGCTGGGATGCTGGGAGCAGTCTGAGAGGCTGTGAAAGCAGAAGCCAGAGTCACTGACGTTCCACACGTGGTCTGTGGTGTGTGATGGAGAAGAGGGTTGCAAGTAGGGTTGCAAGCAACAGTCACCATCTTCGGATTAAAGAAATCCAGGTCCAACTGGTCATTCTGAAAGAGAGGACAAGTAGATGCTCTAACTCATTGCTACCCCACGTTGTAGAGATGGCACTGTTACAGAGGGAGATAGATTTACCGCAAAAACAGGTGCTGGGTGGCAAGCAGCAAAGTCTGTGGCCTATGTCAGGACTACATCTGATCTGTAATTTAAGCAAAGGAAGTGCTAATATCATGGGGGACAGATGGGAAACTGAGAAAGCCAGGTTCAAGGATGTCTACTCTGTTCAGATGCAGCTATCCCAGATCTTAGGGCTAAGCCAGACTTCCCCTGCGGAACGGCAGCCCCTCTGCCTAAATGTGTGATCACACATTTCTCCAAGGTGACAGAGTGTGTCCCAAGATCTCTCACAATGACAGCCCCTCCCTCCCTTCCCCTGAGACCCTCCTTTGTACCTCAAACATGCTCCACTGGTTGTTTTCTGATGTGTCCTTCATTGTTGTAGGGGCTGGGTCATTCAGGCCTGAAAGAAAAAATAACAAGTAGGTGACTGGAGGAGAAAATGAGTTAGGTGTCACCCCCGTGGCAGTTGTTTCAGTACCATCAAACTACTTGATCCAGCTCTGCCAGAGCCCAAGAACCTGATGAAAGACTGAAATGGGCTGCAAGTCTATGATGAGGAAGAGAGACTGACAGCACAAGTAGCTGACAGTCACCCCTTGCACACAGCTCTTCTAACCCTTCCTGATTTGCAGTGTCTTCCACTGTTCGTACCTGGGCTCCACAGGCAGGCATTCTGCAAGCTTCTATACGCAACCCCTCTAAGGCACCTTGCTCTTTAGCACAGCCGCAAAGTCAGGGGTGAAATCTGTACCAAACTGCAGCCTGCATGTCCAAGCACCTACAGAGATCAGACTGCAATTACACTCAACTGTTATTTCACTTGCAGCCTACTCTGGGAAGATCAGTTTTTAATACTGACCCACTGACCGGGTCTTCTATTCAGGATTATGCAAGGGAGCGTCCCCTGGACTTCTCTAGAAAGCAAAGGCATCTCATGCTCCTTTTAGGCATGCCACATGCGCAGCCAGCCCTCACACATATGCTGAAGGAAGAAAGCAGTCTTTTTTAGGCATGAATTGAGTAGCTCTTTTCTGAGCCCCTCAGTGTCTTACCTAAGCACAGAAGCTCCTCATCCAGCAAGGAAAGAGAGCTGGCCATGCTGCTCTGCTGAGTGGGTGCGGCTTCCACTTGGCTAGAGGAACTGCTCCGCAACTGTGTGAACGTCTGGGGAGGAGGCGGGAGAATGGGGATTTCTGCTGGGGCTGGGGCTACTGTGGGGGCTGGCGTCAGGGTGGTGGGTGGCATTGGAGGTGACGGGGTGCTGGTGACATCCAGTCCAGCAAGGTCAATGAGGGTGTTGAGATTACTTGTGGAGTTACTCCCTGCAGCGAACAGGAGAAGAGCACTACTAGGAAAGAAGGCAAAAGGCTCAGAGCAAACCCAATGTACAGAAGAAATTATCAGAGAGATGGTTTAGATAACACAGATCCTCATTTAATCATGGCTTATGGCTCTTTATAACCCAGATACTTAGGAAATTTCTATCTAAAAAGCAACATCTGCTCCAACCACTGCTCCTTCCCCAGTGCTTCTTGTGGCATAATTCGTAGTCTTTTCAAAATCTTTTGAGCTCAGATGAGGCTTTGGGAGATCCTACAGAATTACAATCAACAAAGGCTACCAGCGAGCTAGAGAGCTGAGGAAAATTCATACTGTCTGGATCTAGAATTCCTTTCATATTTAGGACAGTCTTGTACCAATAAGATGCTGTCAGGCAACATGATGCATTCCTCTGCTGCTCTCCATGCAGAAATGTGTAAGTGACTCCCAAATGGTAATTCTGCCACACACATGTCCAGAGCTTTCAATGGTGAAAGTGAAGTGTAAAGTGGGCAACTGGCCTAAATTCACAAATGGAATTGCTGGCAAAGCCAGGACCCCTGGCCTAGCTCCCTCTCTCCTGTTATTTTCCTTTTGATAAAATCATCCTCTTCTTACATGTCACCATTAAGAAACAGGACAAATGTGGAGAGGAAAGCGTATGAGAACTTCCAGCCACACAAACTGCTCAGATGCAGATTTGCTACTGATGTTACTAAAGGTTTCAGTAACATGGAACAAGCAATAGAAAATGCAAAGCTGCAGTACTGTTGCTCAGAATTGTCTATCCACGGCTTAGGACGTGTCTTGTCCCCCTCTGATTCACAAACTGTTGGCCACAAGAACCACCAATAGCCTACTTCACCACAATTAATAGGAAACCCCATCCAAAAGACTTAGAATTGTAGGATTCAAAATTAAACAGTTGATTTCCCAGGAACTCACCTTCCACTACAGACATCACAGGGAGATCCACTTCACCATTGATCACTTGCCCCTCTATTATTTTTTTATAGGAATTTATCACACGGGATAAATTGTCACTGGCCTGCAGAATATCCCCTATATGCAAAAGAGACAAAAACGACCTCCACGACTTTAGTAACTCTGCTCCCACTAATGCTGAGAGTACTCAGTTATCAACTAAATAATCAGCAAGAAAAAACATAATTATGTGGCTATGAGCTCCATTACTCTCTTTGCCATGCTTCTCTAAGCAATACCCTGACCTTTCTAGGTCCATGCACTTTAGAGTAACAATGAAAAAATGAGTCCAAGGCTTTGTTCCCCACCAACTTCCTTCCCCTTCCAAAGCAGCAGCTGTCCCTCATTATCGCCCCCAGCCTCCCTAACCACCAACTCTACTGTCAAGTCCTTGCCTGAATTTAAATGGTAAGCACAAAGAGGCAAGGATCTTGTCTTTTATCTGCTTGCTCAAAGCAAAGTGCATTCACAATGAAGAGGTGTCTTTACAGCAGTCATTCCCTTGCTGAACCGTTGCACAGTCATAGGTCACAAAAGCAATTAAAAAAGGAGAAGTGCAGTTTTGTTTACCCAAACTGCTGTCATTGTCCTCTGTCTCACTGGCTAGCTTGAATAATGTCCGTCTTTTGGTTTCACACCTTTCATAGAGCTCCTAGGAAGACAGATTAGGACAAAGGGTTTCATCAGCCAGGAGCCACTGTCAGCAATACCAGTCAGCACAGAATGACTGCCCAGGCATGCACTGGAAAGCCTAGAATAGAGAAACCATTCTCCCTGTGCTGAACGTGCCAGTGTGGCTGGACAACCAAGATCCCCTGTCCCTGCCCCATTAACAAAGCTGTGAAGCATTACATTAGCCTGGGAGTCTAAACACAACCTGCATTTTCAACACAACATCTCTCAGTCCTCCCTCACATCAGCACCTATGGCCAGCTCTAGTCCAAAAGAGATGATCGTTCCTTGTATTACAGCAGTCCCTAAAGGCGTGAGGAAGAGCAGAATTGTGCTTCAACAATTATGCTGCAACCACTAGGGAGTCTGCAACCACACAGAAGAAAGATGGCAAGGAAATGTTTCACAGAAACAAACCAGTTTCTTAAGCTTCTTACCATCGTTTCAGGAGGTTGTTGTTAAAAATGAGTCGTTTTAACTTTTTAAATTAGATAAGGTGCAACTCTTCAAGGCCCTGGGCCTCCCCAACCACCCCTGGTGGCTGTTTTGATTTTTACCTTCTTGATGTTCTCCCAACCTTATAACACTAGCTAAAATGCTTCCTTTGAAGGGGAGGACATATTTTCTGCCCCATTCAGCCTTTAGTTTATCCATCCACAGTGCTGTGAGGGACAGTTATTATCTGCAATCAGGGTGTCCTAATAGAAGCATGAATTACAGAATTGCAGCTTCTTGATTCTGCCACGCTGCATCTTTGGAGGACATCTGTACCTCACTTCAAGTGTATGCAAAACCAAGCTATTACCCACTGAGTCCTTTGATGAAAGTTGTTAAACACATGGTTATTTTCTTTCCTGCTGTTTCCAACAACTGCTCTTGTTTCCCGCCATTGCTCTCCATTTTATTGCACTGTGTGTAATTCTCTGCAAAACTCAAGTCTGTAAGAAGAAAGGACTGACTCCAGGATTTCTGGGAAGAAGGAGCAGCTGAGACCCACCTTCATGAGTTCTCTATCAGCCTCTGATGAGTCCTCTTTGCTGTAATGAACTAACATCTCATTCAGCAGCTTCACGTTGTTATTTACTTCCTCCAGCGTGTGCATGCGTTTTGTCACTTTTTGAATCCGAGCCTCATCCTCCAGGGTATAAAATACAGACAAAAAATGAGTTTCCCTGTAAAGGTCCACAGTATCACAACAGCAGGTATTATCTGTAAATCATGTCAAGTAATGTCTATTTATGGTTAAGTTAGAAAAAAAAGAACAACTTTCCATTCATGTGAAGCTTTGCTTATTTTATTATCTTTTCACCACCATTGTGAAATGATAAGAAAACCCCGTATTTCCAAAAAGTCTCATCAAATAAACTTCAATGTATAATTATACCACTAAAACCAGAAAAGTTCCCAAAAGTTCCTTTCTAGCCTTTTCAGAAGGTTTTTTTTTTTGGTCACTTGATGCCATTTTACGAAAAAGATGTGTTTGAAGAAAAACATTTACTAAGAACAACAAGCACTCTCTGGTAGAAAATGTCCACCCATCTCTGATTTGAGATTCCAACTAAAGATGTAGGAGAGTCTGCCCTGGGGACAAGAGAAGCTTGAATGGAAACATTTCAGTAACCTATACATCCTCTTCAGTCTAGAAGCTATCCTCTTTTTTTTGCCAGAATCACAGTGAGTCATTTCCTGGACTCCGGAGTTTCTAATAACTGCCATGGGTGGATGCATCACAGCTCTACAAACAGGAAGGTGTTTCCATGAAGACTGCTTATGAGAAGACCCAGTCCAATGACTTGGTCCTCAGTATCCAGGGGTGGTACTGCAATGCTCCCACCAAACCCTGACGTGAAATACCATCTTGAGTGATGAGAACATAGTTAATTACAACAAGGAGCATTCAATCCTTGCCCCTTCTTGCCCTGTCCTGCACCAGAGACACCAACTGTAGACGTTTTTGTGATACAAACATCTCCCAGTTGCGAGCTAGAGTCAAAATTACAATGCATTCATATCACACAGAGCCTTACTAAGTCATCAGATGGCACCCCCTTTATGCCGGTAACCACGGGGACTAGATGCAAGTTAGCACTGTTAGAGGTTTTAAAAAATAATAAAAGGCTGGATGTCGCCGATGGTCAGTCTCATTCAGTCCCCACAACTTAAGTAAGGAATGTACTAACGCAATACTCCCGGAGCTTGAAAAACCCAGGTTCTGCCATTCACATGATCCTAAAGCTCTCCACCATTTTGAAGTCAAATTGCTTAAAACCTGGAAAGCAGATTGCTGACTGGGACCAATCCTACAGGAATTTCTTACCTCCTTTACCATGGATTTTATAAGCTTGTTGGCCTCTTGTAAATCATCTGGGTTTTTGCTTTTCAGCAGTTTGGCTAGAAGCTGTAAGACAAGAGGAGGTTATTCAGGAAACAAATAAAGACCCTTTGGCAAACGGAAGCAGCGAAAGGAATCTAAGTGAACAATTTAGGGGAAAAAAGATACAGCCCACTATTACAAAGCTTACATTGCTTTCATAGTTACAGTGACTTCAGCAGGAGTCATTTATCGTTTATTATTTTATGTGAGTTGCTGCATTCTTGCTTCTACACAGGACATAAACTGTGAAATCTCAGAGACTTCTGACACTTGATAATTATTCCCCCCATACTTCATTTTTGGTCCTGTGTGTGAAACGTTCTCTGCCTTCTAGTACTACAGCAGGATGGCATAATGGTAACACAGACAAGGCCTTAACTGGAACTTCAGGTTAGGCAGGTGGACAAAGCAATGAGTTCTGTGAAAGCACACACCACCACCCCAAAAATAAAAGCTGAATTAATATACTTTACTTCCTTATTCTAAATGTCCATTGAGTAATCACTTTTCATTAGTGATTACAACACAAGTCTTCATTGTACCTTGGATTTCTCCTCATCATCAAACACAGGGTTTTTGGGACGAGGCGGTGGAGAAGGAATCAGGGTTCTGTCTGCAGGAATCACAGGATCAAACATAACAATCCCTGAAAGCAGAAAGGGAACCCACGTGAGTTTGCACATGCAGTCACACCAGGCAGTGCATCCAGTTATTTGCAGGCTGCTATCAAAGTGAACACGCAGCCCATCTGTCCATTGATACTAGCACGCTGTTCTAATGAACAATATAGGATCAAAATCACTGAGCATGCTAACTGGAAAAACAAAGAAAGTTTTCTTTGATAAAGGCCAAAACCCCAGAAAATGTGTTGCCATGTCCATATTGCTCCTTTAATAACTCAGTATAATCAATAGCTCTCCACTATTTGTCTTTCCCCCTTTCACTTTAGCTGTTGAACCACTAAGAGAAGTCCCAGACAACCCAGCTTTGTGCAAACTCAAGGGCATGACATTTGTTTGTATAAATGAGCTGAGCAGGAAAGCAGACAGCAATGCAAAATGGAGTGATAAGCAGACTCCTAACCACGAGTGGGGAAAGAGCTAAGCTCCCTGCTTGTTCCATTGTCAAATCCTTAGATTTGTGCTCTACCTCATGAACTTTCCTGGAACCAATTTTTCTTGCATTGAAGCCGCATGCTTCTCAGCTGAGCTTTTTTCACTGTGCCTTCACAAGAAATTTATATCAGTTGAACTAAAGGTACAATTGTAAAGTGATCTAGTTAAAAGAACACAAAAGGCTACATGGAGGCTTTTATTTCACTTTAAATTAGACTTGTTCAAATCATTTAATAAGTAGTTCCAGAAAAAATCAAAAAAGGCCCTGCAAACCAAAACAAAAGTGTTTGCAAGGTGTTTAACTAACCTAGTTAAAAAAGCCAATCCAACCCAGCCCAAGGCATTTAAATATAACGAGAAGTTTTTCAGGGAACTTCTCCCTTGCTCTGTCTCTCCTCAGAGCTTGCCTTGACCCCTGTAAGGAGCTGTATGTTTTGTGACACTCCTGCTTAAAGCACAGGCTGGAGAGAATGCAGGAATGAGCAGCTAGCTTCCTACCTTGTCGCTTCAGCATGTAGTAGGCATCCTTGATTTTGGATTCTTCTGGCAATGCCACTGTCCAGCTATACAGCAATTCAATGACTTTAGTCTTCACCTTCTCCGAGACTCTGTCTCCTAGGTACTAAGAGCGGAAAGAGATGTAAATTCTCCACATTCTTCCTTTCTTTTTAAAAATAAAGCCCAAACCCAGAGAATGGAAGTTCAGTGATATACATTAAAAGGTGTATAATCCAAGTTCCAAGATGATCTAAGATACATCTTATATTAGGAGGAAAAAATGCTCCTCTAATATATTTGAAATAACAGTGAAGAGAAGCTTTGTGATTATCTTCAGCAAAATGAAAAGCAGCTATTCTGTCGGTTTCAGGATTTTGCTATTTAAAAATTACAACAATACAGATAACCACCCCCTCCCCTGTCTTACAGGAAAGAATCTGGAAATTCTTTGCTGCGTCAATTATGCCGTGGGGTGCCTCTGTCCATTTTTTGCCACGTTAAACTGATCATGAATGTTGAGGGACTTAGCCAGGCTCTTTACACAGCAAGTCAGCAGCAGAGTGAGGACTAGAACTCTATGATGTGTTGCCAAGTCTCTTATTTTAACCTCTGCATGACACCTCTCTTCCACTGATGCTGGAGTTTTCTTTGCTTTTTAAAAAAACACAGCCCAAGCTTTAGAAGCCCTTGAGTTACATGAAGAATTAGAACAGTACAAAGACTGTACTGATGGTAAATAAGTACAACTTACTGAGAAAAATAGTAAGCAGAGTGTAAAAAAAACCAAACCAAAACAAACCACACTCAGCTAACAAATGCTCTTGAATATAGGCTAATAAATGCAATGAGCCAGACAGAGCACTGCAAACATTTTGGATGTTGCATGTAGCTTACGGAGGCCAAACAAAAAGTAAATACAGCCATAAGGCTCAGGGACTAACCTTTGGAGACACAACTTTTATTAACTCATTTAGAAAGCGAAACTTCCCTACTTCATTATGAAATCTTCTCCCACAATTCTTCATACAAGCTTCCAGCACCTGCATTCAAGTAACAAAAACAGGGTCTGAAATGAACACCAAAACCCTACAATAACAGCGTAGCTGTGTTCTGCTTATAGGGGAACTGAAGGACCCATGTCAGTGAGACACGTATTCCTGCTCTGCGATACAGGCATGAATCTCCGATCTTTAGGGATGACACATCAAGACAGGCCGGTCTCCCATCTATACATGGGTCTCAGCCATGTATACATGGGTCTAAGTTATCTCACCATTAGGTCTCATAACAATGAACACAAATCTTACTTGAAGATAACAAACGAAAGCAGCTGAAACTAAACCAGAGTTATTTCTGACTGCTCTATTGCTAATGAGCAATCTGGACACTTCAGTTACGTAACTGTGCTCCCTCTCACTGTCCACTCCCTCCCAGCAGAAGGGAATCAGGGCATTCAACCCCAGAACTAGCCCCAGCTAACCCCACTGACACACACTGTGCCCCCCTTATACTCTGCACAGATGACGTAAAATGATATATAACCGGATTAAAGAGGAGGGGTAAGGACTACCTACTGTCAAGGCTTGGACTGCCTCCCATTCCTGTGGCGACTGGATTTTATGAGCCAGGAGTCTCACAGCTATCTGTGGCCTGAAACAAAGCAGATCCCCATTACAAACAAAGCAGGTGAATACGCTGAAGGATTTTCACACTTTCACAAATTCTGCTGTTTAAACGAGATGTCTTTCATACAATTAAAAGGAAATGCCATTTAGTGCTTTTTATCTTTCCATCAGTGTACAAAGGCTAACAAGAAATGTTCTTTGTAAGCCTAGGTGTTTGCACGGATGAAAGGAAGCGAGGGCTGGTAGTCTAAGACAGCAATTCCAGATTCCTCCTTGGGAGTGGCCAAACAACTCCCAGTACAGTCTCCATCCCAGGAAATCATTTCTCTTGCATTAGTTTCCTTTTTCCAGAAGAAAACACTTCTTCCTTAGCTCACAGGAATGCTATGAGCCAGGAGGTTTCCTCAGTTAAGCGTTGTAAAGATTTTAAAGATGTGAAGCCCCACCAGGCACTAAGAGTTATAATCCCATTTTACAGACTGACAAACAGAATAATTTTGGCTAGATGAGAACCCTGCAGCTGCAGAAGCTGACATTAGAGGCAGATTCAGAATTCCCATTTTCCTAGTGCTCAATCTGTGTACAAGCCATGCTGCCTTTCACAGAAGAGAAATCACACTTCATAGCACCTTGTTTCTTTTGTAGCCAGATCTTCCTTGTGATATCAGTATATATAAAAGAAAACATGAAAGTTTGATGATGAAATTATCTATTTTAAACTGTGAATGTTAATTTATTAAGTCTAGAGCGGTTTGGGACACCCACCCTTCAAGTTCTTTGTTGATCTGGTCACAGAATCCGATGATGTATTCCCAGTCTTCTTGCCTATTGGATGGGTTAGTGGCTTTATCTTTGGTAAGGGAAAGAGAACATATTACCAATCAAGCAAAAGAAACAGTATAAAATGTCACGCACTTCCTAGAGAAAAGCATTTGACATCCATTGCCAACTATAAAAAAGGAGAAAGAAGTTCACACATGGTATGCCTGTTCAGGGAAAAGGGTGTGTCCAAGTTGAGACATTCAACTATCCAGCAAGAATCACTGCTTTCCAAAAAAACAGGTGCCAAATCTCAAGTACTTAGAAACATGCTATTTCCATACTCTAAATGAGAGTACAAGATAAAATAATTGAGCTCACACAGTTTCCCTCTGCCTGAAATGCTATCTCTTTTTATTTGGCTATAACATTAAACTCCTTAAAGGCTAAACCCTCACACTTCTACATAGGAAATTATTTCTGTATTCCCTGGGAGTTTTGTAGAAGTAAGAGCTGGAACATCAGATGTTTAATATAAGTCATTTAGCATTAACACTTGTTTTTAGAGTGCCAGCTGATTTGTTAGATCATTAGCACTTCTCCTGGGAATTATGAACTGAAATTTATTATTATATTTTGAGTTGTTCTTGCAAGTAATAAACTCCACAGCCCGTACCTGATCAGGAATTATATATATGCTACATGCTCAAAATGAGAAACCGATGTTCTACTGACTGGACTATTTCAGGCTCCTGAAGGATCCTCCCTCGGGTACCAGGACCTCGCTTACTGTACTGATTGAAGAATAGTAAGGCTATCAGCATCTTTTTTTGTTATGAATGCATCTTCTCCATGTATTCTACTTAATTCTGATGGAGCACTGAATTTACAGTAGACCAGATTCCTGCTTTAACCTAATTTTCCAGCCAAGATGACTGGACATGATGATTTTTCTTTCTTATAAGGGAAAAAACAACACACTGTAGCTATATATTTAAGGGCTGGCATTTAAGAATCCTTCCTCAAAATTTCAATACAATGGAAATAGATACAGAAAGAAAATATTGCTTAGCCAGATAGTATAGAGCAGGGAAAGAAGGACAGGAAAAAAACCAGCACACATCCCTGTACTTTCATCACAGAGGGAAGCATAACAAAATAAACACATGCTACATTACAAAGTGTCATTTTTTATTATCATTAAAACACATCCTTTTATCTTTCCACAGGCAGATAAAAACAGCTGTCAAACACGTACTCTGAAACCTCACTTTCACAGTGCACCTTAGTCCTCCCCTACTGTGGCAGTCCTAGAAGGTTTGCTCATATTTTCCTCCTCACAAAAGGATAGTTGTAAAGCAATTTTGTAAATTGTTCCATGGATTGCACCTGCAGAGGCGAATCTCTGTGCCCGCTGCTGACATTCTTGGGACCCTAGATAAGCAAAAGGTGGCAGCTAGGGAGGACTAACTGTAGGATCACATCTTGTTGCACTAGCTAAGCTACCAAGCTTTTTTTTTAAACTCAAGAGATTCAAGGGAGGCTTAGTTTAAAATGCAGCTGCTGCAGAGCCAAGAAACTGTTCAAAACGTATGTGCCACTTAAACCTTATTACCACACCCACAACTGCTAAACAGTTCCGAACATCCCCAAAGATTTCTTGGAACAACACTGGATTATTTCATGCTTTCAGATTGGGTTCAGATTCATCGAAGCTTTTGCACCAAAAGCTCTCACATAAAGATAGCAAAGTGTCAGAAGGAGATTACTGAAGGGAAGTTATGATCCACATAACTATTTCTAACATTCATAAAATGTCCATGTGAAAGCCCAGTTCATAAAAGTTAATAAGCTTGACCAGGAGTCCTGCCCTGGCTCTGGAGATTGGTGTGTTTGCATGACAGAACGCACTGGTGTGTATGGATAGCTAAACTGATTTGGATACCAATCTCAGTACAGCCACATGAACATAGCATCCCAGGTGAGCTAAATTACCTTGCTTAACCTTTTCAGGAGATCCCTACATGAAGCTGCATCACATCTATGAAGGCATAACCTAAAATCCTCTATATTTATGCAGAACTCTTAAAACGTGGCCAGGGAGCTCCTCTGCACTGCCTTATAAATACACTTCAACCCTTATATGCAAGGATTTGTTCGAGGAAGAAGAGTTTGGTGCTCTGGAATACCAAATCCTTGGCTCCTCTGTTGAAACTGCCAACAAAAGCCCATTTGGTACTGGTTATAAAGTTTGCTTTCAGAGACACTTGTCTACCAGGTCCCATCCTGAAAAACCCATTTCACATTGGCAGTGAAGTGAATCTGAATTAGCAACCTGGGAACAAAAGTCTCAGCACTACCCAGGTCCTGCCACCATGTCTGCCTTAGCTTTCAGACATGCGCTTAGGACATATAAAGTTGCTTCATACCTGACCTAAGCGTCAGAGCCATTCAGCCCTCAGTTGCTCTGCTAAACCCTGAAACACTAATGAGTCAACATTCAGATGCATCATTAGCTATGAAACAAAGGTGCTTATTTTCTCTGTTGGGACACAGAGAACCACAGAACATTAATTGACTGGAAATGAATGCTCACATTTTCCTGGGTTTACTTCTCCACCGAAATGAGACAAAAGCCATCTCAACAAAGGGTTTCCCCAGGTGAGGCTTAGCATATGAATTGGGAATCCCCAGCCCAAGCAAGTCGAGTCTAAAGGTCAGATTCTGTTTGTATTCCCAGGAGGAGGAGGAGAATGCTGACCCATGACAATACAAGGAAAAAAGAAATGAAGACAATCATAATACTTTGTCCATCTGCATCTATTACATAGCTGGACATTGCCTAAGCCTGACATGAGTGTGATACAATAAGCTTCCTTTTGGATGCAGTAGAAAAGGCAGGGCTAAAGTCAAAGGATGCAGCTGTGTTTGTACAACTGACATTATTTTCTAACCTCCTCTTCTATTTCATCTAAGCGCAGAAGAAGAGCCTGCCGGCAAGGAGAGAACAGAAAGGATCATCTCCTCTCATCCCAGCTGCCTGAAATGAGGCAGGAGACATGAAGATGCTAGATCATCACTGGCTGAAGTGTAGATCTTGCTGCAATATTAGGACACGAGGATGATGTTACTTCATGGGTCTATGACTCCACCTGATGACAGAGACAGGGCAGCGTGGAAGGCTGCATACCACTGGTACAGAAAAAAAATCACTGGCAAGAAGAAATTTTCCATCTTCCTGTGACTGGGAAGTTGGCTGTGCTGCTGAGCAATTCTGGCCCTTCCCTTTAGTAAGGGCACAGCAGGTGCACACCCTCAAGGTTAGCATTAGACACGGCACAGCTTTGTGATGGTTACAAGAAAAAGAAACCTCAGGAGGCCCGGTGAAAGCACTCAGATGCACCAGCCTTTGTACGCTGCCTTCCTGGTCTGCACGACTCCTCTGGTAATTTACGTACACTAAATGCTCCGTGCTCCCCTACAATGGGAGGAGCGATATAATCACACCAGCACAAATCACTGTAGCAGTGACCAGGCATAAATGCATCCTCTTAAATGAGAGAGCAACACTCAAGCCTGGAAAAATGTGAACACCTCTGCAATCAGGCGCACTGCAATATTTCTTACAGCGAGTAAGGCCTTTGCAACACTACCCTTCAGCATATGTTCTCCGGTGCAGAATATCCTACTGCTTGGCCAAGAAGAGATAACTTCTCTCCTAACTTCCACAAATAAAAAATAACCCCACAAAACAAAGAGTCAGGAAGCTTTCCAGGCTAAACAACCTAAAATATCCTTCCTACCAGAGATATTGTCACATACAAACTGAACTTGTTGAGTCAGTTCTCCTCGGAGAAAGATTAAAAGGAAGGGGTGTGGGTGTTTTTTCATGTGTCTCACTGTTTACAATAAAAGATATTTTCAAACTGTGGGAGTTCAGAGGAGGAGCAAAAATGGTAAGGAGACAGAAGGGATTGATCTAAAATGAGAAGTAAGAGCTGAAAATGTAATTTAGCCAGTAACTCCTATAACAGATGATGATACCATGTATGTGCTTGAATTTTATTAACAATACCAAGAAATCTTGTTTATGGAAGGGTAACTGTAAAATGGTAACAGGTTTTATACTCTAAGGTATATAGAGTAATGACCATCTTCTGCTGTTTGCCTAGTGCCCAACTACTTAGGAACTTCACTCACTGCTGTAATCAAACAAGTAACTATTAAAAAAAGAAGAAAATCTAGGCAACAAGCTAGTGATGTGCAGGACAGCCTCCAAGGGACAGCAGCAGGAGCCCCTGAGAGTGGAATACATGAAAAACAATTACTGTTATGACTGATTCATTCAAGAATCACCTCCTGATCCACTGGTGCTGAGTCGGGATCCCGCAGCGTCAGGTTCTGTACAGCCAACAGCCCAAAAGCCAGCCGACTCACAGCACGGACAGACACAACAAGGAGATACTTAGCAAGGGCTGTGGATGAACAAGCCATGGGTTTTTTTTCCCCCTCTCTCTAACCTTTAAGATTCTGTGATAAAAAATACCTTATCTTGACAAAGGACTTTTAAATATTCCAGTCTGTATGGAATGGACATCCATAACTCCTACCATGAAACTGCAGCTAGGCATAAAGCAGTATTTGTCTGCTTGAAAATCATGGTTGTATAACACACGAATACAATTTATTTGGGAAATCCCTACAATTCTCAACCTCACAAACAGCACTAAGGCTGTACACTTAGCTAACCAAAATCCAGGCGACAGAAGAAGAAACAGCAGAGACAGACACATACCGTGAGCCTTTATGGTCAAAAAAAAGCAATAGCTTTGCAGGTGCTGAGCAAGGTGAGCTACAAACTTGCCCATTCCTCACACCTCCCAACAAGCAACTTGATTAACGGACCCAAACTGGTGTTGTGCCCCTAAAACCATAGTTCTGCATCTCTCCTTCATTGCTGCTGTCGCACCGCGGGCGCTGGACACCCGAGCGGGCGCGTCGGTGGCAGTGACCACCGGGAAGAGGGGAGGCCAGGCAGGCGGAGGTCTCTGCTCCGGGGGGCCGTCCCCAGGGTGCTCACACCCGTCTCAGCCTCCCCTGGACGGCACCGCCATGGCCACGGTTACGGCCACGGCCAGCTGAGGGGCCCCCGCTGAGGGGGCGGCGGGGAAGGCCGGGAGGAGGGCTGCCGTGAGGCGATGGAAAGGGCCCGGGTGGAGGGGCCGGGGCTGAGGGAGCCTGAGGGGGGCTCGGCCGAAGGGAGCGGGGCTGGGAGGCTGAGAGCCCCCGGCCAGGGAGGCTGAGGGGAGGGGGGCTGAGGGGAGGGGCGGGGCGGGGGGGGGGGGCCCCGTGGGGTACTCACTCAGCCACGACTCCAGGCTCTCCCCTTCCCCCTCCGCCATGTTGCAGGCCCGGCCCAAGGCCCCGCCCCGGCCGCGCGAGAGCCGCGCGGGGGGCGGGGCCGGACAGAGGACCGCCCCCCTCACGGGGCCTGGCCCCGCCCCGCGCGCGGAGGGAAGATGGCGGCGCCCAGCGCGGCAGGGCTGGCCCGGCGGCTGCGGGCCTGGCTGCCCCGGTAAGCGGGGCCGGGGGAGCGGGTGGGCAGGCGCGGTGTGCGCTTCACCCGGAAACCCACGGACAAGCAGTGCGGCGTTCCCCGGGCCGGGCCGCACACGGCGTAGCTGTTTTCTGGGCTTGCGCGTGACGCCGCCGTGGTCTCGCGTGGGTGTCTGTGTAGCAAGGGCCGTGGGCTATCTGCGGGGCTCGGGGAGCCCGGCCTCTGCGCGTGGGGTCCGTCACGGGTGCGTGTGCTGACCCGCTGGGCTAGAGGGGCGCTGGGATCTCCGTAGCCCCCTTGCTCTTCTCCAAAACACACCGATATGCCGCCTCCTGCTGCGAAAAATGAAAAAAGTTCCAGTTTAAGGTACTCGTCCCACTCCCACGAGCACAGAATATAGTATTTATTCAAGCCACACAGAACTTGGAAGCTGGCACCATCAGGCCTGTGGGCCGTTCGGCCCTGGGGAGGCTCATCCGTGGGTACAGGCAGGGTCTGGCAGGAAGGCAAACTCAGCGCTGCTGGTGTGCAGCGCCTGGAGCTGCGGCGTGGGACTCCCATTCCAACCTTCTCTTTGGTGTGGGGATTGCCTGATAGTTTCGCAGCTAAGCTGTGGGCCTGGTTGTTGATTTGTGCCTCTGGGTCTGCTGCAGTAGAGAAGCAGTGATGGAGGGGAAGTTGGAGATGCCTCTCAAGTCTAAGATATCCTTCTGAGATGCGTTCATGTCTGTCCATATCCCCTCCATGACATATCACGTGCATCAGTTTACAACCCTCCTCATCTTGTTCTTTGCAGGCTGACGCAGGTGAGATGGAGTCGCTACAACCCCAGTTTCTTAGAGCCAGAAGTGAACAAGGAATTGTATCAGAAACCTTGGGAGGAGCTGTCTGAGGAGGAAAAGGAAAAACTGGAGTTTAAGGCTGTTCAGCCCATAAAAGCTGCTCCTCCCACTGTCTCCAGCTCTGTGTTCAAAGACCCTATGATCAGGTCAGAAAAAACATTATCTCCTCCTCTGTTACAGCTAGGTCCCATGGAGCCAAAATGCTTGGGAGCTGTGCTGTCCTCCTCAGCCTTCACTTGCTGTGCTGCCTGTTGCCTTCTGTTACAGCACAGTCCCTTTATTCAGGTTAATCTTTTCTTACAAAGCCAGTCCATTGACTAACAGTAATTAGAGATAATTACAGCAGATCTAGTAGCACCCAGACTTAGCCATGGGAATAATACAAGGCGGGGGGCTTATTTCTGTGGGTAATAAAATTAGAATTTAAATCAGATTGCATCTGGCTTTGTGTTTACAGTAAATTCACCAATATGATGATGAAGGATGGAAATAAAGTGCTGGCCAGAAGCCTCATGGCTCAGGTGAGAACTCACGTTTCTTCTCACTACTATGTTAAAACAATACAAAATGGAAGGCTGGGATGTCAAGCCCACTGGAATTAGGAATTACCAGAAGTCAGGTCATCGCTGCGGTCCTAACGCAGTTCCCTCTGCACACACAATACTCCTACCATTATTTACCTGATCAGACGTACATTTTGTACAAGCCCCAACCTCATTCAATTCACAGACCAGGTGGTGATAGCTTAATGGAGTTCTCTTTCCACTCTTCAGTGTCTCTTGGACCTTATGTAGAATCATAGAATCATTTAGGTTGGAAAAGACCCTTAAGATCATCCAGCTGTCCAAGTGTTAACCTAACACTAGCAAGTCCACCACTAAACCATAAACTCAGAATATACTCAGAATATACCCTTAAAAGCATGATTTTCTCAAAAGATCTTCCTTCCAGCTCTCTTTCATGCCTTATCTTCTGTATAACTTGCCAATGAAGTCCCACAAATGTGTCACCTGTATGACACAGCTTTGACCCCTGCTCTGACATACAGTAACTGGTATTAGCTGGTGGTACCATCTGGCGTGTTCCAGCCCTTGAAACAGGGACACATGTTGCCCAAATGTTCCCCAAGTAACTGCTGATGCCTTGTCACAGAAAAACAGGCAGGCTCTGGGCTCTTGAGTCCAGGCTTTGGAGGGGAGGATGCTTAGTGCACACAGACCTGTATTCCTGTCTCTGCTTTGTCCCTGCACTCCCCTGGCTCCTGGCCCAGGTCCGTGCTGCTCGGGCTCCTTGCCCCAAATGCAATGTCCAATAAAGAGACTGAAGAGTTGGAAGAGGGTGAAGTAAAACTTAAGAGAATCTCTGACTGGCCTGTTGCCTACAGGGCTAGAAAACCATCTGCAGGCTCAAGTGAAAATGGGGTGCTTGTAAAGTGATGTAACTTCATGGAGTGGGATAATCCATCTGCTCTGCATGTCTCCTTTCTTGTCTTTGTCCCAAGACTCTAGAGGCCATTAAGAGGAAGCAGCTGGAGAAGTACCACAAAGCTCCAGAAGATGAGAAGGAGACAATTGAGTGCAACCCTTATGTAATTTTCCACCAGGCTCTGAAAAACTGCCAGCCCATCATTGGGCTCAGCAGCATCACAAAAGGAGGCAAAACCTACCAGGTGAAAGGGCGGGGGGGCCTGGGAGCGTATCTGGTCGGGAGAGAATTAGCTAGGGAAGCAGATGAACTGTTTTCCACCCCTTCAGCTCAAGCTTTCCTCTCCTTGGAAAGAGAGCCACTTTGCAATCTGGATTAAAACAGCACCTAAGAAACTGTCCAAGATCAGGCCCCTAGCCTGTGAGCATGGTAATTCCCCTGTCAGCAGTGGTCTCTGCTTTTCTGACTAGATAAAAAGAGTATGCAGCAAATGTCCAAGGAGACAGAGATCAGTGACAGGCAGCAAAGGAATTGGCGGTCCCGGGTCTAGTAGTCCCATCCTCTCTGCTGCATCATGTTGCTTGGGTAGAGGCCCCAAAGCCCTGGGGAGGATCAGTGTAGCAGAAAAAGTCCACTAGATACAGTGCGATATTTGAAACACGAGCAGAACCTGTCTCTAAGTATGGGCTCTGCAACACTTGAGACCTGATGGAGAAATGAGATGTGGAGGCATGTCTCTGTCATTCAGCGCAGAGGACCGGTGACCATCTCCCACTTCTGCTAGCACAAACCAGCCTGTAGATCCAGTTCCCAAATAGGCCAGAAGTCCTTACAAAGGCCAGCGTCTGCCGGCAGTACCCAAGGCCGATCAGAATTTCCATTTTGGTCTCAATAGCCAGTTTCTATGGACAGAGGAGGTGAATTGGCACAGATCAGCTGTTGGGAGCTGGTCTTACTGCAGAGCAGCATGCTGCCACTGGAGTCGCAGCACAGTGTAAATCTGCACGTGTCCAGCTGGACCTGTATGACTGCTGGAGAAGAGCAGGTTACTGCACCTCGCGGTGTGATAACTGTTAAGGTTTAAACCTTTCCCAGGTCCCGGTCCCTCTGAAGGACAATAGGAAGCGCTTCCTGGCCATGAAGTGGTTAATCACCGAGTGCAGGGAGAACAAGAACCGTAGGATGCTGATGCCTGAGAAGCTCTCCCAGGAGCTGCTCCAGGCCTTCAACAATGAAGGGCCCATCATCAAGAAGAAGCATGTGCTACACAAGATGGCGGAGGCCAACCGGGCTTATGCCCACTTCCGCTGGTGGTAGGGACTTTGTGCGCGGGACATGATGCCACCACCCTCACAGCCTGGAGAGCAGAGCCCCAGGGCCGCCTGCCTGGGAGAGGCTGGGGAGAAGAGGGAAAAGTGGAAGATCCCTTCCAGATAGCTTCTGAACTAAGCCAGGGACAGCCTATCTGATCACCACAAAGTTAATTTCCTTTGTGCTTGTTTGGATGGGGGAAGGGGGAATCTGAAAGAGTCACCAATCCCTGCACGGACGCTCTAGTTATTTCATAATTGCTTTCCTGTGAAGAGAAGCCTTAGATGTTTTTCTTAGAGCAACGCTCTACAAAATAATCTTCCACTTACCTGTTTCCTGGGAACTTTTAAGTCTCTCTGCTCCTGTAATCAGCAATGTTTGCATTGCTCTTAGCACAGCTAAGAGCAGAACTGGATTTTTTTCCATACCATTGGTGATTGGTACAAAAAGCAGTAAAAGGCCCTTTTTGATTTTTGATTTTGGTCATCAGCAACATTGTTTGAACAGATTTGATGGGAATGTTAACAGAAGAAATAAAGCCAGTTTTATGGGGAAGGTTTCTTGATTCCAAACCTTTGTCTCTGTTGCTTGAAACTCACACTGCTCTTTCCAGCTACCCTGGTTGTGTAAAGCCACACCCTACACTGGAGGAGAAAATGAGTATCATAGCCTTAATGCTTCAATCAGGAACAACTTTTAAGTATTGTTCATAGTTCAGCAGCTGCATAGAGAGAAAGCAGGGCACATATTAGTGGAAAACTTTTATTAGGAAAAAACTTTCAATAGACTATTTTGTTTCCTTTCTTCCTCTCCCATTCTTGTAAGAAACATACCATAGTTGAAACTCACTAAATTTTGAAAAAACATTACAATTGTTGTATAAAACTTATAAAACCTGTTCCTAGCTACATGTGCTCAGGGACCTGTCCTGCTGCAAGCTGCCCTGTGGCAGGTATTGGTGGCTCATGATCCCCAGGGGAGGCTGTGTGCATGCAGGTGCAGCCAGTGTGCTGGAAGGAGTCTGGGAAAAATAGCACTTGGTTGAGCTGTTTGTGAGGCAACAGTGTTTTCTGTGACTCATCCCAGAGAACCACGTACAACCTGAGCTGTGAAAGAATTCCCCTCTGCCTCCTTCAGCTCCGCTGGCTCTTGGGTGAAACCAAAATGCTCTCAGCCTAAACTGTGCTTTCCTTAACACCCATATAAAATGCTGGTTTGAGCTAGAAGCCTTTCTTGCCCTTTGCTGGCAGCAGCTCAATATTAGACAACATGAGTGGGAGCTGGGTTAAATGTGCCTTGCCCTTCCTACCTCTCCAAACCTCCGAAGTCAGGCTAGCACCAGTTGCAGCCTGACAGTTACGTGCCCAGAGGCTCTAGCCAGTATAAATCCTATTTACAGGAAGTGCTAGAAAAACATTAAGGTGAAAAGAAATTCAAACGTGTTATGAAGCTTGCTGGTGAAAGTGCTGGGGACATCTCTCCACCTCTGCTGTAGAGAGGTTAATCTGTCACTTCGCTGTAATAGTATTTCTGGGCAGCATCCGTCATCTTCCAGTCGGCAGCCCGGAACTCGATGATCTCCAGCAGCAGGAGCTGGGACAGGGAGCTGAGCCCCTCCTGCAGAAGGAAGCCATCTCGGAGGAGGGAGAAGAGCTCATCCATCCTCTGGGAGTTCATCTTCTCCAGCTGCTCACCGATGCGATGGAGCTGTAGGACCAAGCAGTCCACCTTCAGAAGGAAGAGAAGAAGAAGTTTGGCACATCTCTGTGGAGGTCCCTATCAGTCACTTATGGACCAACTCATCCTGTTCCCTCTGTTCTGGATTTCCAACAGGTGACGGTTCTGCTTCCCCCAAGTCGTTGTGATCCAGCAGGCAGGAGAGGCTGAATCTGTTCTAGTCTGTAGTAGTAAAAGCACTGGAAAAGCACATCCTGAACTCCCCTGCCTCTCAGACAAAATTGCCAGAGAAATGCACCCACAACAGGTGGAAAAACAGTAATTTTCTGCAGGATGTCCACGAGGAGATGGTAAGGCTGAAGCCAAGGCTGGAGTAAGGAGGTGCCTCCAAGAACAGAGGGAAGAGGCTGGAACACGCACTAAAGCGTGCGCACTAAGGAAGTTCCGGTGATTTGCAGGAAACAGGCGCACTAACTCGGTCTTTGGAGAAGAGGGGAAAGTCGATGGGCTGCAGAGGGGGAGAAAAACCCATCCAAGGGGCCCCTACATTTTACAGGAACCCCTCGCCCAAGGGGGGTGCCCCATGCAGTTGCCACACACCCAGGTGTGTGCGAAGCTCCAGCTCCAGAATAGTCTTCTCCAGCCTGCTGTGGTCTGGCGCAGCATCAACTGCAGGCCTGAGCAGGTGAGTGGCAGCTATACAAAACATTGCACAGCACATCCCGGGACCTGCAGGGACACAGAGCTGCTCTGCTCACCTACGGTCACTGCAGCTATCTGCCATCACCTCCTACGGCTGCGGTGCCTCAGCAGGTGAGTGTGACAGCTGCTTTTCCAGATGTCTGGCAGCCAGGGCTGCTGGAAAGGGAGCTGGTTTCTGTGAAAACGGGGAGAGTTGTCTGCATTTTTCTATCATGACGGGAGGTGAACCTGCGTAACACCAGACAGCCCCTGCTTCGAGGGACGGCTGGGCTGCTGGGTCTCCAGTGGTGACACTTGGGCAATAGGGAGAAAAGCTGCCCCTAGGAAGGATGTGCGGCCTGGGCCAGGGAGTCACAACCTGCACCTCCATCCTCCTTCCTTCTGGGCTGCAAATCCTCCTGCCCAGCAGGTCTCCTTCAGCACATACTGAGGAGGCAACTCTCCCTCCTCTGCACGAGGATGCAGCAACCGCATCCGCCTTGGGCTGTGCTTTTTGCTGGTCCTTGGCAAGACAGCAGGCGCATTAGCAGCCCTCTTCCCTGCACTCACCTCTTCTTCCTTCCGCAGGCTGTCGGGCTGTGCCAGCCGGAACAGACAGTCATAAACGGGGTTCACCAGAGCCATCATGGGCATGTTGTTCACCTGTAAGGAGGCAGGAGCCATCGTCAGCTTGGGGCCAGAAAGGGAGGAGTCTGCAGCTATTTTAGATAGTTGTTCCCTTGCTGCTCTTCAAAGGAGAAAGGAGCAGAATTTAGTTGTGCTGCCAAATGCTGTATTGGTGGGATTTACGTAGGAGACCAGACTTATGAGTGTCTCCAGGAGCCAGAGAAGCTGAACAAATGATGTAAAAAACATCTATTTTTAAATGTAAGCAGGTAGTATTGGGAAATACACTTGTTGCAACAGCATTTTTCTTGCCTTTGCATCGTTTTTACATCTACTCCAAGCAGGCATCCAAGTACACACACTGCAGTGAAGGCTTGCAGACAAGCTCCATCAGTACGTGGGCTAGAAATTATGTGAGCACCCACAGGTCCCCCCCAGGACCTCATAGCTACTAAACTAGTTCAATCTGGGACATTTGGGAGCAGGCAAATCGGGCTTTCAAACACTAGGTATAAAATGAGGAAGCTCAGACTTTATGACTGTTCCGAGAGATGGCTTTGCCTCTCCAAGCCTGTTCGCTTGCTTGTAGGTAGCACCAGCCCCAGCAGCATCCTTGTGCTGAGAAGGGGCTCTGGCCCCCACTTCTGAGCCACGGCCCTGAGGCTCCATACAACACCCATCCAACACCCCTGCCCTGGCATCTTTGGACGCCCAGGCCCTTCTGCTGCACCTAGGCAGCAGCAGCTGGGTGCTTCTGCTCCGGCTCCTTACCCTCAGGTAGTCGAAGATGTTGCAGATGAAGGTGACATAGCAGATCCATGCCTGGAGTGAGCGGGTGCGCAGCTCCTCCCTGTCCTTGTATTCCTGCTGCAGCCGGTTCAGCAGGCTCCTCCGGAAGATGCTCTGGCCGACTTGTTTGCTCTCTGCCTACAAGCCCACAAAAGCAGGATGAGGGGATGAAATGGGGGTGTGAAAGGGGCAGGGGGATGCTGCCACTTGGGTGATGCAGGACCACGCAGATACCCTCTTGTGGTTGCCCAGAGAGGCAGGAAAGCTGCAACTAACTGCCTGTGCTTGCCGGCTGCTCATCTGGAGGCTGCCACTGCACGGAGCAAGCGGCAGAAGAAGAAAGCTGGCTGAGGGGTCAGAGCACAGGGCTGGGGCGAAGCCTCTCTTGGCCCAGCCTAGGGACAACCTGCACAGCTTAAGTGTTTCGCTGTCCAGGCATGAGGAGGTCTCACCTGGATGATGGTATAGCAGATGCGCCCTGCCTCCTTGCTGAACACACAGTCTTTGAGAGACTGGTCCACTATAATATTGGCCACTTTCTCCAGGTCCACGTTGCTGGGGTCTGCAGAGAGGAGAAGCACTGTCAGGACCCAGCACCCTTTGTGCCCTGCTTGCTTTGGGGTACCTGGAGAGCAACCAAGGTCAGCGCAGGCCTGATACAACCATGTTATATGGTGCAAAACCTCATGCTCACTCCCACATCAAGAGTCACAGCTCCTCTTGCACACTAGCTGCTTTGGAGATACCATCTCCAATGCTGTACAGTCCTCCCAGACTGAAGACACAGCCACAATGTGGAAAGCCACGCTTTCACAATGGGAAAGCGATGGAGAAAAGCAGGTAATATAGTGAAGCAAGAAGTTGATCTGAATCTGAAATCCCAGCACTGCTTCAAAGTTGGGTTAGCGGGAGCCAGATGTGCAAACTCCTGCTGGGCTTTGAATAGAGACCGGTGAGCAGGAGACCCCAGCAGCCAGGAGGACAAGACGGCCCTGCAGCGGGGAGGGGCAGAGAGCAGGAACTAGGTACTGGAAAGGGATGAGAGGCCAAATCTGGGGAGAAATGCTGGGTTAGAGCAGGAGAGGAGGATACCCTGAAATCAGGGAAAACCACAAGGATGAGAACCAAGAGCTGAGTTTGAACAGCTGCACCATTAAACATCGGGGAAAAGGTGAGAGGGGACAAGAGGCAGGGAGCAAAGACCTTCCCGGAGAAGACTCACCAATGGCACCCAGTCAGGGATGAACAGCATTTATGAAACAGCTTTTGTACACTTAGCAATTGGTGTTCCTTAAAGGGGTCCAAGCATCCAGCCTCATCTACCAGCCAAGCTGTGCGTGGCAGAGGAGCTAGTAAAAAGCCTGCTGACCTTTGAGGGCTGTTTTCAGCAGCTTCTGAGTCTCGCTGTCAAACGACTGTATTTTATACTCTTCTTTGCCTGTTTCCCCCATGATTGGTTTCCTCCAAGGGCAAGAGTCAGGGCAAAGGATGGGCTAGTGACAGTCCCTGGGGAAAGAGCACACAGAGCTTAGTTGAACAGAGAGGCAGACCTTCACCTCGCCATCCGGCAAATCCCGTCTAGTGCTGGAGCACAAGCTGTTATTCTGACAGCCCCCCACCCCAAGGAAACTTCTCTGTTATTAGGGCACCCAACTCTGGCCCTAGATCTGAGCAAAGGCCCACTCCCACATCTTTTCAAGACTTGTTTCCTTCTAGCCTATGATAGGACTCCATCTTCAGAGCCTTTACATTTTTCTGACATGAAGAATTTGTTTCAGCCTCTTGATCTGCAGGTTCAAAGTGGACGGCACCCCAAGGCAGCCCCAAAATATACTGACCTCTCCTCAGAAGGCTTCCCTGTGGCTATATCACAGGGAAGCACATGCAGAGCATGCCATAGAGCTGCTCCCTTGTGCCTTTGAAACACAAATTCAGCTGGTTTCACACAAAAGCCTGGGAAGAATCAAACCGGCACCTAAGCATCCAACGCACACTTGGCAGAGTGAGCAGAACACCTCTCCTGCGCCAGTCAGGCTTCCTCAACTTCCAGTGAGACACAGCAAGCTCTGCAGCCAAATCCCCAACAGCAACAGCTCCCGTATCATCCCCCTGAAGTCAAGCACAGCTCTCTGCAGTACCAACGATGCTCCTAAATAGTCTCTAGATTAATTTTCTTCTGCTTCATGATACAGTGAAGACAGCAAGAGGGTACCTACAGCACAGAGAGAAAGGGCTTTCTTCGACACGCACATGAGATGATCTGCTGGGTGCAGAATGCTGGGCTGGCCAGACCCGCAGCACAAACAGGAGAAAGCAATCGGCCAAATGAGTTTTGCCAGCTCGTCGAAATTCCTGGGCCTTTAATCACCCCTCTCTGCAAACAGGTCCCTACCCGGATTAAAGCCAAAGAGCCCACCGCCTTTTAGAGGCATGGGACACATATTGCAGGCAGCTCGACCCCTCAGACACATCACTTGCCATGAAGCCGTAGCACAACACGCAATAACAGAGCAGAGAGCGGAGCTCGCTGGTGGGTAGAGGCTCTGCCCTCCTCGCCTGCCTCTCTGAGAGGCCCAGGGCAGACCTTGCCCCATGGGGGTGACAACCTGCTCATGCTGCTCTCGCAGCCGAAGCTCTCACCTGCACAGGGTTACCGGGCCCAAGACCTGCACAGAGGTTTCTTTCCCAGATGGATTCAGAAGCAGCTGGCTGCCCTCCGTGCCACGTCTGGTTGGCAAACGCCTTCCCATCCGACCTCTCCTCCTTCTGCACCGTCTCTCTCCCTCACGCCATTCTGCACTGCTAGCAGAGCAGCCCGAGCTCGCCAGCAGCCCCGCGTCCCACCAGCAGCATCACTGCGCGGAAGAAACCTGGCGAGAGCTCAGCACAGCATGCAGCAAAGCAGGAAGCACCCGAGCCTGTCTGGCAGCGTCTCTGCCGCCACCGCCCAGCACCTCTCCTGGAGCTTCCTTCCCCACCGCTCCCTGGGAACAGGCATGGCTGCTTTGAACTGTTGTGCCAAATAACCCTGCCCAGAGCAAATCACAGTGTGTGAGTGTAAAACCAGCCAGGCCTCATCTGCACTGGAGATCCTGCTGCCAGGGCCACCTTGCCCAAAGGGTTGGTGGCAGTGCGTGACACCAGCCGCAGCATCACCCGTGGGTACCAATTCCTCCTCTGCAGGTGGTCCCCACTAGACGAGCTGCCCCAGGAACTGACATGGTCGGGGTTAGCGTCCTTGATCTGCCGGTGATCAGCCGGCCTGTGTGCCAGGGCCCTGTCCTGCGGGGGTCATACCTAGTGGGATGAGCTGGACGTGCCCTGGCCATCGCAAGGGGAGGGAGAAAAGCAGCGAGTCTCCTCTACCGCCCCGAGCATCTGCCCGTGACCACCCGAGGGACGCTACCAGCTGCCCAGGACCCCCGTCCCATCCCCACCGAGACGCCTCCTGCCCGGGGCACCTGGTCCACCGGAGCCCCCCGGGAACCCCCACTGCTGCCTCGCCTCGCCCCAGCCCCGCGGGGAAGCCGTTCCGAGCCCAAGGGTCCCCGGGACGGAGGCAGCCGCGGATCCCGGAGAAACCAGCCCCCCGGTGCCCCCGGGCAGGGCAGGGGGAGCCGGACGCAGCCCCACCGACCTGCCGGCCGCCCCCGCTGGGTCCTCTGGCCGCCGCGGCATCGCCGGAGCGTCCCGGGCCCCGCCGCCCCGGCCCCGCTCCCTCCCGGCACGGCCCAGGTTTCCTCTTAGGTCATTTCCTCGCCGGAGCCGGGGGAGGGCCGGGCCGGGCCGGGGCGGGAGAGCCGCGGCAGCCGCGGCAGCGCCACCGCCTGCGAGCGCCGGGTCACGGCGGCCCGCGGGGCTGATGCCCGGCGCCCGCGGCTGCTCCCCCGGGCACCTCCCCAGGCACGGCCAGCTGCCTCCCGGCCGCCCCGGCACTCCCAGGCACAGCCGGCTGCTCCGCTCCCCCCCGGCTCCCCTCCGCCGGCGGTTTGAAGGCGGCACTTAACCCCTCCGCCCCGGGCCCCCTCAAGCCTCCCCCGCCGAGCACCGGCCGGGCTCTCCCGGCGAGAGCTGCACCGCGGTGCCGCCCTCTGGGTGAGAACCGCATTTAATCCGCCCTCCCCTCCAGGCCAGGGCAGGCTGCAGCAGAGTGGCATAAAAAAAACCGGTAGAAGAAAGTCAGGAAAGGGGACATGCACTAAGCCAAATCACTGTAACAAGAGCTGAGTGAGGTATACGTACTTCACGTTTTTTCTCTAAACTCCCAACCATTCCACAGGGGAAGACCCCTCAGGGGTTGAAGTCTTCGCAACACTTAGACGACACTAGAGCAGCCAGGCTGCTGAAATCAGAGAACAGCCTCAGGAAACGCAGAATGAGCAGTTTGGGAACATCTTGTACAGCACTGCGTGGCCTGGCTAGATACAAACAAAGCCTGAAACTCATCCACCACGGGTGCGGGGCTCAGGACCAGCCTCCGTGGCTCTGACAGTCCCTCTCGGGCACAGCGGTGGGACCGGGCAGCACAAACCTCCTCAGCCAATCCCCCTTGGTGTGGTTCTCAACAGCGATACCCAAAGCATCACCCCGTATTGCAGAGGGGATGGGACGGTTCTGCCTGCTGCTGAGGAGCACTCAGGAGCCAGCGATGGGAAGGGAAAACCAGACGGCTCCTGCCGCCCCACACTCTGGATTATCCTCCCTTTTGTTAGCAGGAGGGCCACGGCGGCCCTGCGGCGTCCAGCTGAGCGTACGCACTGGGAGGAAAGGAGTAAACAAACTGCAGCCAGACATGAGCATAACAAAATATTTAATGTACCTTTTCTCAAAGGTAGGCACACGTTGTGTGCATTCTGCTCAGATGCTTTCAGACAACAGCAGCTGCAAAAGATCCACTCAGGCAACACAGCAAAATGCTGCAGAGAATTACAGTTCTACATCACAAGAGAAAATTAAACCCAAATTAAATACAATCTATTCCAAGCCCAACTCTAAAACATTCATTTCTTTTAAAAAATGATGCTCTGCAGCTCTGGATGAGCATCCTGAGAATAGGACTGTCCCAGGAACTCGGCGAGCCAGCTGGCGCTGCAAGAAACAGCGTATTCATCACACAACTTGTGCATCAATGTTCTCCTGTTCAAGGCCAGCTAAGAGCAATGGTGGATCCCCTAACAGCCACAGTGCAACTCGTCTTGAATGCTTTGCCTGCTAAAGTGCTTTTGGACATTCTGATGGTAAAAGGCACTAGAAGAAAACAAACGCAATTGCTGAACAGCTTGTGAGGTGAATTATAGGCAATGCAAATCCCTGCTGATAGGATTACATCAGAGTGAAATCCCAGACATCCCAATGGGCAAACTCCAGCGCAGCCTCACGAGTCCCTCACCGCGTTGAGTCACTTGAATCTGAACCACTGCGCGCAGTTTCCGAGAGCAAATCTCTTCCAGCATATGGGAGAACAAGGTGACTACAGATCTCTCCCATCTCCTGCTCCTCTAATTCTACGAAATTTAGCTTCAAATGGCATGTGTTTTGCCAGAGCAGCATCAGAAACAAGACCTGTTCTCCTAGTGCTTTGCACTAAACCAGTCTCAGTCCCAAAGAGAAAATAATATTCCTATTACAGTCCTTTCCCCAGCAGCGACTCCCAGTTAGCAAAATGCACGTCAGAAATTTATGACAGGCAGATGCTGCTGACCAGAAGCGAGTGATGAAGCAACTCTTAGGTGCAACTTCTAATATTGTATAGTTGGGGTTACCACTTCTTTCTTCTTCACTCACTAGAAGATCAGCTGCTTTTATGGGCCTATAACATTTATGACGAACAGCCCAAAGGGATACATAAACCAGGCTGCATGCCAAAGCGCTCCGACCAGGGAGTGCCTCTTCCATAGCCTGGGCCAGACTGGCACAACAACCTGAACTCTGACTTTGCCATCTGTTGGATGGAGGCAAGCTCATTTAATGTGGAGTGGAGGAAAAAAGTATCCCAGAGAAGAAAAGCTGCTCTATACTTTCCATTGCTGCCCTCTCTGTGGAACAGCCAAGTTGTATGCCCCTAAAGCTGTTTGCCTGCATCACCTCAAGCTCCACAGCACACTTGAACATCATCTTAGCAGAGCACAGTTTTCTGTTCTTTATTCTTTGCCCCTGTGGCAACCAAAGCAACTCACTCCCTATTTCAGAGATTGCAATTCCAACTGCCTAGTTCCTAACCATTTTCCCTCTATTCTGTGCAGTTTAACAGCAGCTCTTTGACATAAAGTAGAAAACAAGAGTCTTGTAATGTTTAGACAGGATGGATGAGTCCCAATTTCCAATGGAAGCCTAGCTCAGCACAGAAAATTTCCTACTGTGGCCAGTCCTGTCTTTGCTAACCATGACAGCATTCCTCTCTACCAGCAGCCAAAAGACAGTAACAACCCCAACCTGTTTGTGCTTGTTTTGAAATGAGGTATTTTTCTCCCTCAGAAGGATGCCATGAGGTTAAGTTCATTACTGGTTATGATGTCTTTCCAAGAACAACAGATGAACAATAAACAAAGGCAAAATATCGTTAAGAAGATTTTGGGGGAATCTCAGAAGAGCCCAAATAACACAGGAAAACACCAATAGGATTGAGGCACTCTGAGAAACTTTACTCCACATTCTTTGCATTTTCTCCTCTAAGCAAAACTGCCCATTTTTAGAGTACATGCAGCTAACACTCCCTCTTTGAGGCTCATATATTAGCCTCCTGCCTGACACTGACGCTGCTCAGTGAATTTAATTTTACGTAGCTCTCAAAGTCACCTGCAGTGAAACAGCCACTTTGCACTCCAAGATCTCAAGACCACAGCAGACACAAAGTTATTTGGCTTGGGCTTGCAAGGAATCTCTCTAGATATCTCAGCCACCAGCGAAACAGCTGCTCTTTAAAAACAGCCTCTCACAACAGTTCAGGATAAGTGAGCAACGCTGATATGCTCAAAATCATCAGGAGAAGTTGCATCAACAGAATGCAATTGATCATGCTGGAATTTGGCCAGGCCATTTGGGATCAACACCTTGAATATTGCAAAAGACCCACGAAAAGCTCTGCGTTAAGAGAAGAACCATTAAACCATCCTCTAAATAACTGCAGTGCTCTGCCCTATCCGTCACTCGCCAGATGACTAACATGCTTTTGTATCACAGTGGCTCTTCCTCGGAAGACTGCCTTCCACACACTGATCCAACCACACCCTGCTCAGCTTGAAAAAACAGAGAATAGAAGAGGAAGAAAGTAATTTTCCCCTTTTCCCCTGTTACGTAAATCAGAGTTGTTGGTTGTTTGTTTTGGTTTTTTTTTAACCATTCATAAAACCTTTGAAACTCCAGAAAAACCCTTCTCCAGCTCTAATTCCATCATCTTTTTCTTGTCAAACACCATGCTAACCCAACCAATTCTGATTTGATGTTCAGTCCTCTCACTTCAGCTAATCTTGTCAAAACATTTTCATCTGTTAGCACCACTGTAGGACTGAGGTTCAGAAATGTTTTCAGGCCACTACAGAAATACTTGCTGGAAACATTCAAAGGTGGTATTTAAAAAAAAAAAAAAAAAAGACATTTACTAGTTTCCACAGGACTTTTCCTTCATTATTCCAACTTAGACTAAATATTTCTAAAACTCTATATAGCATTTGTTTACTCACTGCACTGAAGCAAAGAATCCTGAATTAAGAATTGGGCTTGTGCGTTGAATCCCCTCAGAGCAGGGTTCTTCATCTGCAAGTCTACTTGTAAAAAGCGTGACTGAGGCAATGCAAAACCCTAAGAGATGTACGGCAAGACACACAGGAAGAGAAATGGGCACTCAGGATACAATCAAGGTCTCCAGAGTTAACGGAAGAGCAAGTTTGGGTCAGCAAGAAGATTCTGTGTTTAAGGTGGCTGAGAACGCGCAGCCAGCAAGTGGTAATGAAGAAGCAGCAGCTGGCAGCAAAGAAAAGGAAACCGGAAGTTCTGTGCACACTAAAGAGGTTTTAACTGACTTTACAACAGCAGGACAGAGCTACCTGTGCAATACAGAGAAAAGAATACGGTGCAAACAGCAGCCATAGAGCAAGAAATAAAACTGTGCAGATGCAGCGACAGGATGTCGTTGGTTACACTGGTTAAGCAGCACTAGGTCGGCCAGGACCCCTCTCTGTGATCCAGGGCAAGGACAGGAATTCACCCACTTTATCGGGTGCCTTTTCAGAGCACAGTCTCTGCTAGGTAGTTGTCCACTTGGTTCCCCTCTCCCCCCACTAAAAGTGTGCTGATATTAGAGGAGACAGAGTAAAAAAGTGCTCAGTTGAACAGCTTCCGGCAAAGCAGTTCAGTGTCTTCAGCAGAACTGCAGTTGCCTTCTCCTTCTGCTTGGTCCCAGGAGGTGATTTCCTACAGGCTGATAGAGCTCTGGGACCTCTGACATTTCCAACATACTCATGACAGAGCAAAGCCATCAGTTTCCCCTCCGCCCGGAGAACAGCAGGTAACCATATACATGCCTCTCTCAGCCTTCCTTCCTTGCAGTGCTATTGGTGTTCTTCAGGGCACATAGGAGGCTGCAGAACAGCTCATACCAAAAGAAGACAAGGCCAGTAGAGACAGCAGCCTTCAGCAAGCTGGGCGAAAGGCCCTTAAAGAATCCACCCAGGCCTTCCTCTCGCATGATCTGCCTTATGCAGTCCAGGAGACCCCTATACATCCGTACCTGAGAGAGAAATGGTGAAGAGGTTAAACAAGAAAACTCCAGGACAACTTACGTGGAAAAGAACACAGAGTTCCCCAAACTATACCACAGAAACATAATCTAGACATGCAGCCTGGAGATGCCTTTCTGGCTATTGTTATAACTAACTGAAAGTTTCAGAGAGCCAGTTTGTAGAAAGTGGAGTAGAGGAAAAGTACGTATTTTGCAACAGCAATGGCTTATGCAGATTGAATAGCCGTAAAATCTTTATGCTACAACAGCATGTATTATTTATGGTACAAGTTTGGGAAGTAATTATTTCAGATTGTGCTGCTACTGTTTTCCACCCCCTTCACTCTCTAAGGAGGGACAACTTTTCATTTTTCTGACAGAAAGAAAACACAGCTACAGCACTTAGAAGTCTCTAAATTAGCTATCTGCATGACACGGTGTCGCATTGTGAAGGTTTAACATCTTGTGACACGTCAATGCTAAGAACAAATTCTGTACCTCACTGGAAGAAGAAAAGCATCCAATGCCATGGGTTAAGACTTCACATTCCTATCCCAGAGTTTTCTGAGGTACAGACTGATTTGCTTCTCAGATCCAAGGAATTTGAAGGAAAAAAGAAAATTTCCACATTTCATGGAAAAAAAAGAGATAGTTGCTTGGAAGTTCTGTATTTGTCTTACAGTGTACTTCAAGGTGGTAAGGATGGTGCTAAAGAACACCGGAAGTATTTAATTTGCTTTGAATTTCAGGATGTTCCGTACATAAGACACATGCTGAACACTTGGTGCCCATTCCTTGTATCAAAATATTAATTGCAGAAAAGGATCCTGACAGATAACAATCCCAGCATAAAGCTAGTGTCATCCTCTGCTAGTAACGTGGTCCTGAATCACAAATACCAAGCTGCCACTAGAAAAGTAAAGTAAATCGAAACCCCTTTGCCTGCCTAACTCATCCCCAGCTCTGAGACAGCCAACTTGATGGAAATGGATGAGAAGGCAGAGCAGAGGTATGTTGGACAATGTCATAAAATGAACCCAGTTTATTCATACAGCTCTTCGCATTAAGTGAGACCAATGCTCAGCGTCCAGAAACTCCCTGGGAGCTCCCAACCTGAATATGAACACAACAGGTACCAGTGGCAAATCATCACTGCATTCTGGTGATGACTGGCTCTGGATTGTCTTGATGCAAATCCACCCTTATGAAAATGAGTCAATTCAAACATTTCTCACCTGCCCAAACGCTGCCCGGGCATGCTCAAAGCCACTCACTTGCAGTCGTTTTTTGAACAGGTCAAAAGGGTAAGTAAGGGTTTTGCTGATGATTCCGGCACAGCTGCCACAAACAAGGTTTTTAACATTGCCTGAAAAGCAGAAAGGGGAGAGGATAACAGGGAAGGAAAAAAGATCAGCAGGGAGTTCTGATTAAAGATCATGAGAGGTAAGTTAAAATCACTTTTCACAAGAAATAAGGCCAAAAAGGCCCTTTAAAGTTACATCACCTCTTCTGCATAGTTTGGGCCGCAGAACCTCCATCCATATTTTCTACATCAGGCTCGCAATGTCCATTGGAGTCAGAGCATTACAGCTAACCGTGGTTCATTACACTGATTTATGCTTTTGCTCTGCCAAGTGGCATTGCACAAAAAAACTCTTGCCACCAGAGAACCTGCCACTAGTGGATAGAAAAGTTGTCATGCCCCCCAGTAAAAGCTCAGTCACTGGAAATCTTGCACTCCTGATTGCTCATACTGACTTATTCCAGATTGGAATAAGTCACAAGTTGACACTGCCTGATGATTTCTGTGATTCTACTTTGGCAATATCTGTGCAGGGGTAAGAATGAGATAT
The DNA here is from genome assembly GCF_964195595.1 of Calonectris borealis. Lineage (NCBI taxonomy): Eukaryota > Metazoa > Chordata > Aves > Procellariiformes > Procellariidae > Calonectris > Calonectris borealis. Next base: position 14,708,744 of record NC_134331.1, on the reverse strand, counting down.
GGAAAATTGAGATACTTTTCAGATGTTGCATCAAAAAGGGTGATAGGACAGAAAACTGAGCTTATGTCAGTCTCCCAAACTAGCATTCATCCTCTCTTTCTCTCCAGATTGCAGACATCACTCTCCCAAGTGCCTACCTCCTTTCTTTCCTTCAGCTGGAATCACCCATTCAGAAAACTGTTGCAGGATGTTGTAGAAGGAGAACTGGAGACCAGCGTACGGAAAGATAGCAATGATTGTGGGGGCCAAACCTCTATAGAAAGTCCGAGGCCCTTCTGTCTGGTACATGGTCACCACTGCATGGCGAAGGCTGCGATAGAGCTAGACAATAAAGAAGAGGCCGACTCTCTAGTGAAACAGGCTTAAAAACAGCAAACCAAAGGTCAGGTTATTTCCCAGTAATGAGGATAGGAATTTCCCGCTGCCCAAAATACAATTGACTGATTTTCAGCACAAAGCAACAAAGAAAGTGATTTTGCACATCTTCACACAGCATCCTCAGCTAAGCCCTCGTGACTCTTCTAAGTAAGCTGACAACCTAAACCTACCTCTGAGCCACAAGAGACTAACTGAACGAATGATCATTAGCTCTGCACTGAAAGGCCTGGGCTGACATTGTGCTCCTGAGGGGAAAAAACAAGGCACAGAGCTGAGAGCTGTGGCCTGAGACCACTTGCATCACAGACACGATTATTTTTCTCTTAACAGCTCTGCTTGCTCCTGCAACAGAATTCATGTAATATATATTGCGATTCTACTGCAGGCTAAGTCAAAAACCAGAAATGGCTCTGATAAAAACCCATACGAGTCTAGGTATTACAGACTTAATTAGCATAGAGACCAATTCTTGCATAAATAAGAACATGAAACTCAGGTGAAAGGTGACTGGTTTCACGTATCATCCCCATCATTATCTAAACATCACTCTGTGCAAGTGGAAAGTTTCAAACACGCAACGTTTGACAGACTGGGGAGTGTATTCTATAAATGGCCACCAACCGAAATGAAAATTGAGTTATCCTGTTAAGGACAGTTTCTCCTTTCTGGATCATCTGTCAGGAGTCAAACACAATCAGGAGCAGCAAAACATAATTAAGAAAGCTGTGTCAACAGCACAGAGGATAACTTGGCAACAGTGCAAACATTGCCCAATAACAGCACCTGTTCCTTTACGCTAACCCACAGACTGTTATATACTTTTCAAACCTCCTGTATTCATACACATGAAATATTGCTACTGCTATGGATGATAATTCCAAGCATTAATCCTCAACCATACCTTAGGCTCACCCTGAGCAGCAAAGCGGGTGCGTAGTGTGTCAACAGGCTGAACTGCAACAGTGGCTGTGCAAGCAGCCAGTCCACCGCAGACGAAGTGCACAAAGGAATCGCGGGCATTGTATGAGGTGACGTTGTGCACCAGTTTTGTCAAGCTTTCAAACGCCATGAACTTACAGAAACAAACAATACACAGGTCAAGGAGTCAATCCTTATCACCGACATGGATCTCCCACTCCTCTCTCATTTCACCAAAGAGCTCCACCCACCGCTTGTAACCACCTTCTCTCTCTGTCCTTGAAATGTCCTCCCCAACTTGCAACCTGTTGGAGCATGTGCTCAAAGAATACTCTGTAAAAATCACTGAGCAGCCCAGGGAATGCTTGGAATATTCTGATCTCTGACACTTCTGCTAAATCTTGCATTTAGAATTGTGAAAAACTCATTTTAATGCTCTATATATCCTGAAGAGTATTTGCTATATTACAGACATGCTGCCCATTATTCTCTCAACCGCTGCTCATAAAACATGTTGTTAATATTTACAAATTAAGCATAACAATGCTGTGTAAAACACCATCATCAGCTTCATTGATTTTTTTACTAACAAGCTGTTAGGGTGACAGTGTGAACCAAAGCAAAAAACTACACAGACTTGGAACATGAACAGCTAAGCCAAGTGTCAGGAACAAACAGGGCTTGTCTGCGACACCAGATACAGCCAGAACTCAGTTTGCTCTAGCTGTAGTACAGGCTGGCCAGACACGCTGTTCAGCAAGCTCAGGAATATTAACTTAGGAATTATACATCAGCATTATACAACTACACATCTTTGAGACTGGAGCTGGCTTGCATCAGTACAGCTTAAACCTGGACCTTTCTGCATCTGCCCATGCAGCCAGTCTGAAGAGGAGCAAAGCAGAGTCATTATGTATGTACACTGGGCCTGGTTGATGTCTGATCACCTTACCTGAACAGCTCCGTAGCCAACTGAAAGGAACTGAGCAGGAACATGACCCTTCCAGAAGGCTACCAACCCCTCTTCCTGGAAGATGCGCTGTACAGCTTGCAAGATGCCATGATACTTAGCCCCTGGGTTTCTTGAGGAGAGCTGCTCGATCTGAAGCTGGAGGAAAATAGAGAAAATATTTTCAATTCCATGTCACATTTCAACAAGGTTGGAGCTTCCAATTCAGGAATTCACAACCCTAACAGCCAACCAATGCTAAGAGATGTCACTATGCCTTCCCACAGAATCACATCTAGAACTGACTAGGATGTTATTTATGTAGGGCTCTAAAAGAATAAAAACATGCATGCAACACAAAGGGAATCAGTAGGGATGATGGTGAAAATCAGTCACGTAGCAGAGATCATTCAGAAAAACAGAGAAATAGAATAAACTATGAAAAACACAAGATCCCGTTCAAACGCTCAAGTTAAGTTATATAAACAGAAGCAGTGGACACAAGGTAGCCCTACTACCTTGCATAACCTGTATACAATGTAGGTGAGGACTGACGAGCAGATTTAGTGCTCTCTGGTTGCACAAGTGACCTGTTCATCTAGGCCAAGATCAGCTCTGCTCTGTAACAGGCTCTTTCACCCCCTGTCCCCGAGCATGCCATGAGGAAGGTACCTGAAAGCGGATCTTGATGACATCCAAGGGGCTGACAAGGACCCGAGTGACCAAGCCGGATGCTGATCCTGCTGCAGCTGCTTCCACTGCGGAGACGCACTTGGCCTCAGGGTCATAGCCGACCATGCCTGGCTGGTGTCCCCGCAGCCTGGGCAGGGGGACAAGGTGCCCCAGTAAGCCCTCGCCAGGCAAGGAGCTCTCCCCGCTCCTTCCCACACCAAGGCTCTACAGCCTTACCTCACCGTACCCCCCATCCCAAAGCTTCCCCTCACCCCAAAGGCCCACAGATCTCCTTCTTCCTCACCCCAAGGGCCACACAGTCCCCCCTCACCACAATCCCCACCCCCCATGACCCCACAGCAGCCTCCCCTCTCCCCTCTCCCCACGGGCCCCACAGCGCCCCCTGCCCCGCGGCCCAGCCTGTGGCAGGCACCGGAGTGGGATATGGAGCCAAGCCCCGGGCGGGGCCGCTGGCTGGTGGCTGACCGTGGCCCAGGGCGGCGGTGCGCGGCCACGGCCGGCTCCCTGCCGCGCGGGACGCCTCACTCGCCCGCCAGCGGCCGCCGGCGCCTCCGCGCCGCACTGCGCCTGCGCGCCGCAGGGGGCGCTGGGAAATGTAGTCCCGCGGCCCCGCCCCGCGGCGCCCGCGCGGGGGAGCGCGGTTCCGGAAACGGAGAGGGCTCGGCCCCGAGCTTTCGTGCTTGTAGAAACCACGCCTGCACGAAGGACCCCGCACTCCAGCGGCTCCCGTGCTGCTGCTTTGCTGGATCAGGCGGCTGACAGTAACACAAGCTGGAATTTAGGCTTTTTTTGCAGGCTACCACCGGTTCTGCTGACCCACATGCCAAAGCTGGTAAATGGGAAAGGGAAACATCCAAAAAGAAATGACTTGCTTACAATAGTTCTTCCACCACGGCCTTAGCCTTGACATTATACAATCACAGTGGCAACAAACATTTTTCTTCCCTCTATAGAGCAAAGGAAAGGAAGATTTTCTAAACTTTTCAGTAGATACCCAAGGTATGAATAGCACACAATTGAGCAACATGTTGTTATAGCGTTACAAAAAAGCCAAGAGCTCCAAACTACACTGCAAATCATTTCTATGTTGACTGTGCTGGCACAAATGAGAAATAAAGAACTAATCATTAGAATATCCAGGCGGTTCTGAGCAACCAGAAACTCCTTAACTACATTTGTATTTGAGCATAATAACTAAGAGCAACCGTGAAAAAACAACCCAAACCCTCATGTCAGTGGGCCTTTTCCTATTGCATATTAAAATGTACTACAAAATTCACATGCACTTTCTGAACGTAAGCGAAGGCTGGGGAGAAGCTGCAGAGCCAACAGACTGACAGCTTGACAGGTAACCTGCAGAGCTGCCCACACACCTTCTTAGCACAACTGAGCAGTTCCACTTCTTCAGGCAACACGAGAAATGTGAAAATGATCTGCAGGGCACTGATCAGAGCAAAAGCTCCTGTGACAGTCTGAGCCACAGATGCTGTGCTTACACAGGTCATATGCCCACCTTCCCCTCTGTCCTTCAGCAAGACGTTCCAGAAATAACTAGCATATTGTTCTCCATTACTGGCTCCTTATGACATTACAGTCCATACCACAGGGACGCTTGAGTAGTTAGGAAGAAACCGTAAGAAAAAAAAAAAAGGCAAGAGCCACCCCCCATTCAGCTGATACATACATGGTCTTCAATCCCGGAAGCGACATGATCATTCCTTCCCTCCTCACTATCCATAATGCCACATGTGCCAAGTGACATGGCTCTTCGCTTGAAAGAGTAACGAATTCAGCCAGGCGTGCTGAGATTGAACTATGATGTAAAGAGTCTGAGCACTTCAGGCCAGAGCACACCTTTCCCTCCCATAGCAATTTAATATCCTGTAAATTAGGTCAATCAGTTCTTTTTTGGTCAGTTAACTGAAATAACAGACAGATGCTCAAGTGAAGAATTCAATGTATATTTATTATTCACAGTTAATTACTATCTACCAAATGCTGCTGCAGAGTTAAAGGATTAAGTACATAGGCCTTCTTTATTTAAACACTGATTTTTTTTTTTTAATATATATACACACACAAGACATATGTCTGCAAGGCTGCATGATATACACCAATTCCAAAATAAGGAAACAATCAAATGGTCCAGGTGTAGAATGCCATAGATTCCTTTTCCAATCACTTTACAAAGAAGGAAGAAAGTGACAGCTAGCAAGGAGAGGGGGAGAAAGTAATACTCTACAGGATAGCTCTTCTCTTTCGTCTGCTGGAAAATTAAAGTGTAAGGCAGAGTCCATCTCAGGAATAAAACATTTGTAACAATTATTACAAAAAAAGGCACCCTCCAACAAAAGATTGCCCCTGCTTAGGCAGGGTGGGAGGAGATCTCCGCTGCAGTTTTTGGATTCGTTGGTGGGGTGAAGGGATCCAGCCAAATGGCCAGCAAAAGGAAAAATAATGTAATTGAAGATTGGCACAGAGAGTGGTGCGGCTTGATTGCTTTCCTTTCTATCCAATTTAACGTCACACTGCTCTAGTGGAGGAGCAAATGGCCACAAAAAATGCCATTATCGTGTGGGGTGGGGATTACAGTCATCACACAGCCTGCTGTGAATGGGGAGTGGGGTGGGGGGAATCTACTTCAACAGTAACACTGACCTGAGGAGGGAGGAGAAACAGGAGAACAGTGATGCCAACCCCACTTTTCAAGAGTAACACGACTGCAAATACTCCCTTATCCAGGCCAAAGAGACAGGCTGATTACATGCATCATGTAGAAACATTCACTAATAGCATAAAGTTTTTTCAAGCACTATTTCTTGAGGTTTCTCTGCATTATAAAGTTTTCCATCAAAGGAATGTACATTTTATAGGACATGTCAGGGCTGTTATTTCTCAAATTCCCCTGTTAACCCTCCCTCCCCAAAATATTCTTCCTCATTTTCCCTGGTCATAACTTCCCCCTTTCTCTTACTTCTTTTGAGGCTCCTGGTTGCAGCTCCCACCTCTGAGCAGCCTAAGCTGCCACTTGAATGCCTTGATTTTATTTTCCTTGGAATAAGGAAAGTTGAACAGTAAGACAAATCTTAAGATTAAAGCTCCATCTCTGTTTGTAGATTTTTCTCAGATGTCCATTGATAAAACCACCCTCCTTTACACCCTTCCCCCAGAAGTATTTATTTACACATAGGCAGAAAAAAACCCTCTGAAAAGCTCTGGACTGTCCTTTTAACTTAAAAAATAATAAAAAAGAAAATAAGGGAAAGGCACTATGGAAAAAATTACAGAATGTGCTCAACCGTACACCTTTAAGAAAAAACAAAAAAGCAGTCAGCACAGCATTAACAGACTTCAGTTGTAGGCTGGAGATTTTCAAAGCAGCTCTGTGACTCAAAAGAAGAAAAAAAAAAGAAACAAAAAGCCACACAACTCTTCTCCCTTCCCCTGCTTGGAAGCTGTTGAGCTTCAGAAGAAAGTGCCAAAGGAGAAGAGACAATAAAAATTAGATTAACACCTCATCTTTCCCAGGCAAGAAGAGCTGAATGTTGAAGGCAAAAGCAGAGACTGATGATTTTTTTTTTTTTTTTTTTTTAAAAAGGCAGGACTGTGGATTTGGTTCTTCTCTCATGTCCCTTCAAGTCAAATGAAGACCGTTTGCAGAGAGAGAAAATACCAGCAGAGTTTCTCCCTTTTCCTTTAACCGCATGGCTAGGACTTTATATGGCATTAAAACTTCATGCACTGATGGACAGAGGATGAGGGGGAAACGGGAAGAGTGAATGAAAGGGGGTAACCCAGGAGCAGCTGAGGAAATTTGTTACTTTCTTTTTTTTCTCTCTCTTTTTTTTTTTTTTTTTTAAGATAAGTTTTGGTGTGTAAGTTGAACTCTTTCCCCACCCCGCCCTTGAAGTTCCGTACTGAGTGAAGGAGGATCACCTCACGGTGAAAGGTGACTCAGGTTTTATCGCCGTGTGATTTTAGGTCACTGGCTGCAGTTAGGCTCTGTATGTGTATTTACTGTTTCTCTGGTTTCTTTAAATAATCTCTAATATTTATCTCTAGATGTTCCGGTTCACTGGGGTGACATAGTTGCGTGGAAACATGCCCGTCTGTCCGTGGCAGGCTCCCTTCCACCAGTTGGGGTCAGAATTGTCAAGGACTTGGATAAAGTCTCCGCGGCGGAAGCCCAGCTCTCCTTCCTCCTGGGGATCAAAATCAAACAGGGCCTGAACATATGTTGGTTGCTGAAAGGAGAAAAAAAAAAGATACGCGAAGTGAGAATCATCCACAGCACTCGAGACATCTGCTCCCTCAGGCAGGAGCTTAACTTACACCAGAGTTTAACAATAAACATTTGGGTTGTTTCATTTCCCTGCAAGCCAGCTTTCAACATCTGTAACATGCTTGAATAGGAAAGCATAGTCTATAGAAGACTTTAAAAAAAGGCAAGTTTCTGTGCAAGAGCTGTAGTAAAGACAGCAGACGACTCAGATGTTTTCCTAGTATTTTTGCAGTATTCATCAAGTACTGTAAATCTGTACTCTATTGCAATGCAATGGTCTTTTTGCTTATTCATCCTGTTTTCACCAACTGATAGCATGAATATTACTAATCTACCTAACACTGTGATACACAAAGTTCCCCCTAAAAACTGGATGTTGGCATTTCACACATGTTCCTTAAAACTCTCCAGTACCAAGAAATTCTGATGCATTTTGCCTGGTCAGCAATTGCTTCCATTCTTATGGAAAAGCTAACAGTTAATTTAAAATGCATTTGCATTCTTAAAATCGTGAGGCTACAAAGGTATCTTCATGCTTGCCGTTTTCAGCCAGCTGTTTTCTCATCCTCTGTTTATCACCAACCCGACAGTGCAGAGCTAGATGTTAATTCAGACAAACTGTGGCAAAGGGCGCCCATGGCACCTGGAGAGCAGTATGAATTCCACACCCCTTGGCTTCAAGCTAGAACTAGAGTGCTGCACATGGAGGCAAAAGGATTTATCCAAAATCGACAAAAGATCCAGTTACATCCACCATGACATTTTGATTGCCCTGGGAAATGGAAAAAAACAAAGAGCTAGATATACTCAAGCTGCTCTGCTGGCACTTGGCAGTAGATTTTGGTTTCTCTTAACACTGGCTAGATCCAAACCATCAGGGTAGGGATGTTCCATATGCTACTACCTGTAACCATCTCTTCAGGAAAGACCAATACCAAAGCTTCACTGGCTATAGAGGGGTACAGTTCTGGCTATGAATCAGTACAGGTAGAACTATCCCTTCTCACTATGTCCTAAACCAGCAGTAAACCCATTTTTAAATCACAGGAATCAGATGACCTTCCTGCAACAGTATTCATAAACATTAAGACAAGCCAAGTGTTCAAGCAGCAACAATAACACTTTGCCAGAACTGAAGAGGAGAATAGGAGTTAGCAGGTAGGCTTTGCACAAACATCCAGCTTACTTCCCAGTATAATTCTAGCTGTGGGATCTAAAGGTATGCTTCCACAGACAAGAAAAATGTCAGTCAGCTTCTCTCCATCCCTACTCATTTACTCTAAGATGCAATCACACTTCAGACTGTGGTTTCAATAGTCTGAAAAGTGCACTCTACGGGAACATTTCTCTTACCTGTGGCACCTGTTCAATGTCCCGGAGAAATATTTGCTGGTTCCTGGAGACAGATGTGGATCTGTGATAATCTACCAGCTCGTTCAAAGAATTGAACTTCACCACCCAGAGGAAATACTTGCCAGCCCCATCTCTAAGCACCTTGAAGTGCTGCACATCATTTCCAAACCTGTGCGGAAAGAATGAAGAACACAAAAAAAAGCACATTATTAGTCACCGAGTACTCCTCTTTTGGGATCGTCAGCACAGAATAAAAAGGTCTTTCAGGGCACAGTGAAAACTGCCAATGGCACTGATGATATACATACTAATTGGTTGGTGTAAAAAAGGTGTCTGAAAACCACTTGTCAATTGTATTTTATAGAAATCAGTGATCAGAGAAACAGAATTCAAATACTGAATTTGTTTAAAAAAAAATCCTGCAAGCTTCACATGTGCTTTTCTTGTAATAGGACTTCAGTTTAAAACCAGCTTTTCAAACCACTCTGAATTTGCAGAAGTTTGAGGTCTTTTCGTAAAGAATTTCTGGTGTCACAACACACTCTATCCTGGGTAACATGCAGTATTTCAGCTTTTTATTTTACACTACATTGCCACATAGCTGGCATCCACTACATGCACTTTTTGATGTATGTATACAGTCACCTGAGTCACTGAAGACAGTGCACAGAATACCTCGGACACATACCATGGACTTTGCAGTACAAGTGCAAGGTCACATTAAAGTACCTACACCATGGTGCCTTCCACTCCACATTCGCAAGATTTCGAAGTCAAACAGTACAAGAGCTTCAGTTTAGCTCTTCACACACAGCATTTCACAACTGACTCGAGCCAGTTTAGGTTTGTGCTACTCTCACTATGGTCCTGTACTTCTCATCGTCTCAGTCCCTCCCTCACACACCACCACTGGGTGTGTGCGATATTGCAATACATAAAGCACCAGAGCCTTTATAGGTAAATTGCTGGGAAAACACTGCCACAGGGAGGGTAGGATTGTCTCTTTTGGGAGCCAGTCTGGACTTATGCAAAAGACTGTCTTGCAAAACAAAAGGATCTCTCTAGTCCTTCAAAAATAAAAAAAAAGAAAATGCGCGAAAGGTGATGCAGCAACTCCAATTCTGTATTAACAATTCTTTCTGACAAATGATGGCATTCAGTTGAAACTACTTTTCCACCAATTTTACTCTGAATAAAGGAGAACTCCAAAGAGTCCATCGGGATTTTCCAGACGAATGGCACATCAGTATTTTTGCTTCAGTCTAAAACACTGAAAACAGGAGACAACTGTTCCCCACTTGGCATGCACAGCTTCTGTACATTGGCTGAAAACGTAGACACTATCTTGGCTACAAAGCTAACATGAAACAACTCATGAGTACTGCCTCTGCTCTCCCTTCCTCAACCTGAGAGCTTCTCACCATTTCAAATCCTGCAGATCACTGTTTATGAAGCAGACTTTTCTAAATTAAACAGGGGGGGGGAAAAAAAAAAATCAACTGAGACATTACGACCAGGCAGAGCTATGCCACTATAACTTTATGTTTCTTAAAGGAATGCACTTTCCGGAATGAAACTTCCATTCACATCTAGTAATCCAGCTAAGATGATTGTATCCGAGACAGAAATATAAACATCTCTTAAAATCAGTGGCTTTAATCCAGTTTGTTGGCATGACTCAGTGCTGCTACAGACGAGGACAAAAATTTGGTTACAGACCAAAGATGACCAGAAAAAAAAATCCTGCCGAGATCACTGATACCCACAGAAAATAGAGCAAACTAGGAATCATGCATGAATAATAAAAAATTATTGTTAGGATTCTAAGGAAAATCTGGTTCATTTCTGGTAGGAAAGGGGAAGATTACAGAAAATAAAGAAAAAGGCAAAAATCAACTGCTGAGGACAGAATCCCTTCCACCCCCAACCCACGTTAAGTTATATCACATACCCTTTCAAGTTACTAATACCTCTATTCTATAGTGAATTCAGATGGGTAAGATAGGTAGCATGGTATTTATGGGCCATGGCTAACTAGCAGGAACTCCTGCTGATTAACAGCCAGTACTTCTAGTAAGGTTATTCAAGGATAAGAACTGCTCCTCCTCACTTCACTGTTATTAGACTGAGTTTCTCTACCAACGTGGAATGCAGTTGTGAGAGATGAAGGCCTCTGCATTCACAGCTCCGTGTCCCAGTGCTAAACAACATGAATATCCCCAAAGCATGTGCCAAGCAGACACAAAAAACATATTTGGAAGTGTACTACACAAGGAGAACAGATAGAGTAATAACTTGTACTGCAGAAGAGGAATGAAGGAGGATAGGAGAGAACAGGTACACACTGGGCACTTTGTGGCTGTAAGGAGGAGGAATGGGATCCACAAACCAACCAACAGATCGTGCCTGAGACTACATGAGCCAGACAGCAACATGTCACCAGGTCAGCCCTGTAGGCTCATTACAAACCAGAGCATATATATTTCTTCTATTAAAGAGGGAATAAATAAGTATCACCAGAAGAACAGGAATGCTATAGGGCATCTGGAATGTTCCTGCTCCTCAGCATTGACAATCACCTGTCCTTTACCCATGAGTCCAAATGAGCAGTAGATGGCTTGATTACCACACATGATTGCTTCTTGGCATTACTTACTTGACTGAAAGGGAGAAGTCCCCAGGAGCACTCTCACTCTCCCTGATGAGGAAGGCACCATCGTGTCTCTGTTTGCCTAACATCTCTTCAGCCTTCGCTCGGGGAATCTTTCCAAAAAACCACCTGCGGAGCGCAGAAAAGAAAACAATAGGGAAGGTTAAAAATTTTAATCCTTTCATGGAAGAGCCAGATGTAGATATTCACACAGAGATGAAATTGATTCCTAACAGAAGTAACTGCACTGCACCTCACTGCCACTCCAATACAGGCTACTGAACCATGCAGTTTTTCACAATGTTTCATCCTGGCAATGAAGCAACCATGACTTGATAAGCAGGTGCTTGCAATAGCCCTATTTCACCCAATTTAGCAAAGCAAAGATATAGTAAGAGTGAAATCCTCAAATTACAGGATTTATTTTCAGAGGTGGAAAAAACCTGCTCAAAATTTAATGTATCATTCACATTGTTTTGCACCCTATTGTATCTGCAGTTTAGCATATAAAACATCACAATGAGAACCTAACACACACAATTGCTTCACAGCAAAGTCCTGCTTTGTGAGACTAAGATGACTACCCTGGGAACTGGCTACAACCTTTGACAAAGTTAAAATGTCTACTGTGGTCTGCACTGATATCTTAGTAATCAGGCCTCATAATCTGAAGTCAAACAGATTAAATGCATAGCTCAAGCAAGAAACTCAAGTCTGTTCCTCTATCACTAAGGAATAAAGTCTCATGTCTCTACACGCAAAGTTTTAATTGTCCAAACGGTATGATGCCATCAACTCGGAGACAACAAAGTAGTCCTGCACTAGTGGCTGGTCACTATTGAACTTCCCTATGATACAGCAGCATTTATTTCACTATTAGTATCCAAAGATAATCAGTGGGGAGTAATTACAGAGTCTCCTTTATTACTTATGCGTCCTAAGGAGAAGCCACCCATGCCTTAGTCATGATTTGCAGAGCAGACAATATAGAAAATTTAAGTTATTACGGATTAAGCACAGAAGCATCACTATTTTAGTGGGTAGGAATCTCTAAAAAAAAGGTATTATTTGCAAAATGCAAGGTAAACACTGGGAGTTCACTCACAGGTTTCTCTTCAGAAACATCACAGCTCTAGAAACATGATCCTGTCTATGGACTGACCCATCCTGCACAAGTGGAAAGTGCATTTGAAAGAAACCAATTTCTAGTCTCTTTTAGATCAGGTGGTAAGACACGACTGCTTCAGCAGAGAGAATGAGTAGCTTCATTCAGCAGCTGGCTGTCCTGCAGTCCAGAGTCCAATCTTTCTGACCCCTTCCAGAGCGCTGCGGTCAAAGACAGGTATCGTGTCAGAAAGCTAAGGCAGGTGCCAGGAGTAGAGTTACATGCAGACCAAGTGAGAAAAGTTCCCTCAAGGTCTCCCTGTATCATTGCAGAGGAATGCTGAGCTGGACATGCAATTCTGTTCTAGGAAAAATGCTGATTATACTTGTTTCAGTAGCCTATTTTCTTGCTTTCTCCTACAGTCAGGAGAATCTAGCAGCTTTCACATAAGCAGTCACATGAAACAGCTGCACCATCAGGCCACATCTGAAATTCTTGACAGCTGCACAGAAGTCAAAGCCACAGGCTGACCACCTCTATGACACCAAGGGTGAACCTACCTCAGGCAACCAGATCATCAGCACTGACCAACAGCTCCTGGTCACAGGATTCTTATCCACATTTACATTTGCATTTCCAGACTAACCCAAGATTAAAGGCAAACAAGGGCTGAGTGGTAGATCACATGGCGTGGGAAAAGCAGAACCATCCTCACAACCAGAAAGTACAGCTTTCAGTTCTGAGTAACAGATCACACAGGACAGAAGCACTAACCACAGCCTATAACCACGCAGATGATTGACCTTACAGGAGGGCATTTAATAACAAGAGCTCCACTCTCAAAGTTTACTTTCCACAGTGAAGGTTTTGGTGCAGCAAAAAGACAAAAGTTGTAGAACCCTTCCTGAAACAGAGTCATTCTTAAGAGAAGTTGAAGCTTTCATGAAATCACAAAGTCACAAGATCTCCCTCTCTAAGAAGCAGCTATCTCTAGAGGTGAAGGAGGACCCAATTACTTGATTACAGACTCTCCAGCTACTGGAAAGCCCTAGCTCCTCTCAGCAGCTGTTTTCAGTATCTGCTCACCACAGGAGGCTGCACAAAAATACATCTGTTTATTATATCAAGGATGATGCGTCCACAGATGTATTTCTACTATATGCAACACATTCAATAAAACAACTCTAGGACATCCCCCTTGTAAAAGGAGCATTCACTCCATTTAGCTATGCAGCTCTATTATGAAAAGCATTTTGGCACTGAAAATGATACATCTTGTTTACAAACTCGGTTTCCATGATCACCTGGACATGTTTTACTTGCTTGCAAGTCTTGTTGTATACTTTTTATCCCCTGGAATGGAAAGGAAAAGCTTTCTCCCACAACCATCCTATTTCCAGCAATAAAGAACTTTATGGCATTTACTACTCTCCTGGTGGTTTAGCATCTGCGCTGCTTCTCAGTATCCGAGGTGGTGGCAGAGACAGCAGAGGGAGCATCTACCTGTCTCTCACTGCACTCTGCTGCCTTCAAAAATCAACCACGAGAAACCATTATGTGAAACTCCTTCAGAATTCAAAGGTAGTATTCTGTTTCCTGGGCTTTTGGCACAATTGTCAGAAAGATAAGGAAGTCTTCAATTTTGCCTCTGCCAAATGTTATGTAAAGCAAACTTTATATTATGATTTTAGGTATCTTGCCATAGTTCTTGTTTACAAAATGTTTTAACTTTGTTTAGTTCTCAAATAATTCTCAATTACTCGCATGTGACTTGGAAATGAAAGCCTCATCTTAAAAAAAAAAAAACAAAAACAAAACACCTCATCCATCTCTGCAAAATAGAAGGAAAGCCTGAAAGAGCTCAACCGAACTTCTATAATCTTTCCTGAAGCCTCAGAAGTATATCCTATCTTCCCCCTAAATTTTACTGAATCACTACAAAGTAGAAGTGTACAATTCGATTAAAGGAAGTAACACTTCTAAAGTAACAATATCAAATTCTTACAGTTTTCTACCAGCTGTTTCTAAGGCACTTTAAATAGACTAAAAATCTTTCACAATTCTTGAACTCCCTTGCAGTTTTATGACTCCATTACTACTTCAGCCATTCAGAGTAAATAGAGCTTGAATTTTAAATATGAAAAAGACGAAAAGAAAACCCCATAGATGAAAGCAACAAAGTAAGTTATTTTGAAGGACTAGTGTCTACTTAAGAACACACTTGTAAAGCATCAGAAGTGTTGTGCACATATGAATCTTTGCTATGGAATGATTGAAAAATTAACAAAAATCACAGTATGTCCAAGAATATTAGGCCAAAGAAACTGAACACAACATTCCCACAGCTTCCCTGGTGAAGCGCTAAGCTTGATAACACTTGTCTCCAACTAGCTTTGTAATGTAGGTGAAACTCATCCAGTCAGCACTGCAAAACCAAATCCAGGCATTACTGCTGATGCTGCACAGCTAGAGGGAGATGCACTGATCGGTACAACACAAAGTTCACATTGCATTCAGGCTCATTTCAATCGTCAGTTTGGCAATTCTTTTGGCTTTACTTCGCACAACCATTTAGCTTGGCCGATTTCCTCCACCTAAGTTAAATACTGCAAAGTGAGACTTCAGGAATACCTTCAAGAAAAGCTGATTACAAACACCAACACTTGAGATACAGACACCATGAGTCTGATTCAGGCCACGTCATAAACATCAAATTCTTCCGCTGCCTGCTTAAAGAGAGAAAGGTAATCCTGCTGCTGAACTGCACTGTTGTGCCTTCACAGGGAGCCTCCCTGCCCAGAGTTTCCTGCAGCTCTTCTCTGAGTATCATGCCTATGTCTACTCACACCTTTGCTTTGTTAATTGATGTGGCAATTCAGATTAACCCTTCCGAACCCAGGTGACTCAGCTGATGACCGAGAGGTGCCGTATTTTCCTTTCAGCTTCATTTGCTAGTAGTTACAAAGCAAACTGGAAGATTTACAAAATACAAGCAAGAAAAACCACTGCATTTAAGACTAGCTATGGGGCTGGAGTATTTAAGTCTCAGATCCCAGGACAGGATTTAAAGCCATTTTCAGTTGCTTTCTTTCCACATCCTCTTGAAAAGCTCTCGTGCCGCCTTCCCACAACACGGTTTGATAGCGGTCTGAGAAAAGGAACATTCTCTTTCTCACACCTAGCCAGCTGCCTGCAATTTGCTTTTTGTATGACCTGCTGGACTACTTGGAGAGCTCTGCATTACAGCTAAGCTAACATTACACTATAAAAAATTTTGCATAATTTCCCAGGGTTGTTAATGCAGTAGTTAAGACTCTCAGCATTGCTGACACACGGAACTAACTCCATCCAACTGCCATCAGCAGTTTAAATATCTTAACTATGCTTATAAAACACCAAATTCACGCACTTGCAGGCTCAGATATTGTTCATTCCCCTTTGATATCAAAAAGTGAAAAACTGACAGTTCTACTCCTCTAAAACAAAATACCATGGATGATTACAGAACCGATCATCATCATCGCAGGAGACATCACCGCAGTATAACTCAAATGCCTGCAAAACTGTTACGAGAAGATGTATGATGATTCAAATCAATGAGAGAGAGAAATTGCAATGTACATATGTGATCCCCAGTGGACCAGCACATTCAGGGTAATCTAGATATGTTACTGCAGCAGACAAAGCTTTAAACATTTCAGAATTTTCTGGTGCGTCCTTGCTTCACTTCCCACACTTGGCTGCACTAAAGCAGTATATCTCCTCTCCTTCTTGGGACACAGTCCCTCAAAAGCTTCCTTCTGCTGTTTCAAAAGAGCCCTTAGAAAAATAATTCTTGATTGCATTTAACTGCAATATCTTCATGATGTAATTACAGCCAACAATTAACAAATCGATCATCAGTTTTTGAGGGCAACTGAACCACTACAGCTCCTTGTAAAAACCCTGATTACAGGTTTTGCTGCTGCTTCCTAAACCTTTTCTCCCCTTTGAATCTGTTACCCAGAGCTTGCTGTTTTCTTGTTCAGATGTTGAAGGATCTCAAAGGTTGGCAGAACCAGAGTTTAGTAGAAGACAGCGGAAACACATGAACTGATACAAAGAAAAAGGTCAAGAAATGCTACTATTTTCATATGCTTGTTTTTTTATTCTAAGAGGAAATGTTCAAAGTAGTTACTCAAATACAGTTCTCTGGAGCTACAAATCAATGCAACTATACTTGCATAACAGTACACACTCTTTGAGGTTGGCCTGTTTTTGCCGGGAAGGTGTTGGACCAGATGAATGTTAGAGGTCCTGTCCAACCTAAATTATTGTGTGATTTTATACGCAGGATGTGACATAGACATACTAAGAGTTCAGCTCCAAATATCCTTAAATATTTTTCTGGTGAGCTCTGAATGCCACAACTTTTACTCTTACCTGCTACGCTAAGTAAAATAGAGAATCATCACACGAATGATGATCACAGTCGCTCTTTTTCCTGGGGCAGTGGTAGTGACAACTCTCTACTGAAGTGTTTTCTTCTGGTTTAGGCCTGCTACCCCAAGGTCAGTCTGACCGACCCCACAGCAAAACACCAGAGCAACCACCAGAAAAATTTCCAAAATATCCTGCTATATAGCCAGCTGTGAAATGAGTTAGAGTGCAGAACACTGCAAGTTGCAGCCAGAGATACAACTCAATAGCCATCCCTTATCTATCCATACATTTTGGTAGATCTGGTGAGGTACACTTTGCATAGTACAGCAAACCTCCCTTCTGTTTGAGAGGGTGCGCAAAGTAAGATCAAGTGAGTCTATCACCAAAGCTCTACTTACGGATGTGGTTTCATTTCTATGTAGTTCTTGGGAATGAAGCCATCTTTTCCATTGAGTTCTGCCTTGTACCAATTCTGATCACATTCTTCATTCAAAACCTGAAGGAAAAACCAAAAAAAAAGCTTACCACATTTCAAAATACTGCAAAACTGATGAAGGTACTAGCTTATTCTTCCCATTCCAGCTTCAAAGACTGCTCTTGTAAGACGAACCTAAAAAAATGGTGCTAGTCATCCTGCTCCACTGCATCTCATGAGCTTTCAGAACTGTGGTGAACAAAAAGCTGGATGAGTAATTTAAAATACCCAAAGGATTTTAGTGCCAAAACACCATGCTTTAGTAAGAAAGTTACTGTAAGTCCACAGGTACTTTTAACCAACATAACTAGACTGAGATCTGTGCCAAAGATTAAGTTGGCTGTCATCACCAAACAATTTTGTCCAAAATCTGTAAGCCAAGAATTTCCGATTCTTTATCACTTCATTATAATGATCACTTTTTCCTGAAAACCTGATGTTTTCAGTATAAATGTGATTTCATCCATCTTTTCTGCATTTGCACTGGTTGCATACTGGATATGTTAAAGATTCTAGGCAACCTCTATATTATAGAGAATTAAAATAAAAAAACCCACCTCCCTAATGACAACATTAACACAGGCCCAGCTGTAGATACAACTAGCAGCTCCAGCTGGTTTTGCCGATACAAGTTAAAACCAGGTTAAATCGGATGGCAGAAACAGTGACTTCCCTGTTGAGCATTTTTTATGTTAATAAAGCAAGTTAAACACATACAAACAGCAAATGTAGATGAACAAAGTTTCTTCTCTTTTTTTTTTTTTAAAAAAGGCATACTTTTCTTACTATAACTTTATTCTAAAATGAATGACAGATCAGGAGTTACAAGAGAGGAGCCACACGAATAGGTAGCTTTAGAAAGCACAAATTGATACTTCAAAGCATACTTGCTCTAAAAACTTGGGTACTTTATTTTTCATTCAATTTCTGTCAGCTGGTACAGAGCAATAGGCAAGCCTGGTACGCTGACTGAAAGCAGTCTCTCGAATAAAGTAGTATTATGTTCTGTAAATAAAGCCATGCTATAGTTTGAAACTACCTCTCCTCAAAAAGATTTTATTTGGTGTTGGCAGTAAACATCACACAGAACCTGCCCCCCCTTTAAAATTAAGCACCACAACAACACTTTTCCCCAAGCACTTTCATTCCTTCTCAGCCCTCTGAGGTTCTTTTTTAACTTTGTGACAATGGCTAACAAAAAGCTGGATCTGAGTTTAAAAAAAAAAAAAAAAAAAGATATACTTAAAACCTCAAGTCACAAAAGCGTCACATGATTAGCACTGCCTGAATGCGGGAAGATGAGGAAATGCAAAGAGAAAGACAACATGAACGCAGATCCAGAGATCACATACTACATACACATGCAGTTATGGTGGAGATATCAAAAAAAAAATCCAAAACCCCAAAATCTTCAGAAGCAATTATTGTCATTTCTGACCTTTTTTTTTTTTTTTTGCTATCTCACTATGTTTCTTTTTTGAAAGGGTGATGAGAGGAAATAAAAAAAAAAAAGGAAAAGCTGACAAGAATTTGCAAGTGCAGGCCTTAAAATTCTTATAGGTGATGGGAGCGCTTCAGAAAATTAAACTCTAAAGATCAATGCCTTTCAAAAATATATGACATGTCAACACCCTAACCTGCCTCATTGCTGACTGCTACATATAAAAGAGAAAAACCTCAACACCTACTGAAATGAAATCCGGTAAAGCAAAAAGAGAACAGAATCTGAATCTCCTCAGTGAATTACAGTGGGTAATAGTTACATGCCTGTTCCTTAACTTCCAGCCAAAGAGGCTAATAGTAGGATTTACATCCCCCAGGTGCCAGCACCTCCACTGGGGAACTAGCACAGTAGCACGGCCACATCTACAGAACTTCACATGAGCAAAGATATGCACCTTTACAGCCCATTTCAGGATATTTTCAGTTGAAGAGACTTTAATACTTAAAAGATCCTAAGTACTTTTATATGGATAAAAATATTTAAGCTATCTTTTGTGCAATTACTACTGTGGGCTTCCATTTATTTATTTACAAGCATTGTTATAGCATGCATTACAGTTCAGTCATTTAGTAAGGATAATCTGACTACAGGTCACGAGCAGTTCAAGTGTGGCTCTGTTACAGTCTCTGAGGTAAAAGCTTGCACATGGAGAGTTGACAAAAATCAGCTGATGTCTGCTGAATTGCCTTTAAGCAAGAGAACAGTGCTCATCTCTCACAACCACTGTACTAACTGCGAGACAGCATTCTGTGCAGAAACTGATTCAAGTCCAGAATATGAAATACAAGTAGATGACACCAGCAGGCAGCTCTGGGATACTGAGCAGGGAAGATGGAGATTAAAAACAGGTATGTAAAAAAGTGAATTGCATAGAGACTAGGGAGACAGAGGGCACAGGTTGAAGCCCAGATCTACAACTCAGTCATGCAAAGATTTTGGCACATAGCTTGCATGACCAGGAAGTTTGCTTATTATACACCTCAGCCACCATCACTAGAGTAATTTATAATACAACAAAACACAAACGTGACACATTTTGATGTGACTTCTAATAAGCCAAATTTTATGCAATAGTGTGCATTCCTTTATCAAAGATAGCACAGATCAAACCTTTGATGAGATTGTGTACTACAAACTCATTTCATTACCAGAGAGCAGTTAAGGGATATGGCAGTCTGTTCTTTTTCCAAGAATAAAAAAACAGGTAAACGTAGCTTCATATGAAGGGCATTACCACATATTTGTGCTTTTGGCAGTAGGTATTAAAAATTATCGGAAGGTCTAATGCCCAAATGTAAATTATTTTAATGAGTTTTATCTTGCTCTGAAGATATGCTAATAGATTTGGAGGAGCCAAATCACATAGTGCTTGGGGTACTCATTAATGCTTGGCCTGAAGCCAAATGCCAGTGAGGGAGCATTGCTGAGGCATGCATTAAGCTTTGTGACCAGAAAAAAATAGCTGGATAAAAGGTATAGTAAGGTGAACTGCCTACACATATGCATATACAACCTCTTCAGGGGACTTCTGCTGTAATAATGGATTCTCCATAGCTCCCCCCCTTCAGTGGCTTTGTTTGCTCCAAGGACTTTTTCCTGCTTCACACCCAGACTGACATATCTTCATAGCTGGTTGTCCTTTCTAGGATCATTTTAACAAGCTGTCACAGCTCCATTCACACCCTGGCAGACAGCCAAACTACCCATGCCCTGTATTATATACCAGAGAGCTTATACACATACAGTCACCCTGTAAACACCCCTGTTTTCCCCTTTCCGGGTCTTTCAGTGTGCACTCTTCCACAGGCAATAGAATGTACTATTTTCTTTACAAAGCTCCCTGTTCACCTATCATTTCAAGAGGAGTCACCTCCACAATGCAGATATCTACAAAATCATTTTTTTCTGACAGTGTCTCAAATAGACACCACTGGAGCTGCTCCCAATGCTTAGTCAAGCAAAAATGACTTGTACTGAAGTACCTTAAATTCAGGACAACTTTGCAGTCACATGCACAAGGCTGGAATTCTGGTGGTTGCTATAAAGTTATGTAGCTATTATTATGACAACTGCAGAATAGTCATATAAAATTTCAGCTTTCAAAAAAACTTATGCCACTAACTCCATTAGTGAAATACAACTAAAAGGTAAGTCAGGAATACACTTAAGAACTCTCTTGCACTGGTGTATCTGGCTTAGACATTTACATCTGACATTGCTCTCTTTTCTTTTAAATTGTAAACCCACTGAAGTGAAAGAACTGACTTTAAGTAATTAAACCATTTTGCTGCAAAACATTTTAAGAAAAGCACCCAGTAAATCCATCTATCCTATACCTCCAACTGGCCTCCAAGTGATTTCCAGATAATAATTAAAATTTATCATCTGGATACTTAAAAGCCAGTGCTACGCCTCTAAGAAAAATAGAGATTCTTAACGGAACTACGGTAAGATTTTTCCCAGACTTACCGAAGCTATAAAATTTAGTCTAAGTACCACATGTATCACTGGATTTTGCTTTGAAAACTTCCCCAAGTACAAATAAATACAGATAAATTAAGCAACAAAATGAAACAAAGATTCACTGCTCCAAACTGAGACAGATTCACTGCTCCAAAATGAGACAGCCTTCAGAGTCTGCAAAAAATCTAAAAGGCACAAACACTTATTTATCTCAACAAGTGTTAAAAACTGCTGCTCTTTGTATAGGTCAAAACATAAAGCATTCCTTTGCGGCCAATACCCTTGTCTGCTATAGATCTGATCAAATCTATGCCAGAGTGACTCTTCCTTTCACACTGGGGCATCTGTGCCTGAGAGGAGGAAGGAAGGAAGGATATTTTTAACCACTACATTTGAACACATACTGCCATGTGATGGCCTCAGTCTGTAGTCAGCCCGGTTTTACAGTAATAGTGGCTCAACTGCTGCCCGTCAGTTTCCTAGTTTGATAATAGATCTCTTATCAACAAAAGCCCATCTGTTCCCATGGAAATGGAGAAGAGGCACTCCTGAAGAGCCACACAAGAAGGCAGTTCCCAAGTTTTAGCTAGAACAGTTCACACACAACAAGCATCCCCAGCCATTTTCAATTCCATATCTAGCGATTATTTCTAAGCACAGCTTTTCCACCCTTGTGGAATTGTTGCACATCAGCCTTGATCCTCTCAAAACCAAACAACTTTCAGGAACATGCAGGCACTAAACTGGAACATAACAAGCAGATCTTGCATCTCAACTTGCAAGCTGACTCCCATATGCAGACATGAAACTAAATGTAAGGCCTCAAACATACTTATGTGCTTGCGAATTTAGCCAAATTCATCAGAATGCTTGGGTTTTGGAGAGACAAAACCCAAAAAACTTGTTCAGAGAGGGCTCTGAGTTTTGGCTGAAACTTCTCTTTTCCCTGAATTACAAGGTTTTGGGATTCTTGCTGTGCTAACTGAACAGAAGGTAACATAACTGCTCAAGTACAACCTGTTAGCTGCCAATGTGGTTTTTCTCCTCGACAAAGTTGTGCTGACACTGCCACAAAGAAAACAATGCAGTATATTAAAAACACTCCCAAAGTCTCAGGAATCCAAGGAAAGTGCTTATGACACTTAAACTAGGGCAGGAATTAAAATTTAAAAAGTGGACAAACGATTCAAAGGCAGCAATGCTGCAACTGGGTTTTTAAGCCTGGAAATTACTCGTCCCAGGGTGGAATGGTGGTTGGAAGGATGGTTCTCACCCTCCGCAGAGGTGCTTTAACATTTTTCATTTCAGAGAAAAATGGCTCCTTGTCTGCTCCAGGAAGAGAGGTACGAATGAGCTACAAAACAATCAAGCACCCACTGCTTCAAGGGAAGCTACACCTGGATTCAACAGAGCAAGCTCAACACATTATATAGCATTTTTCTTCCCCACAAACTTACTGCAAATGGCACCACAGGATATTCAAATTCATCTCTTCAGGGTTTTGCAGAAGACAACCCAAGATGTGGCTTGGTAACCTGCAGCTCCCTGCCTCATCCTCACGTTGCACGAAATCCCTGAACAAATGAATCCTCCTCACTGGCTGCCTAACGCCATCAACAAGGTGGCTGTACGGAGGAAATGGCATCTTAAGGAAACCTAGGGTAATCTGCACGTCAAAATGGTATTGTAATTCAGGTCAAGCCACATCAGAATTTTTCTTTTCTTTTCATCATGACACACAGTACAAGTTATTTTAACTTCCAACATTCAATGCAAAAAGATACATTAGACAATTAAGGTAACTAGCTCGAGAACACAAAACTGCTAAAATATTTTAGGCTTTTCCTTAAATTCAATTTATCATAATTACACATAGGAAATGCAAAATATCCACATTTTTCAGATCAAAACCTAAAGCACCATGTTTGGACATGCTATAAGATTGTGAATACTTGCTCTCTAGGTGGATATAAAAAGCTGTGAAAACGCTTATCAACCACTGAGCAAGCATTACTGGAAACAGCCAGAGAAAGACTGTTTCTTAAACTGCACTCAACTACCAACTATTATAATATAATACCTGAATAATGCATGTAGATTGTAATATAACGCAATAATGTGTTATGGATACAGGTTTTCATTCTCACCCTCACCCCAATTCTCATTATCAATATAGAAACACTTCGTCCACCCTTATCTTTTTAAGGGCACAAAAAAGGCACAAAATACAAACTCCAAAAAAATAATTTCAGAAAGTCTTCCCACCAGAACAAATACAAAGTACAAGGACCCTTCTCCCCACTCAAGCGATGCTTTTGTCAGAAGCCTTATCTGAAGCGATGACTGCTACTTCAACACAGTGCACACATTGACTTTTCACACTGACAGCACTTACCACAGCAGGCCAAACAGCTGAAAGCAGAAGTCAAGGACAGCAAATTTTGTAGCTGTTCAAATCAAAAGGCTAGTGTCTGGGTTACATAGTGCTGTCTTTAGACATATTTTCTTCTTAAAGAAACTAAGTTATTTCCATTCATCTTGAAGGAACGTGGAAACTAGTCCAAAGTAAAATACAAGACAAAGTTGAGAGAAAACAAACCAAAAAAGACAATGAAAGTCACAGGACACAGCCACTCCAGGATCTAAGCTTCTCTTTCCAAACTGTAATTAATATTGTCCCCCATGTCTATTGCACAAATCTACTCCTCACTGGAGGTTCGTTCCATATAAACGTTTATAGGTAAATCCAGTATTCCCCTAACCTTCAGAAAAGGTTGATGGGGAGAAGTAGCTGGGTAAGATTACAGGAAACGATGTTACTTTTAACTACATGAGATAAAGGCAAGTTGCAATTACAATTCCCTGCAATATTTCACCATGCAAAACTCCAGATAGAGAGAGAGAGATACAGTGGTCAAGAAATCCATAGTAGCACTGGCTGGCAAGTACAGTGAAGTATGTTGTAACAAAGCAAAGTCCAAAGAGAGGAATGTAGCTAGGAATTAGCATTGAAACTTTCACTTCAAAACCACCTTTTTTTTTTTTTTTTAATGTAACACAAGAATACTTGAGGCAACTTTAAGTCAGCTGAGGTACAATCAAGTCTAGCCACAAGGACAGAACTCAGCACAGACTAACTTACCCTGCCTCTCAGGCCTTGCAAGTTTTGCACTACTACTTCCCCTCTGGCAAAAGCCTTCAATTATGAAGACTTACTTATTTATTTAAGATACTAGCAGAAAGAGAGAAAGAAGTAAAAAAAAAAGAACAATCTAGACAATTCTCTTTCCCTATGGCTCACCTTTTTTGGTTTATGTGGCACAAAGAGATGGGAGGAAAAAAACCAGAATTTTAAAGTATATTGTAGTGACCTCCAAAACGTCTAATGGAGATCCTGGAAGGAGTCAATAAAGCTCAAGGAACTTTGCCACAGGTCTCGTCTTCAATGAAGTTCCCTTCTGTGTACGAAGTTTCCACTAGCACAAACACATAGAGGTAAAATGATAACAAATTCACCAGTTCTGCCTATGTTGCTTGCAAAGGATAGCGAGATGTCTGCCTCAAATTACTATTATCACTTTTATAAAGTGCTATAAGCTATAGGTACCACAAATTGCTTATTTTCAAGAAGGTTGATGCAAAATCTCCATTATAGAAAGAATGGTAGCCTGCAGTAAAAACCAGTATTGGTGATTTTACAACCCAAACAAAAATAGCTTTACAGAGCTGGAAGTAGCTACAGCTAGTGTTCAAATTAGGCTTCCTTCACCTAAAAGACCCGCAAGTGTTTCAGTAACAGCAGGGACTCTCAGAAGTGAGATTCATTTTACGTTCAGCAACTTTTATGGTGCTTAAGTGAACACTAGATCTGATTAACTTCATAACGTAAGGATGACTGTTCAACATTTGGATGTTGCAATGAATGCACTGTCTCATTTCAGTAGTTGATCAAAATGGAGTGCAAAAAAGTAAAAATATTGTTATCACAGCCTAAGCTCCACTGCTTGGCTTGCACATGTAGAGAGCAGAATGCTATGGGATTCACAAGAACAGTTTCTTAAAAGGAGGAAGAGGAGTGTAGTTTTTCCCTAACAGACCAAGGGTTAGTTTACAGTGACTAACGACCAGGACCAGCCACCTTTTATAACTAGTTGTAGTGCTCAGGATGTTATCATGGAAACAGAAGACAAAACATCCTTCCTTAATCTCAAACCCAATCCATATTGAATTTGGAAGCATTGAAGAGCACAGCATTTTGTCAGTTTTCTGTTGTGCAGTGTGGATTAGTTTACTCAGGTACTAGTGGGGATGGTCATTTGCTTGCAAATGAGTGTCTTTCCTCATTGAGTTTTTATTTAAAAAGTAAACAGATTTGTACTGTTTAATTTAGGTTTAAGCAGGGTCCCAAAAGAAGAACCATCAGTGAAGCACACAAATTGAAGAACAGGTCAAGCTCTGAAGCCTAAAGAGCTCTATGCCATCCTCCCCTCTTTTACTGAGGAAAGAAAACAGCCTTGAATTCTGAGTAAAAACCTGCTCTATTTGGGAAAGGTTCAAAATCCAAAACCACACCCCAAAATAACCCAAATGCATGTATGCACATCTTTACGTAAAGAACAGAGTATACATTGCCTTAAGCATCTAAATAAACCCTCAATTTTGAGAAGAAAAATTTTGAAGAACTACTTTTACCTAGTTGTCAGAGTAAGGTCTCCTGGTTTCTATTCCTGTACCTGCTGCTAATGCAAATGCTATAAATTCCAGGCCATCTTAAAAGAGGGGCTGTTTCTAGCTATCCCTTCAAGTTTAGCAACATGGATACCAAGCATAAAACACATCTGTTATCATATGCTCTACACTATTTATCCAAGTACAACCAACGACAACTTTTCAGGCCTTTAATGAAACCGTAAGGCTTCTGTAACAGCTCTTGGCATAAGCTCTGAGGGATGAAGGTCGAAAGTGATGCTGCCAGAAAATAGTAATAAAAAGAGCTATCAAGCACTCCAATGAGAGTGTTTCAGAGTTGCTTTCAAGCTTAACAGAGAAACACTGCAGAAATATCAGCAGTTGTCTTATGGCAGTTTGCAAGCATATCAAAATCATACATTTCTCACACAACTTCTCTCATCATGCTGGCTCTGTTGTAAACCATTACCTGATGGTGTGTATCAAACAGCAAAACTGAAAAACGTAATGAAGAACAAGCAGTCATAACATGTGCTTGTCATTCCAGCTGTGGTTGCCCTTTTAGAGTTTTACAATACAAATGAAGCTGGTCACATACAGTAAAAAGTGAAAAATACCCTGGGGAAATGCACATGCATGACAGTCCATAAATCAGACTAGATTCATAGCTTGTGAAATCCATTCTTAATCTGTTTTGCATAAGAATTTTACTTGAATACCCTACAGTTCCTATTTCTATTTGCATGTGTCCTATTTTGTTCTAATATCTCTTACTAAAATGCACTGCCGGAGAATATATTTCTCACCATCTCTGAGGAAGCAGATACACCTGTCTCACAGAGACAGGGACAATTCCTGTGTGATCATACAACAGAGCTAGGACCAGAAAGCAAAAGTTCCTTGCTAGTTGTCCCACACATTGCCTTTAAACACACTACAGCAGTCAACATGACTAAAACATTCACTAGAGGACAAGGAAAGGCTTGCATTTCATTGAAGAACAGCATATTGCAACAGTAACAACCAGCCCTCAATCATCTCATGCTTGGTACCTCGAACCTCTACAAACATAAAATCCCCAAAACTCCTCTATCAAGAATGAAAGATAAGAAATGCTGAAATTGAGACAGTCGTGCCTTCTACTCCAAATGGAGCATGTGTACCATTATCTCTACTATACCTCACTGCCCAAGAAACCACCAAGTCCAACACTCCACTCCCTGTACTTTCATTCTTAATTACTGCTTTTCCTAGCACACAAACTCAAGCAATTTACCTATCACTTTTAACCAGATAGGAACAGTTACTTGTGGAGTGACATTGAGCAACTGCTCCATCTACGAGGTTCTCTATTACTACCATTCTAACGCTTGTACACAATAAAGTTGCTATGATGTACATAAGAAATAGCAGGTTAAAGTCTAAAAGGATGTGTTAAAGAAGACAAACTGCTTATGAACATCTGCGCAATACAAACCTTCAAAGACTGCAGCCACTGAAGCTGAATATTGCTTGGTCCACTTGGCATTCTGCAAAAATACCATACCATGTAAGGCACCTCTACTCCAATGCTGGAAAAGCTGGGCAGGAGGAAAGATGATTACTAGTGGAACAAGCTGGACTTAATCTTGAATCCGAAATTTAGGGTATGTGACTAGAGGGTAGTTTTATAGTTGTCCTGTAGACTTCAAACTACAGTGCTCCACAGCCAAGGCCTTACGTGCACCGAGTTGAAGAATTTCTTTGCATGTTGTATAGGTATTACAGCCCTGTCTATACATCTCATTACGAGTTTGCTTGTCTTAAGAGCATTACACCACTTTGATTTCAACCAGTTTTCCACTGTAATGTTTGAGGTATTTTCACAGGAACTGATACCTAGCTAGTTATTCCTCATCCTTTATTGGTGCAGTTGATTATTTCTGCCTAAGTGTAAGACAGTACATTAATCCTCGTTGAACACCTTCCTGTTTACATTTCTTCAAACAATCAAGATAGTTTTAAATTGCATCTTCAGCATGCGTAAGCCCAACTCAACGAATCATCACCACAAATATTATAAGCATGCTCTATTTCATCACCCAGTTCATTAATGCAATATTATCATACCCAAGTCTATATTGTGGAAAGATACTCAGAGCCTTCAAGTGCAACAGTGAACCACCGCTACCTAAGCTTGATTGTGGTTTTCTAAGTATCTTTACAATGCCTCCTATAGTAAGTAGGTTTCAGTAAATGAGGTCTCCCTGGTTGCTTATAAAACAGGCTGCCAATGTCAGCGAACTACTAGGCTTGATACCCCAGGATGCACTGGCAAGTTTAAGTGACTAACAAGGTATCTAAAGACATTATGCAAATTGCAGTCTTGATGTACTTTGAAAACCTGGAAAAAGTTAAAGAAAAAATGCACATGCCTTGCACTGACAACCAGACTATTTGGTGAGAAGCCAGACAGATACCAACATTAACCGCCAGCTACAAAGCAAGCCGGAAGGAAAAAATGTAAAGGTTGCCTGAAATCACTACCAAAACCCAACTACATTTCAGTGGGAAATACAATTATAAACACTATCTGCTACATTTCAAAGCACACTAAGAAAAGATACAACCCATAAAGGCCTTAAAGAAAAATTTCAGAAGTGTTCAAAACAGACTTTCATTTTTTGCTTTTAAAGGAAGTAAATTAATTTGATCTGCAGCTGCTCTATTTGTTTTTTCCAGTGAAAGAGCTATCGCAATCACACGAGCAAAAGGTCCAACATGCTCCCAAAGATCAAGACAAGACGCAGATTCCTGCTGACTATTAGAAGGGAAAAAAGAACTTTCAGTGCAATTGGCATATATTTACAAGATAAAGAAAAAAAAAATTACAAGATTATCTAAGTGCATGATTTTGTTTAAACTGTTTTATTACAGTATTTACAGTGTGGATAAGTTAACAGAGCAATAAAAACCTTAACTTTGCTTCATTTGCTTTTAAAATTTAAAGGCTTTAGGATTCTACTAGCACAGATTCTTGCATTTAATATCAATAGCTTAATATTTTATAGCACTGTAAATTTTACAGAATGTGAAACAGTCTTACTTAGCTCTTTGTCAGAAAGGTATCAGGAACAAGATTTGAAAACTAATTATCTATAGAACAAACTTCCCTAGGTCAATTACACCTGATATGCCATATTAAAAAAAAAAAAAATTTGAAAACCTTTAGTTTTCAACACTTTAGTTATTCTGATACTACTGAACTTTTGTACATTTCAAGTCTTTTATTGATGGTCCTCAAAAATCACAGTTGTTAAGTTATGCCTTGAAAGGTAGAACACTTATTCAATTGAACCCAGAGCCATATGCCAAAATCCAGATGACTTAGCCTGCATCCAGGAATGAGGATGTTTTCAGGCATCTCTCAAAACAGTCAGCAATGAAATTGTTAATACTGATACTGCACACATCTTGACCTCAGAATTAACAATCTTACTAGTTTATTCATACTTCTGAGCATGAATTCCTACCCAGCTACAAACTCAGAGGCTACACTATCAGTTTGTAGTCGCTAGATGTTTGGCAGCAGTACTGTTTGCGTTGGTTTATGCAGTCGCTGCCGTTTGGCTGCACCCTCTCACATGCACTCCTTGCAGTGGTAACAGGCACTTGTGTAGTTCAACAGATTGGGGAAGTGATCTGACTGCAAAACAGCTTAGGGAGCTGGTGTTTTTTCACCTGTCTCAGTTGACTGGTTGGCTACACAGCAAGTGCAGGGTACAACTCTGGAACTGAAGCAAGCGACTGAGGAGATGGGAAGGAAAGGAATAGGGCAGGACTGCTTGAGCAGGCACTGCCATGAAGGAAACACCCTTCGTTCCAGTTTCAAAAGACACAAAAAAGGCCTGCTCCACAATTCTTGCAACAAACAACTCCAAAACTTATACATGCAAGAATTA
The DNA here is from genome assembly GCF_964195595.1 of Calonectris borealis. Classification (NCBI taxonomy): domain Eukaryota; kingdom Metazoa; phylum Chordata; class Aves; order Procellariiformes; family Procellariidae; genus Calonectris; species Calonectris borealis. The sequence goes on along the minus strand of NC_134331.1, from coordinate 14,678,922 downwards.
ACAGTTCCACTTGCTTAAAGTTTTGTCTAAGCAGAGTTAAACAGAGCAGACTATGGCAAAAGGTTCAAGAAAGAGCACGTGGGTGGTCCTGCAAAGGGGCAGCAAAAACCCGGACTCAACTGACTGCGAGTGGGAGGCGGGGAAATGAGGAAGCAGGTGTGAGGGACTCAGCTGAGGCTTACAGAGATATTTGTGTCTTCTGATGATAGGCTTAATTTGGGTAAGCTTTTTTCCAAGCTGTATACAAACTGAAGCTGGGACCTTTAATGGATAAGATGGAAAGAAAAGTTACCTTCAGGTCAGCCAGCCAGGTTAAGCTAAGACTTGTACTGATCCTGGCAAGAGACATCTGAAGATTTTTGCAGCATAGAGAGAGAAAACACAGACTTCATGCATAAAACAGCTATCAAGTTCAGGGACACTTACAAGAAATACTGGTGGGCCGATCAAGCCTTTTTTCTGCTCTGTACTTTCAACAATGACAGCTGTTGATCCTTCTGACAAGTTTAATTCTTTACAGGTTACATCACTGACATGCATGGCAAAAGTCATCCCTTCCAACTACACATTGCAAAACTGCACACAGGGCTTTATGACTAGATATTTAAAAATTATCACTTCATACCAGCGCACAAAACTCAAACGAACTCAAACGTTTTAGACATAGGATGTCAAGCGAGTGTTAACTGCAATATCCTTTCTGCAGGAATTGAACAATCAATATTTACTAATTTCTTACACATCTAAAATACACATGTACTTTTCTGCCAGTCCCTAGAGCATACTCTGCAATTTGCATTTGAAAGTACAGAAGAAGGAAAAGCCCATGTTCCACTACCTTGAGACAGCTGCCCCAAATGTCATCACTATTCAGTTCAGACCCCAGCTGCAAAGGCTGATCACTTTGGGCAATGAAGCTCAAGTCTGCCATTTCCTGTTAGCACCAAAAAAGGTTTACAGCCTTAGTGATCTAAGAATAGTATTATCACCATCTATTTGAACTGCATTTTCCCCAACTTCAAAATGCATCTGCAACCCACGCATTTCAATTCCTATCCTACTGAAAAAGTGAAGTAAATGGTGTTGAAATCTCATTTTGAGATGAAAAATGAAAATTACTTTTAAAAAGTCTGCACAGGATTTTATAAGCAATCGCTGCAAAGCAACATCAGTACTCTGGACAGGATCTGAGAATCCCTCCACAAACAACTGTCCGTGCAAAGTAGCCCTACCTCCTACTGTTGTTAGGACAGGCAACAGCAGTTGCATCTAAACCTTTGGGAAATCATAATTTGGCTTTGGCCATAAAATTTACCAGGCATACTGACAGAGAACAAAATTACATAAATGCTTTTCGGACAGAAGATACAGATCTTTATTAAGCAGACTTCACACACTAGCAGAATGGAAAAGACTAACTAGTGATAATTAGTCCAGAAAATAGAAATTAAAATACTGCAGAAAACCCCTCCACTTTTCTACTGCGTTATGAGAAAATCAGTCTCCAATCTCAAGGCAATGTGACTCTTTCAGATGTAAGGCTTACTGTAGTTGCCTTAAACCAACACATACCACAAATTAAATACTTCTCTCATCAATGCAGAGCTTCCACAACTCTGTTTGCTATAATTTTATGCAGGAATCTTATGGTCCTTATTTATAGAGACAACCCTTTACTCAGACTGACTGGAATCTAAATCCTGCTTTGTCAAGAATGAAGTTCAGGCGGGACAAAAAAGTTTTGCATTTGTTACAGTAAGGGTTCACTGTGCTCATTTGAATTATCCTCCTCTTACAACAGAGAAGATATGACTCAAACCAAGCATCAAAGTCAATGAATCCTCAACATCTTTATTTTTCCTTCAACTCTTTACGGCTCCTCACAGAAGTTATTACTGGGGGAGTGTCACAGCAACAACCCTTACATCACCATCTATTCCCCCTTCCTCCTCCACTACCCCAAATGGAACAGGCATGCTATCATTAAGCCAGCTCATGCAATTCTTTATTCTTTGCAACTTCCTACCTCTCATTTGAAAAACAAATACTTCACTGTTACCTAAAAATATATTAAAACATTGCCAGCAACTCAGCACTCAAAGCAAAACAACCATCACCACCCAGTGTGAATGCACAATAGAAGCAGCATTTTCGGTAAGGCAAATTTTTAAGTTCTTGAGAACAGCAAGAAAAATAATTCAAGTTACAAAAAGAAAGGTCTACTCTATAATTGCGAAAGAACACTGCTCTGTCACCATAAGACTCAACCAAATGTATAGCCTGAGGGCAGGAATGAAGACTGCAGTCTGACAGCAGCAAAAGCATTCAGCAGCAATGCCAGCTTAAGAGTATGTTGATCCAACTCCCAAGCCAAAGCTGGTCTCCCCCCAGCGCAGCCAGCACAACTACTTTAAATCAAATCAAAGACAACCTTAGCTAAAAACAAAAAACCCCAAAAAACAACAAACCCCCCTCCACCGCTGGCTCTCTTCCCTGACCAGTTCACAGTGCAACCCTACAAATGCCTGCACTAGCACAAGTAAGTGTGACACACAAAACAGAATATCCTGTTTGTAAAGCAAAGACATGTCTCCAAGGCAGTGATTCCACAATTGAAGTGACAGCTAAGTTAAGCTTCTCCCAGTACCTTCTTCCCTCCAGCCATTTTCACCTCTGCACTCTCCATCCCCACCCTGTGCTGGCCCAAGTGTTTGAGAAGTTAGTCAAGACTGAACAGGGTGAAGAAAAAAACTTGTAATTTGCAAGGGCTCCATTTTTTCCCAACGTGCTCAGTCCCACTGGAGCTCGGTCATTTACGTGACTTTTCTATCAACAGAGCACAGGAATTAGCAACTAGAGGAAAAGCTCAAGTGGTCCCTGTATTGCAAAACAATGAAGCCTAATTAAGAGTTATACAGTCAATGTACTCTAGGCAGTTGCGGCAGCAACTTAAGTGATGTTCCTGCATTGCACACTTCTCTCTAAGCAAAACCAGGTGTAACAATATATACCATTCTACAAAAAGGTCCAATTTAGAAGACCTATAAAAATGACTGAACAAACACAGAAGGAGAAGGAACTTGCTTCCTTCTATCCCAGTTTTGTTTGATGTACCAACACATCTCTTCCCCTTCGTTTCCAATCTTCTTCCCTGTCCTCCAAACGCAACTTCAGGATGGGAACTGGCAAATATGCTTGTGTTCAAAGATGACCAGTACCACAGTTAGAGCAATATTCAAATACTTTAAAACGAGTTCTCTGCAGTATCTAACCTAGAAGTCCATCAGTGTAGTACAATGAAATTTTAAATACCCTATGAATCTGTTTGAATAGGAGTTACAATAAAATACAAATCTCTTAAAGACAGAGAATCATATTTGCTTTCTAACTCCCACAATCGGCAGCTGATTGTCATTTTGCTTTCTTTTCACTTACAGGCCTGAAGAAGCAGTAACACTTATTTCATAAGTGGTGCCTGAAACTGCAGAAAGCACACTGCTTCCTCCACACGTTTATGACAAAGACCTCTTGTAATCCTCAACATTCACCTGACAATGTTTGCATTAGTGTTCTCAGTAAAACCTATGAGCCCAGGGCAGAGAAGACTCCCTTTCTCCATCATGGACTAGAAAATTAACTCTTTGCAATCAATTAAAGTTGACCTCCCAGTAACAATAGCAAAGTTGTGCTGTAGATACTGAAAAGCTAGAGAATTCGATGCTCTAATTCAGTTGTCCCTTCTTCTTTTAAAATACACAGCTACATATTTTCCAGCATCTTGCATTAATTCTCTGTAACTGTAATGAGATCGAGAGACACTCCATTAAGTTTTGTATTTTTGTGTGTCAAACATTGGGACAAAGCTCTGGAAAATCCCATTTCTTTTCAGAAAAGCTAGAAAAAAATAGTAAGTTCTCACCTATCATGAACTCAGGATCTGCAGAAGGTCCTCTTATTTTAGATTCCCCAGAGTAAAAAGAAAATGGAATTCTTAATGACTATTACTTACTTGTTGTCATATATGGGGGAATTTCATCCTTTATAACTCAAATGAGTTGATTTACCCATCATTTTAGATAGTCTGTTTAGAGAAAAAAAAAAAATCTAAGTGTATTACTCTTAACTACGAAAGTCTTTGAGAGCTTGATTATTTCAGGATGATATCAACATTTTAATTCAAAATTTGCAGAACACGCCTCAACTACCTTTTCAATAAATTTTTTGTAGCTGTTGAAGAAAGGGTTAAAACCAGGACATTTTCAAAACTTGAGACTCAGGGTAATGAGATCAGAATAATAAGATTACCATAATCTGCCTCACACACATAGCTAGGATCAGCTCTGATCTCTTCATTTTGAGACAGATGGAAAAAGCATGAAATCAGAGATAACAGGAGGCCAATTTCCTAGAATAGGCAGCTTTTCAAGGCTCACCATAGCTGTAAGTCAACATTTTGCTAATCTGTACCTATTTAACCAATTCTAATACAACATATTGGAAGGGAGAATCAGGCATCTCTAAATCCATACTACATAAACAATAAGAAAAAGTAATACATCAATATGATTTTAATATGTTGCAGAATATAATAAAGACTAACTAAAAGACTAATTTACTGAGACACTAGCCAATACCATTCCCAGATGCTTTAATTGGAAACACAGTGAGTAAAGAGCCAATCATCTGAAAAACTAGAGACTGCTTATTGATTTTTACTATAAGGTGGATAAACACTGTAAGGATAGCAATTTGCATCTGTGACCAGTTTGACACGAAGCAGTCACAGGAAGCGACAGTTTTAATCTTGGTTTAAGACAGCATATTAAAGAAATGCAGCATGGAATGACCCCTTAACTCTTCTATTCTGCAAGATTTGAATATTGGCAGGGGGGAGAGGGGAAGCATGAAATAGCCTCAGATACACAAGATAGCTGAAAGTGATTATGGTGGCCACTATCCAGCTACCTCAGTGGAACCTGGCCAAGAATCAGCAATAAGGAAACTTAGAGAAAAGAAAAAAAAGCATGCTAAGTTTTAGCACCAAATAGGATCAGGAAGATGCCTTGAGATCAAATAGCACTGTTAAGAGAAACAGGTAAGCAAGAAATCATCCAAGGAATTAAAAATAGACAGGTAGCTATCAGATAAATGGAAAATTATTTTTCAAGCGGCTAAAAAAAGCCCTACCCTGTAGGTCAGCAAAAGCCTCAGGCTCTCTAAATCAAAGTCTGCAACATAAGACCTTTGAGGTTTGATGTGAAGTTTAGCAGTATTGTAAGTTAGTTATGCAAAGACCTGAGAAAGGCAAAAAAAGAAAAAAAAAAGAAAAAAGGAAAAAGGCACCATAAGATCCAATCTTTTACCAAGTAGGTTCACCTGTTAGTTCAGAGTAATTACTCTCATAACTCTTAGAGCACGTTAGCAGTTTGCATGCATCTGTTCTTAGCCAATAATTTTACAGTATGTCTTAATTCAGCCCACAAAAAGCCTGTTCACACTCTCACAGCCCTCATGATTTTGTAACATATTATATAGACATAGCCACAATTAATAATTTGGTTGGTATCCACACAAAGCTCTTTCTATTGCCTCAACTCTGTTTGTACATATGCATAACTTGCCGCCTCACCTCTTGTATGCGCATTTAAAATTTTAAATTTAACTCCTTTGTGGGGAAGACATGCAGAGCTGCAAAAAGCACTTAGAACCCATTTCATTTTAGGATGGTTCACTGACGAAAGCCCGAAGAGGAGACCCGATCACATCAGTTCCGCAGGGCTGGTCAGACAATCCTGTCCACATAAAAAGAACAGCAAAACCAACAATAGCGTAACTTTAGCCTCCTGGCAGGGATGATTTTTTGCTCCCTATCAGAATCTTAATCCAACTGCACGTAAACAAACCCTTGCTTAAAACAAGACACCTTCATAACTAGATTATAAATTCAGTTATAAATGAGCGTTGACCAAAATAAAGATAAATTAATGAAGCTTATCTTTCCCTGTACAAATCAAGGCAATTTCAGTGCATACACTAACAACATATTGGCTTAGCAGGACATAAGAGCTCAGTTTTCCACAGTATAAAAAACACCATTTAAGGCACCTAAAATACTCATTTACTGCTAAGGAACTGCAAGTATATTCATCAGAGAAGAGATTTCTCAGCTGCAGAGTGACAGTTTTAATGTAGAATATTTTTGACTGATATAGTTTATTTAATGTTTTTACTGATTTATGGCTAGCAGCATCTCAAATTGGAAAGGAAACGTACAGGTACTTGGTCTGGCTGATCTTCAGAGAGTGAGAATATTTAAGAGAGACAGGAACTCTTCTTGTTTTCCAGTAACTGCAAAGCTGCTCAGACTTCCTCTCTAGTGGGACATGCACACGCACACACAAGAGGAAGACACTTGCAAATGGTTTCTGATCAGAACACTGAATATCGTCTGATTCATTCCTGTCACATTTGCATAATGCAAAGCACACCAAGAGATCTTGCAAACCTTTATGAGAGTGTAAGCGTACATATCAAACTAAGCAAACTGAAGGCAGTTTGCACACTTAAAAACATTTCACAGAATGTCTCAAAGAACAAAATGTTTCACAGAACCAAACAAGAAATGAGACGCAGCTTTACTGTACAACATCACATTAGCACCAGTGATTTTCCTGCCCACATAACACTGAACGGGAGAAAAAGAGGATAATAAAGAGGCCCTTTAATGGAAAAAGATTTTTAGGGGACTTGCTTTTAAAGGCCTGAGACGGCACATTGCCATTTTCTTGCACCCATAGTTCAATGGATGGCCACAGCTCCCAGCAGGTCATGAGCCACACTTTAGAAAAAAAACCAAACTAAATCAAATCAAACACCAAATAAAAAACAACCAGGATTATGCTGGTGTTGCACTAACAACCTGAAGTTCAAAGACAGTTGCCTGCCTGGCAGGCAGCTAAACACCACACAGCCGTTCGCTCACTCCCCCGCAGTGGGATGGGGGAGAGAATTGGAAAAAAAGCAAAACTCATGGGTTGAGATAAAGACAGTTTAATAGGACAGAAAAGGAAGGGAAAATAATAATAATGATAAAAGAATATACAAAGCAAGTGATGCACAATGCAATTGCTCACCACCCACTGACTGATGCCCAGCCAACTCCCAAGCAGCGGCCGCACGCCCCCCGGCCAACTCCCCTCAGTTTATATACTGAGCATGATGTCATATGGTATGGAGTATCCCTTTGGCCAGTTTGGGTCAGCTGTCCTGGCTGTGTCCCCTCACAGCTTCTTGTGCACCTCCAGCCTCCTTGCTGGCAGGGCAGTATGAGAAGTTGAAAAGTCCTTGATGTAGTGTAAGCACTACTCAGCAACAACTAGAACATCAGTGTGTTATCAACATTATTCTCATACTAAATCCAAAACACAGCACTATACCAGCTACTAGGAAGAAAATTAACTCTATCTCAGCCAAAACCAGGACAACAGTTGAAACAGTCCATTCTTACAGACTGTTCAAGTCACCACTGAAGGTCGTTATGAGATACAACAGAGCTTTCACTCAGCAACTTTGGTTATCTCCATTTGGTCAGGTTCTACTAAGAGAAAAAGATTTCAAGTAACAGCTGTACTGAAAGACCCTTGTTAGTCAAAGACATCAGGTACACTGCAAAGTCAAACTTCTGGGCATGCAGGAAGCAAAAAAGTTTCAAAAAAACAGTCAACAAGGCAGAGACGTTAGATGAAAAAAAAAAACAGAAAAAAATGGATTTCAGTGGATTTTGCAGCTAAGTAATCTTTGTGAAAATGTATTTAATCACAACTCTGCTTCACAGGTTGTTTTGAGAAACGTTTCTAACAATTTTAAAAGCGAAGAAAAACAAATTGCACCAACTGGTTATGCTCAGTTATCTTTCTAAATCTATAAAGCGACCAAAACAACTTGTTTCAGATATAAACCCTTCATTTCTTTTCCAGGTTTCCTTAGCTCTTTGATCATGAGGGATACAACTTGTATATCAATACTCTTAATATAGTATTCTCAGTCATTTTCTTAGGAAGACTTGGGCAATACACTTAATGATCAACCCCAGCTTTTACACAACTGCCAAAAATGACAGCCTTTGCTGCACAAAGCTTCTTCAGTGCTTTCATAGCAACTCATGTCTTTAGCATATGTGAACCTTAATAGGGCAAATGCACCGAATTCTATAAAAACACAAAGTGGGGTTGGAGTACTAACGTCTCATGTTGATCTTTAATTCATGATAGCTTCAAGTTTAAGGAGAAATGTATGATTCTTTTCAGTCTGCTATGGAATAATGAACTAGAATCCTGGAAATCTTTTAATGACATTTAAGTTTAGCCTATTTTTGGGTCACAACAGCCCTTAGTTAAAAGTTTTGATTCACTCCAACACTAAACCATTTTTCTTTCTTCTCCGAACTCATCATTAGATTATGGTTCAATTTCTGGAGAACCAATAGTATACAGAACAAAACATCTACAATTCTGTACTCACAAAGTTGGAATAACGAAATTCAGAATTACAATAGCCTCAATTTAACCATAAAAAGCCCAACAATTTCTGGCAAAACAGGAAAGATTAGCCTTTAAAAAAGAAAAGAAAAACACACATCCCACCAAAGCCTGTAAAAATATGCATTCCTCAGTATACTGAAAAAAGAACATGCTTTGATAACTAATGATAGACTGAGGAGTTGCAGAGAAGGATGTCTGAACCATAAACAAGGAATTAGCTGTTGAAGAATAAGGATCATTCCTTTAAAACAAGGAAAGCTATCAGAACTAAATGGCCTGTATCTAACCCCCAAAAGAAGCCCATATGGAATGCCAGAAACCATTATGAATGGCAAAAAGTGGAAAGATACCAATAACCTCCTCTTTTAAAAAAGAAGCAGCAAAGATGACCACCATACAGTAAGGACTATATGCATGCCAGAGAGCTGCCTGATGCTCTGTAACATACACTCATTTCAGTGTCAAAAGTGTTCCTACTCTGATTTAAACTGGGAAAGTGCAAGGCCCAAGAACTCCAAAGCAAGTTTAACTTGCATTCTACCTTAGAAAATGTCCAAAACCACAGTTGTGGGGGCTTACTGAAAGTAATCTTCTGAATTATGCACCATAGTGGAGGGGAGAGGGAAAAGCGAGAAGCATTTAAAAAAAAAAAAAAAAAAAGGCACCGCCTGCACGTCAAAGCGATGCTTTAAAAAAATTCCCCGTATGTTATGAAGTTCCTCTTTCACTTCAGGGCTAATAAAATAGCATTAGTTCACTTCCGATTCTCTCCATAAAAAGAAAATAAAACATTTAAATGGAATTTGCTCACACCAAGTGAGAGTAGGAGAACTTTCTAGTTCTGAGCCTACAATAGTCATTGTAGCTCACAATCACATGGATTGGGAAAAGAAATACTCGTTCAAAGTTACTCAGGGTTAGGAAGAAAATCAGTATTAGTATACTAATACAGGAATATTTTTTTAATTTAAAAAGATGCACTAGCTACAATATCTCAGAGGAACAGAGAAATATAAAACTGATAAATAAGTACTGATACCTTTTTCTTTTTTTTCTTTCTTTTTTTTTTTTTTTTTTTTTTAATGTAGCATACTATTAGAAACACCAGCGATCTCTACAAGAGAAGTTTATTGCTGCTTTCTTGGCTTATGGGCAAAAAGAAAATCAAAGAGTGTCCTTACATGAATAATGCAGAAATGCAGATATTAAATGCCCAAAGCAGTAACTTGCTCCAGAATCCTAAAGTCAAGACAGCTGAGGCATCAAATTCTTTATGGAAAAGATCAGAGATAACTAAAACCATCTCCTAATTAGTGTCTCAAATTAGAAGAACTGTTCCAGGTCAAGAACAAATTAAAACAAGAATAGAACTTGTCATGGCTCCATTGCAATAACCTGGAAGGGATATCATAATGCAGGTCACTGATACCCTAGGGTATATTATTTGACCACTGACTAATTTTAAGCTCCGAAGTACATTATAGTAGCACAATATCTCCACTGTAAGTCTCAGTAAAAGCTAAAGCACTAAAACTCTCCCTTACTGGGAGACTCAGGAGATCAATGCCTTGACCACAAAAACCTGCCCCCCAGGGCCCTGAACAGGGGTCAATCATTCCTACACAACAAAATGGGATTTTTAGACCATGCGTTAGCATGGATGCATTCAAAAACTTTCCCGAAAGTGGAGTTCTGGGAAGACCTCAATATGTGGAAGCCATCTCACTAATGTGCTCACAAACCAGGATCAGGCCTTATCTAAAGAAATTAAATACATGTCTTGCACCATGATAGATACCAGTTGGTCCCAGCTGGTTTGCAGCAATATTGCTAGTATGCAGCCATAAAACCTCCTTGGAAATACAGCTATCCAATTAAGTTGACTTTCAGGCAGCTGTTTGGAAGCTGGGCTCTTCTGGCAAAGCTATAAAAGCAAAAAGCAGTCTTCACCTCAGACCTCCATTTAATCAGTGGCAAGTGAGAACAAAAATATAACTCCATATAGAAGACCGATAAATCACTAATTGAGATAAACTAGAATAATTGCAATGCCAAGACTCAGGCTTTTCTAGGCTTTATGTGGGTTGCTTCATTTTAAAAAAAACAACTACTCAGGTTTTCGGCTACTCACCTCCACAAACATACTCATTAACAACACAGGACCACCACCCCCAATGGTTTAATATAAGTGGCTTAACATGGAAACCGAAGGGTCAACGTCCACAGTGGAAGGAGGCTATACCACAGCAATCTCAGGAGGGGCTGTTCAACAGCTTCATGAGTGACCTGAGAAGGTGACAGAGGGGTGAAGTGGCAAAGTTCGCCAAGATAGTTATTAAGCATACTCAAACCTTAGAATTGATGAGTTGCACAGGTAACTTCTAATACTAAAAGATATTTTATCACCAAGTGATAAATGTCAGATTAAATACAATATGCAAAATAACATGCATGAGGAAAAACACAACCAAAAACCCCAAAGAACCATAACTATACAAAGCCATAGGTTTTAAACAAACTATTACTCCTATTACTTAGCAAATATCCTGGAATCATGGGGGTAGTAATCTGAAAACAAATTAGAAACCTTACCTAATACTCTGTTAAGAAAGAACCAAAACAAATATTTTGACCCTGTAAATCTGTTCTGTGTCAGCCCCTGAATACTCTGAGTACCTACACTCAACCCATCTCAAAAAACACTAAAATGAATTTAAAAAGTTGAGAAAGGAACAAGAATAAATCGAAGTATGGAATGGTTTTTGCACTATAGGAGACAAGACTCCCCCAGCTTCCTTCTCAGAAAAAAAGTGACAAAGACAAGAGGACATTTGCAAATCTATTCACCCCATGAGAAGTACGGGGAGAGATGTTTTCCTAATATCTCTTGCAAGGGGAGGGGGACAGAAGAGGAAAAAAAAAAGTCAATAAAATTCCCAGGTAGCAAGTTTCAAACCAACAAAAGGAATAACTTTTTTCCACACAGTACATGTTTACATTATGGGACTTTAATGCTATAATGTACAGATGGACTCAAAATGGATTTAGAAAGATGCACAGAAGGTGTGGCCATTAGTGGCTGCTAAAACACAATAGTCCAGATACAGCCTCCAGCTAAGAAAGTCACTAAAGCTTGATGATAGGAAGCCAAGACTTGATACAAGGAGGAAGATGATGTCCAGTGCTAAATGTCTCACCCAATACAGCCAGCACTCAAGGGGTCCATCTTGCCTAGTCTCTAATGGCAAATAGTACAGTTATTCAGGGAAGAATAGAGGAACATTATCTGTGTAAAGAGTTTTCTGTTACTTTTAATCATGAAAATTGCATATAATTCACTTCAGATGGGAACTGCTCCCAGAATGATACGGGACACTGTTTCAACATTATGAAGGGTAGAATTTATTTCCACAGGAGAAAGTCTAAAGCATAATCCATTATAATCCATTAATATTATCTGTGGCAACGAACACAGAGTAGGAGAAAGCTGACTAATACAAGTAGTTGGCAACATGGTACAAGGACCATGTAAAAGGTCAGCTCAAATCTGTCCATGATAGTGCTGAAAAACCTTGTCAAACCCAAGCACACCCCAGCAATGTTACTTGTTCCTTGCATTAAGACACAAGAGCTAGCTCCACTCATTTGGATGATTCTCCTCACCCTCCAATTGGTAAATTGGGAGTTTTGGGGACCATGAATGAGGGAAAACAGGTGGTTTTAAAAGAGTTTGATTAGGTATGGCCAGACTTCTCATTTTGGACTGCAATCCTGAACAAAACCAGCTAAATCCAGTTAGATTCAAAGCAAACTAAGAACATGGTATAACCGTATTTGCTTTGTGAAGACTTTAAACTAGGGAGCCCAAAAGGGTCTAGAACTATACTCTTGTGGGGTAGCTCAGACACTTCCACAGAATGCTAATCTGCAACTCACATAAGTCACCCATGGGTAGATTTCAGTAGCTGACGAGACTGTAAGGCGGCTCTTTTATCAACATATTGCCTTCAGCTTTTTTGAAAGTTAGAAATAATTTTTCTTCTCAACAAATAAGCTTTATGGGGAACTTATTACTCATAACGCAAATAGCATCAACAGTGTCTCTAATCTTACTGCAGCACCATACACAGGTTTGTAATCCAAACAGAGACAGGTGGAATGAAATACAAGCTTTTCAAGGAAAAGAAAGCTCAAGAAAGTTTATAGAAACATCGGAAGCCTCTTTTTACCTATGCTTTTCCTTTTTACATTACCTAAATAAACTGAGTGAAGGTAACAGCTTGCAAGATTTTCAGACACAACAAGCTGTAAAGGAAGGGGTGGAAGCTAGGAAAGCTGGGTCAACTATAGTCACTTTGGTTACCTCTATTTTTTGTGACACTGTAAAGAGAGTTGTTAGCTTCAATCTGGGTCTTTCTAGGTAGAGTCATGTCAGTCTTCATCTATCCATCCTGGCAGAGAGCAAATTACACTGTTAACCTAAAAGGTAATTTTCAGGAAAAAAAATGAGGAATGTATCACTTCCTGCTAAGGAGTAAGGAAGAGTCAAAACAGCTTGATGCTGGAAGAAGCACGCTGGTACAAATGGTCCAAACAGACAAATCCACACATTAGTTTTTGACAAACTATAGTTTCATCAGAGGTAGGATAGAGGCGTTGGTGCAAAATATATTTAAAGAAATAAGGACAGAAGTGACCATTCCAGCGGTCAGAAGAGAGCCTGAATTGCCAGTCCATGCTTTATCACTTCCAGGGCTAAGGACACGTCTTGACAAAGTATTCTTCAAGGACATGCAAAACATTACAGAAACATAAAATCTAGCTGTGGAATATATGCACAATAGGTTTTCCTGATATTGCCTCAACAAGACACGTTTGTCAAGCTGATGTTCATCTCGCCAAAATTCAAGTACTATTTGAAGGCAAGGTTGGGAAAACCAGTATTTTAAATTTCACCTTTAAAAGTTTCCATTGTACTTGTCTCCATTACAGCTGCCACTTCCTCCTCATTTTCCTTCTTGCATTTGTTTCTTCCCTTCCTCTGCAACTGTAGGACACACTATGAGCACTTGTTTGCCTTCCCTCCCCACCCCCCCCAAAGAATTGGAAATTTTCCCTGATTAGTTATGCCCCCAGTAGTAGTACAGATCAGAGCACAAGACCTGAACTACACAGGAGCTCAGGGAAATACCCCTGAAGTAAAAATGACGGATTTTCCAGAGGAACTAGCAAAAGATGCACACTTCTGCAGCTTAAAATTCTTCCCGTGTTCTGAAATAAATTCACTTAAACCTGGAATCTAAGCATAGTTCTTTCCAAGCAGACCATAATTTACTGTTAACAGTAGAAAGTAAAAGCCAGATCAAATGGTTAAAATATCACTTTCATATTTATGCTAAAGAAGTGTAGGTAACAAAAGAATACTCAAAATTTGACCACACATAAGGATTTATAACGGAAAAATCTACTCAAGCTCAGCAAGAGTTGCATGGTCTAAAATTTTGTGCCAATTTCTCACAAACTAGAGGGCTGATTAGCTTAGACCACACGTCTTCTGCATTAGCAGAGCTGCTATGATTAGTGGAACCTGCTGGCTCATACACAGCTCATGAAGAATTCCCCCTTTTCCTCCCAAGGAAAACAATTTTGCATAACAGCAGCACTTTTTCTTCCACACGTGAACCTGTAGAGGTTTAGTACAAGTTAGAGCAAGAAGTAGATTGGATCAATGCAGAAAGCATCAATTCCAGAGACAAATTATTTAAATAAGAGGCTTTAGAGACTAACAGTATAATTACAGTTCAGCTGAACTTAAAAAGAATGCTTTCTGCTCTTTGCATGAGGTCCAGCTGCAGTGGAGGCAATACGCAGTTCATGACAAAGTGTGCATGCTGACACAAACGCATGCAAAGAAGCTAAATTCAGCAGGTAACAGAATAAATCTACTGTGTGAAGTATTCACTTTCTATATTTTATTTACAAAGGTCAGTAATGTTTGAACACCATAATTATAAAGTAATTACTCTATAGAGGCTGACAATCTACTTCCTAGACAAAAATAGTTGTCCTAACTTTTGCCTTATTCTAGTCACTATCCTGACCTGCCCCCCAGGGATCAAAAAACCAACTGATTTGATGAATCTTCAATAATAGGACTGTTTATCTGTTTTCAAAACCTCAAACAATTGGAGACAAAGGGTCTAAGATCAGGTACAGAAACTCAAGTGAGCAATCATTTCTCAAGAGGGAAAAAAAGCCTCTTGGACTCTTCGAGACATTTAAGACATTTTTAAAATGGGCTTTTATTTAGCATCTACACAAAAACGCTATTCTTCTAGTAAAGAGAGAAATATGGGCTGAGGAAAATTATGAACACAACCATTTAAAATGCAAATTTCAGATGCATCTAGTAACTAATCAGGAATCATAGAATCATTAAGGTTGGAAAAGACCTCTAAGATCATCGAGTCCAACCATCAACCCACCACCACCATACCCACTACACCATGTCCCTAAGTGCTTCATCTACACGTCTTTTAAATACTTCCAGGGATGGTGACTCAACCACTTCCCTGGGCAGCCTGTTCCAAGGCCTGACCACTCTTTCAGTAAAGACATTTCTCCTAATGTCCAGCCTAAACCTCCCTTGGCACAACTTGAGGCCATTTCCTCTCGTCCTATCGCTTGTTACTTGGGAGAAGAGACCAGCACCCACCTCGCTACAGCCTCCCTTCAGGTAGTTGTAGAGTACGATGAGGTCTCCCCTCAGCCTCCTCTTCTCCAGGCTAAACAACCCCAGTTCGCTCAGCCGCTCCTCATAAGCCTTGTGCTCCAGGCCCTTCACCAGCTTCGTTGCCCTTCTCTGGACACGCTCCAGCACCTCCATGTCCTTCTTGTCGTGAGGGGCCCAAAACTGAACACAGTATTCGAGGTGTGGTCTCACCAGTGCCGAGTACAGAGGCACGGAAGGGAAGTATCGTAGAGTAGCATCTGGGTTTCAGAAATATGATAAATATCCTAAAAATAATTATCACGAGCAGTTTTGGAGACTGTCAGTTCACTTTTTTCTCTATTAGAGTTCAGCTGTACAACCCCATGTGTTTAGCACATGTCACCATGAAAAACACATTTTTGTTTGTTAAGCCAATTCTCACTTGAGTTGTCAGATGGTGGCACCAATCATGCATATAAGACATGGGAACAAGTTCAGGCTCCACCGCAGACAATCTGCTTCACAACCGTTTTCCTATTCCATTTGAATACCTACTCTTATGAGGTGTTACAAGATGACTTCAAAGTTGAAGGCATGTGCCACTCATGAGCAGTGCTTTAAATACTCAGCAACAGGGCTTGAGCCTAGAATGTGACAATGTGCAGCTTGAAGCTTGACAGATTGAGATCGACAATGCTGCTGTTCCGTCTAAAAAGATATCTGAGGGAAAGGAACAACTTTATACAGCATTCCCCACACTGTAGATAATGCAAAAAAACCAACCAACCAAAAATCATAGAAAGTATTCTCTTATCCTATTTTCTCTCCCAAGGCCCAAAGCATCTAAACCCCACATTTTTACTTCCTTGTGTATATTCTAGTCACTGATGTTTGCCCAACTTGGGAGATAACGTTAACTGCCACTGCAGAGCCAGCAAAGGAAATGAAAAAGCAAGAACTGCTGTGGGATAAAGCTGCAGATAAGAACTTGTGTACCAAACTAGTGCAGTATCAGTTTGCTGATCTGCATAGAAATGCAGAATACATACAAGTCACCTACTCATTTGCCTTTTGAGTTTAACAGAATTTTCAGAGAAAACTGGCAATGATAGAGATCAAAGGCAGCTTTCCTAACAAAATGCTAAATAAAGCAAGTAAAAAAAAAAAAAAAAAACAAAACCCATTGAGACCTAGTGCCTCTTTTCAAAGGTGCCCCAGTGAAATGGATTATTACACAAAAGCTCCATTTCTAAGTCCATAAGATTAGGCAGAGGAGGAGCAAATGCATTTCCTTCGTCACTTTTCTACCTAAACATTACATTCACAAGTCACAGCTTCATCTCTCTGGCTAGCACCTATCCCACCAGCACTGAAAGAAGGGAGTGAGGGCAGGGGGGGGAGAAGGGAAATAGGCTTGTCCTTTGCTACACATCTTGCTAATTTAAGACCTCCAGAGTAGCCACCTCAGACATCAATGCATCACACACCTTCTAATACAGAGCTAAGCATAGGCTAAGTATTCATCCAGAGTCCCGTGTAAGTTTTGTAAATCGTGCTGATTCCCATAACGTGGTTATCATTACTCCAACTACCTGAAAGTTAGCTTGGACATAGCTACAGAAGATACAGTCCCATCTCTTCACTATGCAGTGCAGACATACCCGTAATCCTAAAGAGGGGTGCGACAGACTCCTCTCATTTCTGCTTACTGCTTTAACAACACTCTGCCGTCAATCCTGGAAAGGACATTCTGCAATTCAACACCACAAACCAAAAGAAACATGAAGCTACATACACAGTCACGCAGGAAAAACTCAAACAAAACTCATCTCATCTTGTTCATGTATGTCGCCAAATCCTTTACTGATGCCCATTATGTGAGTGGCTTTAAATGTGCTTTTGTCCAGGGGGGTGCGGTAGTAGGGGTGTTTGTTTGGATTTTTTAAAGTTGTTTATGGTTCTAGAACTAGCTTTTATTTTTCAAATCTTTCAAGATCTACATAAATAAAATCATTAACAATTTAGCAAAGGTTTTAATACAGAGGTAACCAACAAGCTAAGTATGTCAATCTGGCATCATCGGTATAAGAGCCTTAAATTAATACAACAGTTCACTCTCACATCAATCGTGAAAATGTCCTAATGTTATCTTTAGTAGTTCCTCCAGTTTAGATTTATATTGTAAAATTCATCACGTTTTATGAATTACATTCCCTTTTTGCTCAATGTGAGATTGTAAGATTTTTGGCTCCAGTGTTGTTAGGGGACTAATGCTTAATTTTCTTTCATTTTCAAAGAAATAGAATTAGTTTTGCCCAGCTCATTTTTTCCTGAGGTTTAGGCTTTAGTTATTGATTTCTGGTATATCGCCACCGGCAACTTTAAAGCACAAGGGATATTATCAAAGGGTCATATAGTTCACTGCTTATGTTAGGCTGAGCTGTACACAGACAAATTGGATTCCTTATCTGCCCTTGCTTCGTTGGATCCTTATTGATTATAGTGAGAAATCAGAAAAGTCTGAATTTCACTACAAACAGGATCCCTGCTCCCTCCCCAATTAGCAGGGGTCTGCACAGAAACTGGAAAACTATGAACACTATATTTATGACACTCTCAATCCTTTAATACATGCCACTAAAAGTCATAATCCCTCTTTTCTTCCCCCAACTGTGATCAAACGTTTACCATTTTCATTAAAAAAAACCTAAATCAAAGTTAGTCCATTAACACCTGGGGCGTCCCTCAGAATAACATATTTTACTGATCTGAAACTCTCAGACATTCCCTCATCATATAGTTATCACAAGAGAAATGTCACTGAACCAAACAGACATGACATTTTTGTGTTGCCAGTAAATAAAAGCGCATCACATTGGTTGCAGTTTGACACGCATGTTGAACAAGCAGATATATAATTTAGCAAGCCAAAATTTGATTTTCTGATATGTCTATGCTAATATTTTTCAGAAGTCTGTCACACCAGTCATACCAAAAGCTGGACCTCACAGAGAAGCTGTAACAATAGCACTTCCATTAAATTGACAAAAGGCAGCTGGAGCTTCAAATTAGCATAATTTCCCCTGGTTATAACGGAATGCAATACATGTTAAGTCAATATAATAAAATTAGCTGAGTTGACCACTAGCTTTAATCAGTGTCTTGTTTGACATTCAAAACTCCAGTAGGCTTCGGATAGCACACAGCTTGCAAGAGCTAATTTTTCTCCACTTTTGGAGAAAGTTTAAATAATCACCACAGATAGCTACTGAATAAAACCAAAGACGCCATTTTTAAGAAGGAATGTGTTCACTCCTTGCTTGCAAAGACCGCTTTAGACCTTCAGTCTGGAACAGTCCATATTTATGTCTTATGCACAGAGACACCTTCAGCAATGCAATCTTGCTCTAAGCAGGTCCAAGCTCTTTTACAAATACAGAACATGAGTGTTTTCTTTTTTGGGCACACATACCTTGTGGAGGTTAGGTAGTCCTTACCACAACCCTTCCCCCTGATGCCTAGAGAAGTTGGCTAATAAAACACATCCCACCTTCAGATTACCATCATACATAAGAGGAACAGTATTTGAGAAGTTTGTACTAAAAACACAGGCATTGAATAGTTGGATAGACCAGAAGAATGCAACCTCTTATAGCAGCAGCTGTTTGTAACACAGATCTCCAACTGCCAGGCTGCCAAATCAACTACATTTAACATAACTGTACTTGTCTTTATGAGTCTCTGTAATTTTCTGATAGTTTTGTCGTCTTAGATTGCAATATTGATCACATATTGATAACAAATATCATCTTCATTCAAGGTCGCCAGCCAAGGAACGTGACCTAAGTGCACCTTTACAAATCAACCACCACATACAACAGAGTTGCCACTCACAGCAAAGTCACAGAATTACGTAGGTTGGAAAGGCCTCTGGAAGTCACCCAATCAACCCTCCTGCTCAAAACAACTCTAATTAGATGAGAGTGCTCAGGGACTTTTCTGGCTATCTCCAATGATGGGGATTCCACAACTTCTCTGGGCAACCTGTTCTAATATTTGACCTATTTCACTATAAAGCACACAGTGCTTGTAATTTGCCTGAATCATTAATTCAGAAAACTATTTCTCACATACTAAAATCATCAAGACCACACTGAGTTCATCACCTTACAAAAAATGGGGAAAGATGAAGGAGGTGTGTAAGGAAAGGAGAGGAAGGATCCGAGTGAAGACAATTTCACCCAAAACAGGGGACAAGTCTTTGCACTACTCTTCAGCAAGCCGTAAATTTCTGTTCTCCAGCACTGACACCACGACGTAACAGCCAATGCAGATGAGGTCAAAGACAAGGGATGAGGAAGAAGAGAAGGGGGACCACGCTCCCCTTGTTTATCATACTCCTCCCTCTATTCAAAACTGTTTCACTGTATCCAGACACAGAAAAATGGCTTTCATGCAGGAACTGAAAATGCCATCTCAGCATCAACTGTTTGCAAACACTCAATCCTCTCAAAGGCTGACAGAAACAAAGTAAGTCTGATGGCAACCAATCATGTGAACAGAACCTGTGGTGACTGTCAACTGTATGATCAGAGTAGGAAAAAAAATCTTGACTTTGCTGAACAAAATTTTCAAGTGATCAAAATCCTATCAAGGAATTCCTTCTTTTAGCATATAGGGAAGGTGGTTTGTGTGTTACACAAAAGTGCAAACCCCAAAATTAAAGATGATGGCCCTCTATTTAAAACACCATCTGAACAATTTTACTCATAAAAACAATCCATAACTGCCCCTGAATTAATTATGCTGACAACTACTGGGAACAGGAACTTATTCAGTTCTTCAGAAGATCACTTTCCAGCTATGCCCCAACCCTACGACAGAAGAAGGAGAAAGAGGAAATGGAGCAGTGGTCTATAGTTTTTTTTTAAAAACCCACAGTTCTAAGATTCAAGATATTCATGAATATGTTTAGTGCTTCTGTATTAACCACACAGAAATGGTTATCAGCACACGATGGTATTAACTGTACACTTCAGATTAGGTGTAGGAGGAATAGAGAAAAGACATGATGATGAGATGAGAGAAAGAACGATGATTTTTCTTCTCTCCTCCCCCTCCGGCTCCTGCCAAACCACCAGCAAGTATTAGCACACTTTAGGTCTGGATACTTGCCAGTTAGCACAAAGGCCAACAAAACCAGAAGCTGCTAGAAATACAACAGTTTTGGGGGACATAAAATCCTAATAACAAATAGAGAGAGAGACTGAAGTTAACTACTCCCAGCTTCAATAAATTCAGCAAGTGAAAGGGGAAAAGACTTAAAAAGCATCATGACAACCATCAACTATTTGAAGTGAAATACAGTAAATCCAAATTTCAAGTAGGAATCCCTCAGTTTCCTTTTTTTTACTATTTTAAATAACAGGACAGGCCATCTTCACACCCCCAATAGCATGCCAGTAACCAACAAGTTTTTGTGAAGCCACCACCAGTACATGAAAAGAATGGCAGCACTGTACTGTAATCAGAAGACACAGAAGGAAGCAGCAAGCTTTCCTTTCTCTGGAAAAGGCTTGGTGAGTAGTATTCAGTGTATTTAAAAAGTTTAAAGCAAGCTGTCAGTTTGCATCTCCTGAATGGCAATACCACACACTGCTATAGAACCACTAGACAAAACGGTAAGGGGATCCAGTGTACTGCCAGCATTACAAAAATCATAGAAGCAGCTTTTACCATATAGTGCCCACAAAAGAAAAGGCCAAGCACTTTTCCTCTTCATTCAGCTGTTTTACAATTGCAAGCCAAAGGTCAGCTATCTTCACTCACTTTTGGAAACCAGCCACAAGATTACTAACAACCAGCTTAATGGCTACAGTTCAAATGCTATTCAATCAAGTCCCGAGTATCTGGGTATGCAGCAGTAACGGCACCATGACATCATAGACAAGTTATCTGCTGCAATCAGAGGGAGTCAGACAGTGTGCATCTTTGCCTTCTCTCCCCACAAAGAGAAACATGAACTTCCAAGGAGTGGGAATTAAAGCGTTAGAGATTTTGTTCTTTCCTTAGTGTGGCCAAGGCATAATATTTCGCTATGAAACAATCCTTTGCCATCATCATATAAGCCAAACTAACTCGACTTTCTGGAGGTGCATCAAGACAGGTGTTTAATAGCTAGATTTAAAGAAGTCTTCACTACATGTCAAGTTACGTGTGCGCCTCAGCAAGGGATATCTAAAGAGCGAAGCACGCAGGTGCATTCAACATGTTACAAGTTTATTTCTCTTCCCAATTCATTTGAGGGCAGTAGGATTGACCTGATTAATAAGACAGATCACATGAGGCACATAAATGGGATACCCTGAGATTTCTCAGTCATGAGCAAAGTACTAACAAAACAGATCTGGCATGTCTGACAGAAATTAATTTCCACAACCTGAAACACATTTGAAGTGAACCAGACTTTCAAAATGACAAAGCGCCACAGAAGTTTGTCAGTTTGAGTAAAGTGAACAGTAACAATTCTAACTGGTTTTGGCTTATTTGTCTGAAATCTGCCAGCTTTAGACAATAAACCTTACCATGCTCCACAGAACTCATCTCAACTATGTGCTGAAGAAGGATTCCTGAAACTCTTGGAGTTTCCACTAACTTTAGTGATAATCTTGAGCAATTTACCATTTATATGACTCATTTTACTCATCTATGAAGTAAATATGTAAAATCTGTAAGCATTTTCAGATTATAAGCTGAAAGGAAATACAGTTTGAAGAACTGTTCATCAACACTTTGAGGAAGTGTTCAGCCTAGGTTTTGTGTAGAGTAGGAAAATCCCTCTCTGTATTCTAGGAAAAATACAATGATTTATGTAGTGTAACAGCATACATACCACCGTGTTTCTATTATTGTGACAAAATTTGTATCTATGGGATGACATCAAGTGGCTAGGACTCAAGAACATCTTACTATCAACCACTGTGCACAGTTGTAAGAGTTTTAGCACAGATTAAACTTTCAAAAGTCTAAAAAAAAGTTATTTTTCCTTTAATACTTAGAGAAGAAAATATTTTTAAATGAATGCAAATTTTACAAGACATTTTTTCATGTACTTCAGCAAACTTCTATACCAAACTAGATGAAAAGAATTAAGAATACACTTTAAAATAAACTATATTTCATTATATTTAATTTCTCCTTCCTGTTCAGGATTTTCTACAAGCTGACTGCAGCTGTGCTCTACTTCAAATACACTATAAAAGCCAAGGGCAGCTAGTAGTAACCCAAAATAGAAGAATACAGCTCAGGTTAAGAAAAATAAATGCAAGGTTATCAGAGAAGACTTCTAAAATTCTGACAATCTCAAATGTTTAAAAACAGCAAAAGGAAATATTCTGGTAATTTACATAAACACTGGAATTGAGGTGTACAGGTCTAACAGGCATTTTTAGGCCAATTATGGGCCAGGGGTGTGTAGGATATATACAGATGCAATTATTTTAAAAGTTAACAATCTCAAAGCAGGACACATTTTTGCAGCCTTTATCTGTTGATGGCCACACAATATTACTGCACTTTTAACAAAGCCACAGTTATGTTATTGAAATATCAGCTATAAAAGACGCATATTAAGTTTACACGTAGAGGTTGTTTTTTCCAACTTATCTTAAAATAGTAGTTAAAAATCAAGCCCTTCCCTGGCAAAAATTTTGAGCAGATGAGTAATCCCACTGAGGTCTGCAGGACTTGATTTGTCAGCATACACGAAGTTACAGCCTTACATCTGCAGGATAGGCACCTCTCAAAACAGTTTCTACTCAAAGCATTTTAGAAAGAAGCAGCTTAAAATACTTTAATACTAAATACATCACACTAGGAAGGTAAAGCCCATCTTATATGTTTACGGAGAAATACTGACTCTGAATGAAACTCCATTAAAACATTCTGCGATACGGCTCTTATTACTTGGAAGCAACAAAGCTCAGACCTATGCTTCACTGAGGCCAAATCACTATGGATTTTTATATTTTAGTCTCCCTCAAAATAAAATTTTGGGCTTGTTCTGTGCGCCCCGTTGTTTTTAAATAAAGTTTTACAAATCCAAATATTTTTCAAATTCCTTTAATATAGCCAAGATGAAGCCTAAAAAACCTGTGATATATTGAAAGAACTACACACCAAAATTCCTCTAATGCACTCCAACATCCACTTACATCTGCACAGATCCATTAAATATGCAGCCACAAGTTTATCACTCGAATCCATCAGGACTGAAGATAAAACTCAGCACCAATATTTGACAGCCTGATGCTAAAAGATTATCTACTGAGAAATAATCTAATCACTGTTCTGTGATATTGGAATCCTTGACAGAAGGCAAAGGAAAGGAACACCAAATTGATCTTGATTACTGTAAGGAGCTTCCTCTTGTAGAAGGGAATTCAGTGTAGAGATTATCTTGTACTTCTGCTTATTTGCTACCATGTTTACGAGTAAGTTTTCAGATACTCCAATCTCAGAAGAGAGAAATTAGAGACTTTGATGCATGCTTAACACAGAAACGAAACAGCCTCTCCTGCTCTTAGAGACTGGGACTGAGGAAACCTTGAGGTACCCTGTTAAAAGGAGATGGCGTTCGCCAGGGACGCAAAAGAGGGTCAGGTCTGACGGACAGGAAGAGACTCGCGAGAGAAGCTGAAAAGCCCAGGGCGAAAGAGGGAACCCCCGGGCCGCCACCCTCCACTTACCTTAAGGATATCCCCCCGTTTGAAGCTCAGCTCGTCATCCGCGGTGGCTTTGAAGTCGTACTTGGCGATGGCTTCCATGCTGGGGCTGCCGCCCACGGCGGTGCGGGCGGTGGGAAGGAAGCGCTCCCCGAAGCCTCCGCTCCTCCCGCGGCCCGGCTCCGTCCGAGACGCCGGCCCCGTCTCTCACATACAGGGAGGCCGGGGGACGATCCGCCCTAGGGGAGGGGGAGGAGGAGGAAGAGACGGGCCATTAGGGGAAGTGGCACGGATCGATGGCCGGGGCCGCGCCCAGAGCCGCTCCCTCCGCCCGGCGCGGCACGGCCGCCGCTTCCTCCCGCCGCCGCTCGCCCAGGCCCGGCTCGCCCGAGTGACACGTCCCGCGGCCAATGGCCGCCCCGACGGCCCCAGGGGCGGGAGGCGGCACCGCGGCCGGCACCGGCGCGCCGGGAGGAGCTGCCCGCCCCGCGGCAGCCGCCAGCCCTCGCCCCGCGGCGGGGGAGCCGGGCGGGCAGGGCCCGCCGCCGCTCCGCTTCACCGCCCCGCGCGGGCTGCCCGGCCCCGGGAGGGCAGGGCCTTCCCTCTCCCGCCTGGTAGCGGGACCGCCTCTCACGGGAAGCCACCCGCTCCTCGCGTTTTCAGTTGCAGCGAGACGTAGCAGGCGGGAGGATGCGGCGAGATAGCCCCGACGACGGGACCGAGCCGAGCGGCAGGGCGCCGCCCGCGCTCAGCGCTGCCAGGGCCGGACACGAAACCAAAGCCCACCAGCTCCAACCCACGATGGAGACAGGCGGCCGCGAAAGGGCGATGCGCTCCTCTCCTCCGCGTCCTGCGGTGGGAAAGACCGGTCCGGAGACGCAGCTGACACCAATAATTTGGGTTTTTCCATTCATGCAGCTCGCACCAATTTAAATACAGTAAACTAGACAAAGCGGAGAATACTTCTGTGGGCCCTCTATTACAGGACTTTCTTGGAATTGAAACGCCTACCAAAAAGTGTCCTAAAATACTATTACAGAGAGACAGAAGTTTGGGCTCACTCTAACGTAAAAGCAACCATCCTGAAATTCCAGCATCTTGAGCAGCAGAACATGTTAAAAAATATTCATAAGCACAGCATGAAAATCAGCAAGTTTGAGTATCTCTCATGGGCCCAGAGAAGAAATGACATCAAACCTGGCAAGGCATATATAGACACTCTGAAACCACTGAAAAGGCTTATATCTTGACCTCAGATTAGAATAGGAAGGATTTGATCTAACTCCAGCTACATTCGGTAGCAGAGAAAGTAAGGGATCAGAAAAAAGTCAAGTAGGATAGACTATAAGTTAAAAACAATCATGAATACCTCTCTGAAGAACCAGCAGAGAGCTGGTACTTGTCAGCAATTCAAGGCAGAAGAGATCTGACAAACACCGGTGAACCCACGCACCTGCTAATTCAGTCTCTGTAGTTATGGCTCAGAAAAAGCCCTGCTGTATGCAAAGGCAGCAGATGGCAATAGCTTTTTCTCATTTTGGAGAAAAACCTGCCTTACATAAATGCAGTTCAGCAATTAACATGCTTATATTCCATGAGTCCTGTTTGCCCAACCTTCAGCTCCCCATAAAGAATAATGAAGCTCAAGGCAAACACCCGAACTAAGATTTCTTCCCAGGAGACTGGCAGATCGAGAAGAGGTTTTTACAGGATTTACCTTGATCAAAGAAAGGCCAGCTTAGTGAAGTCCCCATGCGGACAGGGCTCGGGGTTTTCTTTGGTACTGCTACACAGCATTACTTAAACGTCAGTAAGACTGACAAAGCTGTCAACAGCCACAAAGATCACAACTGAACAATCTGCCTGGACTACTGCACCTACTGGAAATGAACACACTGGATCCAAGCTTTGACCCCACACATCATTAAAACCAAAAAGTGTATCATCTTAGCTACATTTTAATGATTCTAAAATACTTAATTTTAGTTTCAATGCTGATGAAAAAGCATCTGTCTTTCTGATGTCAGTCTTCCACACTGTACTAGCATACTCACACAAACAGCAACAACTTTCCTTCACCAGGAACATTTTCCCTTTGCCAGCCTCTATTGTATTTGGTTCACCATCTCCTCATCTTTCTAACCTGGCCTCTTTGTTTTTTAACTGATGGTATTTATAATTTTCTGCTATTATAGCAATATTAAGGAACAACGTGAATCATTGCATCTGAAGCAATGGAAAATGCAAACATTTGCTCAAGCATACTGTCTACAAGCCCTGTACGTTTCACGGTAAACACCATCGGTTTCTATTCCTTCGGTATTTCAAACAGCACAATGCTACATTTGAAGATATTGTATCATTGAATGGGCATGCAAAAAAGCTAAGGGAACCCTGCTTGAAAACTCTAAGTTCCAAACCTAAGAATGTAACAGCAAGTTGCACAACTTAAATAATATGTTATAGGCTCAAGACACATCTAAAGAAAGAAATTATCCCCAACTGGTGAACGTTCCTTTCTTTGCGGTACGCAAGTATCGCTATCTAGTACTGCATTAGCATGTAAGAATTTTTTTTAACTGAAGGGGTTAATACACAACTTTCTTAGAGAAACTGATGCAGCATTTCCAAGAACTATACTGGCATTTCCCTGAGCTTAGCAATAGTACAACATTGGGAAATTTTCCAGCACAATTCAAGATGAAAGAGATTCATCACGCAATTTTCTTTAAACACGCATTCATACTACTACCGCCATCGTATATATTGTCAGCATATAAAGGAGTGATGTTTCTAGGTAACGATACTAACAACAGCTGCAGTGTAGAACAAAATTTTAACCATCATGGCTTTAGGCAAAAGTGTAGCTGAAGTTTAGACATGAAAGTTACATGTAAATTAGGGAAAAGCTTTGAAAATATTAAACCAAGATACTTACACAGCAAACGTTAGAAAAGGTAAACTCAGAACATCAATTCCCTTAAAGTCACTTAGAAAGCATTTTCTGTTCACTAATCTTACTAAATAAGTTCTTATACATAGTCAGCCACATAATTATTAAAATACAAACAAACCAACTGCACAAAGGAAAAAATAAGCTTACTGGGGAAGTAGCTTTTGCTAGGTCTCTTCCCATTGAAAGCACAGCTGTAGGTATTTGTTTTAGGCAGACAGCAGTAAAACAGGACACTTTGCAAATACTATAGTGTATTTGCTCCACAGACTTCAAATGGAATAAGATAGGTGTGAATGAATAAGAGTCAAAATATGAATACATTACAGGAATTATCAGATGATCTTACTGCAGAAATGGCTTAGAAGATTTCTCAGAATATCAATATGTTTTTCACCTCTCGCCTTACTGTGATTTGGGGCAAGATACTTCTCTTGCTCTTAAAAAATCTGGGAGGGGGGAGAGGAAGAAAAGGCAGCAGATGCAGCTAACAGTAAATTCTTATTAGCAATACAGTGCTGCAGCTCAGGATGGAATATAAGCAATTATAAATACAAACCTCCCTGTTGTAGCCAATAGGAAACAATTCTCACGTTCTTTTCAACAGATATTTCAAAAAACACACTGGCAAAGGTAGGCTTTTTATACTGCTCTTACAAACAGCATTTTTTTCTAGCAAGTTCGAGCTTTCTCATTGTTCTCTTTCCACTGTTTTACTGTTCTTCTGGAAAGTGATATGGGCAGAAATAGAAGAACAGACAGTTTAGAAAAGCTAAAGCGAGGGAAGAAAGAAGATACATTCGGTGGAAGATTTTGCAAAGAATCAGATCCTAAGCTTCATAGCTGTTATAGGACAAAACATTACAGAGGGTGGTGGAAAGAAAAATGTGTGGATACATCATCTGGAAGACACGCATAAATGTTAAGTGTTAGGCTCTAGACAAAAGAATAGAAAGAAAAAATTGTAAGGACAGAGCACTAATTCAAATTAGCCAAATAAGTAAGTATAATATAATAAATGAATGAGGTAAAATATAAATTAAATTATCAACATATGAAAACCAGAACATTTGGAATCATAAAGGATACTCATGATCTACTAGCTTAATACGTTTCAACTTCTTTAAGCACATCTTGTCAGAGGACAACTCAAGATATCACTCACAAAACTAAGCAACAGCACAAAGCACAGATAATATTTATCAGATCAAGTAATTTTATTAGGTAATAGAAAACTTCACCTCTGCCAAAATTTATTTATTGCCACTTTTTTTTCCTTATTTTAAACTGTACAAAGTAGCTTTAAATGTTACAAGCTTGCCTGGTATTATGAAATACTTAAAATACTACATGAGTTAATCATCATAAGAGATCATAATAATTGAAAAGTCTTTTTTTGGCACAAATTCTCAATATCCAAAGTTTGCTCAGAAATAGATTATAAACACCACTGTGTTTGAAGAAGATTAACAATCTGTGACCCTTCTAACTTTGGCCCTTGACCACGGGCATTTAATAATTTTTAAAACAAGGAATGAACTTCCCTATACACTATATTTATCTAGGAATTGCTCTCCCAGTTATTAACTGTGCTTGCTACAGAATATTTTTCTCTTTAGGTTATAAAAGAGATGTCTGAGTCAGATGTTGTGGGAGTTAACAAGACTGCATCCTTGTCTCCTACAGATTATTTGAAACTATATTGGCAAGTTAAACCTTATCCCACAAAACCAACACTGAATCTCCAGCAGGAAGTTCAGAAGAGAAAAATGTCCTTCTCTATCATAGGAACTCATGTCTGAAGCATGACCCAAAAGGTCTTCGGAGAAAGAAAGGTATGGATGTTAACCTGCCTACAGGGTATTCGCAACCTTTTAACCCTTGGAAGCGGCCTGAAGTTACGGAACTCTTCCGGGGAATATTAAAAGTAAGCCCCAAGAACTGCCACCAGCCAACACTCCAAAGACGTACGGCAAAGACGAAAGCGACCCAAGATTAAAACCCGACTGGGGGACACAAGTACGGAGAGCTAGGGAATCTCGCCCAGCAGATAACTTCTCTACAGCCCAGGACCTTATCCCAACCCCCACCCGCCCGCGGCCAGCCCAGCTCCGCACAGCCCGCACCCCCGAGAAGCGCCCGGCGCCCCAGGAAGGTCGAGGCCCGCCGGGGCGCAGGCCCACAGCCCGGGGCGCAGGGACAGCGCTGACGCGACTCCTCCGGAGCACAGCGGGCAGAGGCGGAACACCCCAACGGCCCAGGCCGCGGCACCGGGGGACGCCCGGCACCGGGGGACGCCCGGCACCGGGGGACGCCCGGCACCGGGGGACGCCCGGCACCGGGGCTCCGCGTGTCCCCCCCCGCCCCGGCAAGGCCCGCGGTGGGCAGGGGAGCTGGGCCCCACCGGCAAGGGCCTTCCCCGCGCCGCACCAGGGCGGGGGCTGAGAGGGTCGGCGGTCCGACGCCCGCCCTCCATACACACCCCCTGACTCACCGCGCAGCGCTGGGGGCGCCGCCCCGCCCGAGGGTCCTCGCCGGCTGCCCGGGCCTGCCCGGCCCCACGCGGCCCGTCCCGGCCGCCCCTCCAGCGCCGCCTCAGCTGCCGCTACGGCCCCGTCCCGCGGCCCGCCTCCCCCCGCCCGCCGCGCCGCCGCCGCTCCCGCAGCAACTCTCGCGAGAGCGGCCCTGTCAGCCGCCCTCCGCGATCGCGCCGCGCCCCGCCCACCGCAGGAAAAGCGCCTGCGCGCTCGCCTCCCCGGGCGGAGGGTGGGCATTCCCTGCGCATGTGCAGCGGCGGCTGCCCAGCGCGCAGCCGCTGGGCGACTGCCCCGAGGCCGGCGCGCCCTGGGCACCGCGTCCCACGGCCGGTCTCGCCGCGGGACTGGCGTAGAAGCGAGCGGGGAGGAGAGGGGAGAGGCAGCAGCCGAGGTACCGAGGCCTCCCGAGCACCGCAGCAGTACGGGCCGCGCCATATTGGGCTACGTTAATCCCCCGGGGGAAGAAGCCATGAGTAGAGGCTCCTGGAGGTGAACCACTCCGTGTTTGTGCAAAGTATTTGCCTAATTTATCTGTGCCTCCACTTGTCCGTAAGACAGGGCAGTCTACCACACCATGGAGCTAGCAAGGAGAAATTAATTCAGAAGCTACCTGTAACTACCAGGAAAAACTCCCATGCCAGCGTTAAAGCCGAGCTTGTCCACGCCGTGTTTGAGCAGGCACTGAGGGGTGTGGAACCGCTTACCGAACGCTGAGAGCAAAGAATACACCCGGGGTGTAACATCCCTTTCGAGCACTGATTATGCCAGCCATGCTGTAGGAAAAAACCGTAACAGTGTGATCACACATTGCAATTAAAATACGCACAGAGGGCAAAATTCAGATCGCACAGGCGACTAATTCCAGCATTTAATTATATGACCCTCCTAACATTCTTTTAGCTTGAAAAGACTCTAATTACAACATACAGTTAAACAGTCGCTTAGATAAACATCAGGGCTCAATTCCTCGATAAAGCCACTGAATAAAGAAAGCTTTCCTCTGGCTCTGGAGAGGAAGGCTAGTTTCTGAACTAGAGCCTTTCTACAACTGTACTCCTGCTCCCCCGAAAGATGAGACAACTATAGGGGTTACTTTTTTTGGGGGGGGATAGGTTGCTCCCTGCTCCCCCACCCCCAAAAGGATGCTGAGCATGTACCACAGTATTGAGACATAAGCTACAGAGTTCACATCTGGGCTCATGTAAATTTAGGATTATTCTGGACCAAGGTCTGGGTTCAACACTACATCTAATTTAGGCAGAGATAATTGATATTTTGTTTTGAGAGATGCATATTTTTAGCCTCCAATTAAACCCACTTTTTTTTTTTTAAGTAAACTACCACACTGGTTGATCTCCCCAGCTGTACTGTGCAGCGGGGTTGTCATGGTTTCATCCATACCAAGATTCGAATAACATCAGAATATATACTGCTACCTCATACAATTTGGCTTACAAACCATGTTCTACAAACATTGCCTGCTGATATTCTCATTCTAAATGCTTAAGCAGCTTGATAAAGATCCCCAAGAGGTTATTTTTGGATGAAATTTGTGCTTTAAACCCTTAGCAAGATCATTTTCTCCTCCTAATAGCATTGTACTTAAGGGGTTTTAACTTATTCCCAGATTTGAGTGTTGGGGGAAGGTGTGAATTCTCCCAATACTTCATTCAAATATTGGAAAGGGTAGAGAAAAAGTGCTATAGGAGTTGAGGATGCTACAAATGTTTTGGACATTCTTTCTGAGGATGCAGAAATGGTTCATCTAGGATGACACAAAGATTGATGAAATCGGAGCTAGATTTGAAGATCCTTCAAGTCCCCAGCACTTGTTCCTAGAACAGGCTTACAGAATCTCTGGTTTCATGTATGACCTCAAAATGAGGATTTAGAAGTTCTTAGTAAGCCTTCTATAAGTTAAATAACATTTTCTCAGAAAAGTTATGGCAGCTACTTTTAACTGGACTTGAAAAGCCAGATATGGCTAACAGCTGCCAGTTGAATGATGGCTACTTTAAGAGGCTGCAGCTGCCCAATTTTAAAAGGGCAGTCCTACAAAATCAAAGCAGCAACAAATTTTAGAAATAGCAGAGATCAAAGTGTTATAGAAAGATATTCCTGATTAAGGAATTGCTGAGATATACTTGCTTGCAAACCAATCAATGTAGAATGTTCCCCCAGCTTGCAAACAAGTTAATGCTTTAGAAAAATATACAGCTTACTATGCAAATACAGTGCAGCTTCACTACAGCAAAAGCTGAAATCCTGGCATAGCTGTAAGCAAGGGTGAAAAAGGCAACAGAGACATTGTTTTGCTAGAGATGAATTTCAGATGTTTTCTGTAGTCTAGGAATAGCTTGAATTTTCTATGACAGTTTGTGGTGATAAAATATGGTCTAAGATTAGCTCTGAGTATTTTAAGAAGTACTAAGGGTAAGAAGAATCTTGGTGTCTGATGTTTCTTTTGGATACCTTTTTAAAGTTCTCAGAGCAGTCTGGGGAAATAAATGTATGGTTTTTGCTATGAATAGATCAGAGGAATATTTGTTAAAACTGTATTTTTGTGTAAGCAGCCACTCAGGGTTTAAAATTGCTGCTTGGAATATTCATATTAATACCATGTTACTGACTAAAGACAATAGTTACTGATGTCATCAAGTTTAACATTAGTAACAGCAGTTATGTTAGTGCAAATGTTACTGAAGACAAACCATAGTGATAATACGTGCCTTATCTTGACACGGTCTTTAAACTATGCTCCATTAATGTCCATGTCCTTGCAATGGAATTTAGTTATTGTGGAAACTTTTACATTATTAGGACTCAGAACTCCCACTGTATGTCATCTAAAGATTAACTTTTTCTAGTGTTGTCACAGCAAATGCATGAACTTAGCATATATTGTCATAACATACTGCTCCTCCAGGCAAGCAACTCTGGCATGTATTAAGAGATATGATGTACCCATTCCTATTTTTTGTCACCATCTTAGTGCTACTGTATGCAGTAAATGTACTTCCTTGTAGGGCTGATGCAAGAAGCTAAATGCTAACCAGGAAGATATTCTAGACTGTCTCTTTTCATTCAAAGGAATAAAGAAGTGACCTCTCACTCCCACTTGCTGAGAGCATCAACACATGCAACTTCAAAGGTGGTTTTGAAAACTAAGCGTCAGAGCTTAAATTGGAGCCCAGGGGCCTCTGCCTCAAACAAAAGAGCAACTGGAAACTATTGGGAGAGCTATTGAACTTAGCGAGGGTTCATAGTCAGAAAATATTTGCTCTAGCTTTGATTCATATCTGTTCTCTCTATTGGCAAACACGAGTTAAAAGCTTGTGAACTGACGCAGTAATGAAAGAATGAGCTAGTGTGGTCTCTTTGTTCTGCATGCATTGTGAGCAAATTTACCTACAGCAGAATCTCTCTGGTGATAGTGCAAGACACAGAAAGAGCCCAGAAAGTGATCATATCTCAGGTAGAGCAGAAGCTGCAACAAGAAAAATCCAAGCTCGAGTGGAGAACAAAAGTGATCCTTAATTTGTAGTTCCTTAATTTGTAGATGTTAACTTGATGCAAAGTTGCATGAGGCCAAATTCTTTAAGACTTCTAATTAATCAAGAGGAAAAATCTATCATCTGAGTACTTTAGATACTGTCACTATCAAAGATAAAACGAGGTGGGTGTAATTCCCTTGAGCATGAGTAGGAACTACTTGGTGGTTGCTGGAATGTGACATCACATCCCAGCTCTAACAGAGGGAACCTCTGGCCTTGACTAAGTCCTTGCTTCATCAGCACTGGTGTTTCACAGACACATCACCTTCTTGACAAACGTCCGAAATGTAAGCAATTTCTTTACAATGATGTGGCTTAACCCTACATTCCACGTACTTCAGCCTCTGTCTCTTCTGAACCACAGGCAGAGGAAACTTTCCTCCTAGAGCTCTCCAAGATGTCTCCCTTCACCCTTTCTGTAGTCTTCACATTTGTTCCTAAGCCCATTCTCCTCAGACATGAGAATCTGCAATCATCAAGAACTACAATACACAACTGCCAATTTAAGGAACTTCGTGTCTGTTGCAATGATTTTTTTTAATGGCATCTGGTACAATAATTGTAGTAAAATACATTGCTAATATGCACCTTTCTTCCTCTGATGCATTTCCTGCTTTCAAAGAATTGTAGTGATTTTTTTTTTTTAAAGCAAAACCCCGACTGGCACAACACATCTGAAGATGCTCAAAATCTCACATTGTGATTCTGCATTATATTGCTGCAGTTCACATAGCATAACACAACACTGTATGTGTTATCATAGTTGTACATAAGCAACTATGTATGAACCAAGACAGAAAGCTTCCTCCCATAGAAAACAATTCAGACAATCTGCTATGGGGAATGTAGAGCAGATGTAGATAACTCAAGATAGCCCTGATCAATTTTCTTGCAAGCTGAAAATTTAATGCCATAAGACTGTTCTGACAGCTGTAGGGAAACTGATTTGCTACATACCTCTGTCTGAGATGAGCAGGAATAAAGTGGGTGTGGCAACAGGGGAATGCCAGGAATGCAGGCACAGCAAGGAGGGAATGCTGGGAATGGGGCTGTTGATATTTGTTGCATGAACATTACCTTCTTGCCTTTTTCTTCTCACATCAGCCCATGTTAGCTTCCGAGTAATAATCAAGCCAGGGACATTAGCCATAAAATCCAAAGCTATTCCATTTACTAGATGTTTGAGTGTCTTGGAGCGGAAGTTGCTTCACCAAACATGCCTGATGCAACAACAGAGCAATGAATATGATCTGCTCTAGGAAGATGCTGAACACCTTGACAAAACCTAGCATCTAGGTGCTAGTCTTACAGTCAGGCCACATGCAACAGACCTGCAGATACTACTTACAGATAGAAAAGGCAACAAATCCCCTTCATTCATAATTAAGTATTAAAAAGGTCACCAAACAAGCTGGGCCCATTGATGGAGTCTACAAGACTTAAGCAGTATTACTAGAGGTTCTCTAAAACCTTAATTCAAGATCTAGATTTCTGGTCTAGATACAGTATTTCCCCACATGCCTGTATCTGGAACATCATGTGACAGTACTAATTAGAGAATCAGACAGCAAAACTAAGGAAAAACTGTCCAAATTTGTTTTCTGTGTCTATTCTCTAGAAAGCAGGATAGTGAATGGATTGGGTGACTACTTTGCTGTATATTGACCACTTATTTTCATTTTAGTTTGCAGCTCTTGTGTTAGTGATAAAGGCAACACTGTCAAAGGGATATAATAGATGTATACACATATACACAACAAATATCCACATTCTGCAAATGGGGAAACACAGGCATAGAGGGCTTGCCCAAAGCCATACAATAAACTAACACCACAATGTTCAACAGCATTAGGAACAGAATTTATAGTTCTTGACCTCTAAGCCTTGCTGTAACCATCAGCCAGCTCCTCGGGCTCAGAAACCCCCCTAATGCTCTGTTCTGGCTTTCTCACATACATACTGAAATATTATCACAACTGTCTGTTTCTGCGAATCTGTCCAAGTGCAGTAAATAGGTGTTGGTGCTTGTGACCCAGACAGAACAGCTGATCTGCCAAAACAGCTTCATAATTTTACTCATTACAGATCTCAAGAGCACTTGTGAGGCAGCTTAATCACCATGCGAGACAAACACGGACTGTTCTGACTTTTATAGACCAGGAGACAAGAAAAGTTTGCTTAGCCTCAAAACTGGCAGAAAAAAGGTCCAAAACAAAACCACCCATCAGGCTTACAGTAAAGCTGAGTGAACTAGGAAGAATGTAATAAAAGCAGATTCTCTTCCATAGCGTGTGTGTTTCTACAGTCACAGAGAGAAGGACGGTATTGTTATGAAAATGACTATGTAGGAAATGCTGCTCAACCTGGGAGCTGTAATAGCCATTGCTGACATTAAGAAATCAGACAATAAAATGAGTTGGCTGGGGTCATCCAGAGCTGCTTAAGTGCTGAAAGAAATCTGTAAAAGGGAACCAGATCCAACTATAGTGTGCCATCTCCCTTTCTTTAGTACAAAAGGGCTTCTGCTTTCTTCCTACTCCCAATTCAGTCATCTGTCATTTTCAGGACAGCTTGGAATTGTCAGTTCAATTACCTTTCAGTTTGGAGAAAAACAAAGCAGATGCTGTTTATTACTAAAAGGCAGAATCTCTCTCTTTTGAGGAATATATCTCATTTTTTATAATTAGACATTGAATTATGTGCATCTTCCTTATTTATTAAAAAAGACACAGGAGCTGGGAAGTAATATCATTCAGCTCAAATGAAGTACTATCTTCCCTTCAGCTTTGGTAGAGGTGTTGGTCAACTCAACTACTGCTTTTGATTTTTAAGACTCAGACAGCTTTTGTATCAATCTTCCCCTGTTAATTCCCCTTATCACTACACACGTATTAGAAATATGGTCAATTCCTAGCATCTGTCACGAAATGTGCAAATGGGTAGGGGAGTCAGACATACAGACATGCCTTTTCTAAACAATACAAAATCTCACAGATTTAATTAATTTTTAAATCTTTTTGCAATACTGTTCAGAAATGCTTCTCATCAAATATTGATTAAAAGGCAACTTCAACATCTTGCCAGAGAGCTTAACTAAAAAAAAGGCAAAAAAAGATTTTTTTTTTCTTTGCATACAATACCTGCTTTAAAGTGGTCCTACTCAAATTTTCATGTCTGCTCTACCCGCAGCAGCACACTGATGAGGACTGACTGAAAGGCACATACAAGGAGGTCAAATAGTTCCCTTGGATCTGTCAGCCACTGCAAGCCATTCAGAGGCGGAAGCTTACTGCAGACTGAGCCATCTCTCTGCCCATATGTTGTGGTCCCGAAAGGAGACAGTATATCCCTGCGCTGAAGACATGGTGAGCATGAAATTAAGCATTTTCAGACTGACCATACACATAGGTTTGCAGTAGCTGTTTCATTTCTGTAAACTCACTTCCTACCAAAATGATATAGGAGGCCTTTACACAGTGAAAGAATTCCAAGTACAAGGATGTGGAAAAAAAACACCCAAGGAATAGTTTTAATAGCTATTTTGAAGCAAGTATGGGAAGTGATCTTAATTTGCAGGCAAAATTGACTGATCTGAGCTTTCCATACCGGAATATTACATTACTATAAACATCCAGAAGTAACATTATCTTGTTTACCTTTAGACTATTCATTCACAATTCTGTAATATTAAAAAATAGAGAGGATGATGATTTAACGTAAGACAGAGCACTTTCTTGTAGAACAGGTCTTTATACCAAAGTTCACAGATCCAAAAATCATACCAGTTTAGTGTCTCTTGAGTACCTCACAGCATTTGCCTTTTGAGTTCTCCCTTTGTCATCTAGGACTAGAATACATGGGAAAAGTGCTGTCTGGATACCTGTCCTATTTCTGAATCTATAGCAACATTGTCCAATTCCAGGGTATTTCTGCTCTTTCAATCATTCTTGTAGTAATGCATTTTGATAATGTTTTTCACTTAATCTCAACACGCTCTACAAGCATGAGATGCCTAAATCAGTCTGAGGTGAACAGTTACATCAGATTTACTGAGGAGGAAATAAAGGCACAAGGAGGTTAAAGGTCCAGTCTATCAGCCCATGTCTGATTGACAGAAATTCTATATACAGAATACTTGTGAATGAAAACAGGTTTTATTAGTGGCTTGTTCAAGACCCACAGGGAATCAGTGTCAGAGGCAAAATAATCCAGACTCCGGATCTCTGGTCAAGATGTATCTTTACTCTGACCTTTTATTTAAAACCTTCTACTAATTAAGTAGATTTTATTGGGGGTGGAACAATCTAAAGAGGAACTAACGAGATGCTTGTGCAGCACTACGCACAACTCATGATCTTAGGTTATTACAATTCCAGTAACACATTTATCCTCTTCCCCTTCCTTGTACTGTCTCTAAATTACACCATAAAATTCCCCAGACCTGCCATTTTATTTCCTTCCAAGACACCAAAAACACTTACAGTGTATTGGAGTTGTGGGGTTTTTTTGTTAACTGATTCTAGGGAATTGTTCTACGTAACAAGCAGCTCAGGAAAACCAGGAGTTTTGTAGCCTTCATTCTCTCCACTAAAATTTAGATTGCATTTAGAAAAGCTGAAATCATACTTGTAGAACTCCTGCACTCTGTATGTATATTCAATTCAGACACTGTGAAAGTAGACTGTCTCAAAGAGTATCGAGTACGCTCCCAAAATACTACATTCTTGTTCAAAACTGCATCTGCAGGGAAAACAGTGCTGAGCTAAAGTTCTTTGTACAATTTATTGCCGTAAAATTGCAAACAACTGCACCAGGCTTTGGCATCTGTAGTTTAGCACACTAACAAACATCAGTTTTGTAAAGAAAAATCTCGTATGGGAACTGTCATATCACAACCTGGGATAATACAAGCTCTGCAATGAATTAGAGGAACAGGGAAGGAATTAAAACTATGGGTCATGCATCTTTTCAGTCCACTCTGAATTCAGAAGACAAACCCCAAATCTCTGTACAGAGAGGCACACAAGTGGGCCATCTCTGCCTCACACCTCCGATTTCCTTTCCAGATTTCGCAGTGGCTTAGATTTCTCATTAGATTTCCGGCTTGGTACATTTGTGTGCTCGTTCCCACCATGGCTTCCTGTGCATCTGACACCCAGCGTGCGCATTAACCTCACGGCTCCTTTGAGACTTCCAGTCAGTTGGTTACTCTACGGCAAAAGCGGCTTTTCAGAGGGAGATCTGCAGGTGTCACCCTCCCCTTGCAGAGGCACAGCCCTGGCAAAGGGACACCCTTTCTCCCTCATCCCACCTTAACTGGGCACCCACCACGGCCTGTCTTTGCCAAGGGGCTGGAGCCTTAGGCCACAGGGCACTCTTGGGCTCTCTCCATCTCCTCACGCATTCCCTTCACCTCCGAGACACCTCACTGCCCCTCAGCACCGTCCCTCCGAGGCATCTCGGCAGCCGGCAGCCGCGGAGCCAGAGGGATGGCCGTCCCCCTCAGAGTTACCGCCGGGGCTGCGCCGCCGCTCGTCGTGGCGCTCAGCCCGCTCAGGCTCCCCTCAGGGCTAGCCCCGACCTGCCGCCAGGGCGGATGCTCGGCTTCGCGCGCCACCCTGGCCAAGCCAATCACCGCGCGGCGTACGGGGACCGCGCGGGATCCCACCAACCAGACACCGGCTTCTTGAGGCCGCCCCGAAGCGCCACCACGGGTCCCCAGCGCCGTGGCGTCCCGCTTGCCAGTGACCCTGATGGCGGCCCCGGCGGCGCGGGGGAAGGCCCGGCGGGCGAGCGGCTCCCCCGCCGAGACTGCCCGGCGCGGCTGGTGAGTACGGGCCGAGCGGCGGCGGGGCGCGGCCGGGCTCCGTCCCGTCGGGGAGCGGGGCCGGGAAGGCCCGCGCTCCCTCAGCGGCATCCTCACCTCGGCCGGGGGCTGCCCGCCATGGCGGGGGAGGCCCGAGGCAGAGCCGGCGGCGGTCCCGCCGCGCTGCCCTCCGTCCCTCAGGCCGAAGCTCCCGCGCAGCACCATTCCCCTCAGACACCCTCCGTTGGCACCTCGCCGGAGCGTTACCTAGCGGCTTATGAGGGAGAGGAAATAAAAAAGCACCCGAAAAAGGTGCTCCCACACGTGTTAGCGTCTCAGCACACCCGGCGGGGCTTCTCCCACAGCTGAGGGACAGACTGCGCCTCGCAGCGCCGCAGAGCACCCCCCGCCGGGCACCGGCCTCAACGGTTCCCTCGGTCCCGAGCCAGGAGGGAGCCCAGGCCGAGCCCCCGGCAGCGCAGACCAAAGCAGGGTGCTCCAGCAGCTGTGGGTGCGCTTGGCGCAGCTCCAGTTTTGTACTCTGCGTAAGGGTTTTAGGGATGATGCCAAATTCTGACTGAAATGCCTCAACGAGTTTGCCTAGATCCCTTACAAACTTGGATAGCAGCCTCGACTCACCCAGTTGTTTCATTTTCTTCACTCCTGCTCCTACCTCATTGCAGTCTTTTGATCAGAAGTTCACGGCACACTTCATTTTACCTCGGATGTGCGCTTGTTTTATTTCCAAAAGCTGTGATCCGTGCAGTTCTTGGGATTACATTACCACTGTTTGTCCTTTGTTCGGAGCTTTCTCCTATCAGGATAACACAGGCCATTATCAATAAGAAAAAGTCTAAAAATCCCAGTTAAAAATCCCATTACATAAAGCACAAGAAGTTTGTCTTAGATGATACTATCTTCTCAACAGATAGCTAGAGAGGAAGGGAAAACCCACAGACAGGAGCAGATAGTGTTTTAGTTATGCATTTAAGACTCATTGAGTTTTCACAGAAGGACAGCTTGTGCCACAGAAGAGTTTCTTTAAGTTAGTCTTATCAGTCTTAGAAGGTACCAAGATAACAGCAGATGAGCCTAAGCACCCATCCATCTTCCCAAAGCAGCTATCAAGTAGTACGTTTTCACCTTTTCTGAGAAAAGGAGCTGCTATGCCATGCTTGTCTAAAATCCTATTATTTCCCCCAGCAAGTGTAAAATAAAGTTCCTGGTTGAACAGACAGCTCATACACGATGAGATACAATGGTATAGGAGTGCATAATGTCTATGAAACACTTCAGGTTCCTTAGAAATGCAAGTTTCTGTATAAACAAACTGTTACTTAACAGCTGCTGTACTACATTAAACTACAGGGCTTGCTCAAATATAGCAAAATTTGAATAATCTAGCAAGCAAACTAGATTTACTTTCTAAGAAGCCTGCATATAAATAGGTACACTATGCTGGTTTTATGCAAGATATCTTTTGTTCTTTGGAATAGTGCTTTATATTTCTTTGTTGTCTTTTACTCAAGCACATCAAAACACTTTATATAATATTCTTAACCATGACCTTTTAAATAAACACATTACCACCATTTTTTATCTGAAGAGAAGATTAAGATATTAGTGCTTTTAGCCTTGGTCACAAAACAAATCAATATTGCTACTGCAAATGGAACCAAGAAAACAAACCTCCTTCTTCTACTCTTTCTATTAGAGCTCTAACTGTTTAAGTCGCTGTATCTTTGAGGCCACCCTTGCTTCTGTTAGAGTTCTACCCAAACTAGCTGCTAGAAGCCACAGCAAGCACTCCAGAAACCCAGCTGCTCTAAGCAGAGAGACATTCCTGAAGAAGGGGTGGGTTGTGAGGGTTTATATACCCCTGTGGCTGGGTGGGACTGGCCAGGAGCAGGGCCAGGGGCCACAGGGGATTGGCCAAAAGACAAGTCCTTCTGTAGGGTTGGCCAAAAAGAGAGTCCTAACAGGACTTGGGTGGCATTGTCCTGCATCCAGGCCTGCAGGGAGCGGGATGTGCTTTGGGTTGGTTGGGCTAACATCTG
This sequence comes from Calonectris borealis, assembly GCF_964195595.1. Lineage (NCBI taxonomy): Eukaryota > Metazoa > Chordata > Aves > Procellariiformes > Procellariidae > Calonectris > Calonectris borealis. The sequence goes on along the minus strand of NC_134331.1, from coordinate 14,638,040 downwards.
TGATAATGTATGGGACTATTTGTACACTAAATAGGGCGCTTTAGATCTCTCTCTGGAATACTCTTGAGTGAATAGTGGAGAGGAGTTCTTAAGGAGCTGCAGAGAGCTCCTCTTCTCCTTTCACAGTAGAGTAAGTCAGCTCACTGCCCTATTTCTAGACACAGTTCATCATACAAATGTTCATCATAAAACTTTCATGGAGATTGTTGTGAGAATAGCAAAATATACAATCTACTGAACTGATCAGTGTCTTTTCTACATAAGGGCTGTGCTTTGCTTTGAATGAATGTATGAGCTTGATCTTGTTAACAGCCTTCAGGTGCTGGCCCTTTGGGGAACTCCCAGAAAACACCTTCCCATCAATATGACATTTGTTGAATATCTTCAAATGGCAAACACTGGAGTAAGAGTGTTTTTGCCTAGATTTACTATAAATTCTGGATATAACACCCTTATTTATAAACTGGAATTAAGAGAAACTGCACTTCTATCTGTAAGTCAGTGTACATCAGCAAAAATTGATTTGCTAGAAGGTCCTATAAATACAGCACTGGCTTTTTTATTTTATTTTGGACTGTTGCCTTTTTGTGGTTTTCTAGCACTACAGGATTTATACAATCCTGGTTACCATAATAACCAATATAATGATGATGAATGACAGCTGTCACTCTTGCAGTGAATTCTTCCATACATTTGCTGTAAAATGTTTTAGTTGTCATTCAAGACATCAAGGCATCGTGCCACAAAGCAAATGATGTCTCATCGCTCTGCAGAAGCTGGAGGGGCCTTTACAACTTTCAGAATTGTGCCTTTTGTTGCATTTTTCACTTTGATCCAGACCGAATACATACTGTGTCTTTCTGTGGCAGGCTTAGAGTACCTGAAGCAGAAAAGATAAAGCAATCCTTTAATTCCCAAACACTCTTTTTTTTTAACCAAGTAAGGAAAAATGAACACAGCAAAGATTTTTCAGATTTACTATGCCTTAATTTGAACAGTATTGGCCCCTGTGGAAACAGTAAGGTAGACTAACCTAGTTGGATCATTCTTTTGATCATATCCATCAATTACTTCTCAATTCACCAGAAAAAAAATTAAAACAAAAATAAATGTATTCTTTTGATTGTGTAGCATCTTGCTTTACCAATCTTAATCTTGCAAGTAAACCGATGTTCTGACTCTGACAAGTGTGCCAAAGCTATTTTCTATTCCCTTTATCCCTCCTTGTTGCTCAGCTTTCGTTTTAAGCCACCACTGTCCTTGGAAACAAGTCTAATGTGCAAGTCCTGTGCTGAAGAAAGAAGTCAGAAATATTTTTTATTGGAAAACTCTCAGTGCATAAGGTTTAAACAAAAACTAATTTCACCCCCAAATGGCACACTTGTCATTTGGAAGACAAATTTTAAGTTCATTTCAAGTTTAATCCTGTTCCTGATTCAAGGTAGAATAGATCTCTCTCTCTAATTCCTGTCATTTTGCAAGGGAAGCGGAGCCTGTGTGAAGTACACTCCTGATTCTTGATAGCCATGCACAAATGAGATATTTGACCACTACTGATTTGATAATACTTGGCACATAAACAATTGAGATTATACATATACATTAATTGAGAAGATTTCACTTACTTTACAGGTACTAGTAAAATTACTTCACAGTTCCTCTCTGAAGCAAATATGCATATCCCTATCTATAATCTAGGGTTATTGAGGCAGAGAATGTTTAGCTGGCCCGAATTTTGGCAGGTTTTTTCACAAGCAGATACTGAAGCCGAGAAGTATGGCTGCCAGCTCCTTTGCTGTAATTATTCTATGCGCTCAGTGGGTCTCAAAGCAATTGACACTATCACTTGATGCACCTTTGGAAGCCCATGTATCAGCAAATGTGCCCGTGTTGCAAATTATCAGGCAGACATCAGCTACTCATGAGTGAGAAGACCGTATGGTTCTGCTGATACCAAACAATCAGCTCTAATCTAAGCCATTTTCTCCAAGGCAGCTGCTTTTTTGGTTATTATCTGTTCCCCTGTGTTTCTATTCTTGGTGACAGATCAGGCTTCTGTTCTTGAGGAATTCACTTTTGGCAGCAAGAAATGTTCCGATTCCCCATCATTTTTCATAGAGTAGTCTAGGTTGGGAATTTTCAGTAAATAACATGAAAGCATCAGTGATTGAACACTTTAGGGAAAACAGTATCATTAGGTTGATTTATTTTTCTTCCCAAAAGACTTGCAGCTTCAGAAACACATTTTTTTCCAAGTGTCTATAGGTTGTATAGTTATATGATCTTTCTGTTTTGCTAGTTGTTTTCTAGGTTCTGTACATAATGTATCATGCTGTATAGTTTCTTATTAAATTTCAAACGCTGATACCTCATACTGATGTTGTGAGGTTTGGTAAGTTGTGCTTTGAAATCCTTAGATTTCGAAGGAGGATCTGAAAGCACAGTGTTTATTACCTATATAAATACATTGACTGCATAAAGCAGTGTTGTTCAAGAGATGATTAGGTAAACAAAAGTTTGAATGGACCCTTGTAAAGCTCTGCTTCTGCTGCTCAGAAGGAGATTTCAAACACTTGTTGATACTCGATTAAGCTACAGGGCACTTCCAAACAGAAATGAGTTTGGGGTGATGGAAGTGTATTTTTCAGATTTGAAAAGGTCTGGGTATCAGATACACATGGCAACCTGAACACTGAACTCATTCATCCTTATAAATATAAAATAAAGATATTCTAATGTGCAGACCTTTCCACATAGTTATGGGCTAACTATTGGCTGAGTTCGGCATACTGGATTTTCAGAAAGTTAGCTTGCTGTTAGTGCTGTATGCATTGGATTGAGTTATTTTATTTGGTGGACCCTGTGTTGGGTTTCACTCTACATAATGATTTGGAAATGTTTCTCAGGCTGGATGCAGCATGATGACACTTGAACGCCACATCCAGCCATTTCCAAGTTTCATGGACTGCTCTAGGCATGAGAATCCTGGGGAGGATGGAGTGTGCTGGGAAAGTGAAAGGGGTAAACTGGCTGCACTTGGAGCCTCTGGTGTCTGATGAGAGCAACCACAGCTTCAGGCATCTCTGATTGCGGCTGAATACTTGACACCCACTAACATGTTCCAGCAAAGCAGTCCCACTTCATTTCTGTCCTGCTGTCTTGTAGAGTTTAATGTGTCGACAGCATAATTGCCTGGGCAGACAGAAGAGAGATAAGAACAGGGAGAACAGAGGAAGGCAGATAACTCTAGTGTGGAAGAAATAGTAGTGCACAAAACTCCTAGGATGGGTCCAGAGTGTGGCAAGTCCCTGCTGTTGGGTAGGGGTGATGGAGAGACATGTCTGGTGGTGGGAATTACAGGAGTCCCTGAAACAGAAGAGTCTGGGAGGGGAGCACACAAGGACCTTGTGGAGAATGGAGTGGATGAATGCACAACTCTGCAGATCTGCACGTTGCCTACAGAATTCATGAGCTGCTTCAGTCCCTCATTGTGTGAAGCTGTTCTTTGAGGGTTTGCAAGACCTCTGTAATGCATATGAGGTTTTTAGTTGGTATGACATAATTCTTGCAATATTCTTGCAGACTTTTTGTTTTGATAAATTATGCATTTGAAGAAAGCATGTAAATCACATTTTATATGGCTCCAGTGCCAATCCTAGTGCAGAAACTGAGGAAAGATGGTTTCTCATTGTAGCCTGTCTTTGCTTTTTGCTTCAGTTGTCCTAATACTAAGATATCCCAACTCATCTAGAATTAACTGTGTTTGGAATTCTTGGTTCTAAGTGAAAACCCTTTTTAAAGTGTAGTTCCACTTTGAAAAATGAAATATTCTGCTTGTATTGTATATCCAGATTGGCACAGGAAAGACTTGGCTTCTTGCTTTCTTTGTGTGAAATGTCTACAATATGACTATTGTTGGCACCTTAAATTCGGGATGTGAGAGAAACTGAACCGCTTCTGGGTTTCAGGTCAGTTTGTTCAAATTTTGGAGAAGCCCTGAGCATGTACGATTATGAAGCAGTGCTGCATGCACCACTGATTACTTTTGCAAGCTCTTGTTATATTGTTCATTATAACAGCTTTTGAATTTCTCTAGATAGGGAATATTCACTCTTTCCAACCAATATTTCATCTTTGTAACATCCTTCTTGTGTATCCTGCTTCCTAGCACTGAAGGGCTTCAGGGTGGTGTTCCTAAGCATGCAGATGACGTGCCTTAGAATCATAGAATCATAGAATCATACAGGTTGGAAAAGACCTCTAAGATCATTGTGTCCAACCGTCAACCCAACACACCATGTCCACTAAACCATGTCCCTAAGGGCCTCATCTACACGTCTTTTAAATACTTCCAGGGGTGGTGACTCCACCACTTCCCTGGGCAGCCTGTTCCAAGGCCTGATCACTCTTTCAGTAAAGAAATTTCTCCTAATGTCCAATCTAAACCTCCCTTGGCACAACTTGAGGCCATTTCCTCTTGTCCTATCGCTAGTTACTTGGCAGAAGAGGCCAACACCCACCTCACTACAGCCTCCCTTCAGGTAGTTGTAGAGCGCGATGAGGTCTCCCCTCAGCCTCCTCTTCTCCAGGCTAAACAACCCCAGTTCCCTCAGCCGCTCCTCATAAGGCTTGTGCTCCAGGCCCTTCACCGGCTTCGTTGCCCTCCTCTGGACACGCTCCAGCACCTCCATGTCCTTCTTGTCGTGAGGGGCCCAAAACTGAACACAGTATTCAAGGTGCGGCCTCACCAGTGCTAAGTACAGGGGCACGATCACCTCCCTGCTCCTGCTGGCCACACCATTTCTGATACAAGCCAGGATGCCGTTGGCCTTCTTGGCCACCTGAGCACACTGCCAGCTCATGTTCAGCCGGCTGTCAACCAGCATGCCCAGGTCCTTTTCCTCCGGGCAGCTTTCCAGCCACTCTTCCCCAAGCCTGTAGCATTGCCTGGGGTTGTTGTGGCCGAAGTGCAGGACCCGGCACTTGGCCTTGTGGAACCTCATACATTGGCCTCGGCCCATCGATCCAGCCTGTCCAGGTCCCTCTGCAGAGCCTTCCTACCCTCGAGCAGATCAACACTCCACCCAGCTTGGTGTCACTGCAAACTTACTGAGGGAGCACTCGATCCCCTCATCCAGATCATTGATAAAGATATTGAACAGGACCGGCCCCAGTACTGAGCCCTGGGGAACACCGCTCATGACCGGCCGCCAACTGGATTTAACTCCGTTGACCACAACTCTCTGGGCTCGGCCGTCCAGCCAGTTTTTTACCCAGCGAAGAGTGTACCTGTCTAAGCCGTGAGCCGCCAGCTTCCCTAGGAGAATGCCGTGGGAGACAGTGTCAAAGGCTTTACTGAAGTCCAGGTAGACCACATCCACTGCCTTTCCCTCATCCACTAGGCGGGTCACCTGGCCATAGAAGGAGATCAGGTTGGTCAAGCAGGACCTGCCTTCCATGAACCCGTGCTGGCTGGGCCTGATCCCCTGGTTGTCCCGGACATGGCTTGTGAGCACCCTCAAAACCAACCGCTCCATGATCTTCCCCGGCACCGAGATCAGGCTGACCGGCCTGAACTTGAAGGAATGATGTTCAGGATTACATTTCAGTTTGCTGCCTAAAACAGAATGTCAGTCATGGCAGTGCAGCAAATCCTGCCTCCTGGCCAGCTGCCTCCCTGCACGGCCCCCTGCCCTCCAGCCAGAGCCACCCACCGCCACTAATGATACGGGCTCCATGGGTTTAGCGCAAACAGTCCAGGATGTTTTTTCTTGTTCTGCTTTTGTGACTTTGGCTTCCCAGTTACCCAGTTGTGTCACGCATAATTATGCTTTTGAAATCCAGATCCAGAGAGAAATTCAGGTGCTTAACTTTTGTTTGAACAAGTGAGAGCACGGTGCATAAATCCTTCAGTAGATCTACTAATAAATCTTCTGTTGGAGGGGAGTAAAAAGAAGAATCATGGATTTATTTCTTAGCCCTTTTATTGTTAGTGACCATTTTCTCCTTAAAATCATCTCCTTTGCCTTCCTTTATATTGAAATCACTCTCAAGTTAAAGGCAAGATGCTGAGCGTCTAAACTGCTGTGTGCAAGCATACAAAAGTACGTTTTCCTCCTTCCCACTGCCAGCCCTCTTCGTCAGCTTCGCTCCAGTAACTTTGTCTGATCCTCTCTTTGCAATTGCTAATTGGCCTGATAGGGATACGAAGTGACTGAAAATAGCTTCATTCCCTTGGTGTGTGCATATTGACAAGGGTCATAGAACAGAAAAGTAGAGCACAGTCCAGACTTGCGGCTCATGCCAGCCAGCCAAAAAATGGCACTTGCAGGTGCTGGTTGCTGTACTGCAAGCAGTTCTTTGATAACCAGCAGTCTGAATAGTGAATGCTTGCTGCTTCCCAGAATGCGGGTGCAGGACTTGCCTGCATGAGAAGAAATACTGACATTTAACTCTTTGGTGTGGGGCAGCAGTGCATTTCTGAATAAGCTTTGGATGCCTTTTGTTTTCCTTGAAATGATGTAGCATCATGGAGAGTAGTGCTGTAGGTGACTGCCACAAGGCTGGGATCTCCAGAATCCTTCATCTTGGAAGAAGGCAGTATGGTATACACCAGGGTAGTAAATCCCAGCTGGCAAAAGGTAGTCCTGTTGTATCTAGGAAATGTGTGGGTGGTTTGGATTGATTTGCAGATTGATAGCTGCTTCCTTGTTTGTTTGGGTTTACGAGAAGTATATGTCCAAGCTCTGAGTTTGTGTGTGATATTAAAAAATAGAAGCAAGAGTTACTAACCAATAAAAAGACTTTCCCAAGACCAATCGTAGCATAATCTTATAATATCTCATTGTGTTTATATATAAGAGAATCCTCTGAAGCAATGTAACAGATCCTTTGTTTTGACCAGAAAAGACATTTTGCATATGTGGAAGGAGAACAAATTTGTGCCATGGGAGATCAAGGGGAGATGGGCTAGAAAAAGTATGTGAGTTCCAGAGCTTCCTACCTCAATTCTGTTAGAGTCCCAGTTTTGCTAAAAAAAAAAAAAAAAAAAGAAAAAAATAGAAAGGTCTGGAATTGTTTTTATGACTTCTGGCCTACTTAATGGTGGCACATGCTCAGCCCTTGTCAAAGATTACATGTGTTGTTCAGCAAATGGAAGAATCATTACTGTAAGCTCCATTACAGATTAGCTGGACAAAGCTCCTGGTAGTTAAGAATAGCAAGACAAATAGCCATGGGTGACTGCATGCTCCAACACCTGGTGGAATCCAGAGCCTTTTCAGCTTTTTTTGGAGGCTTGCCCAAAAGTGTGTCAGGGCTGCAATAATAAATACTCTTATTATGAGCTGCAGGGAACTTAATTCATCTACTGCTGCCAGTTTTGGGGGGGAGTTAAGCTAACGGGATCAGTTCTGAATAAGGGGAGTGTTGCTGTACTATTAGAAGCACTTCCAGCTCCCCAGTTCTCCTTCTTTTAAAGGTAATCCTGTCATTTGAATTTTGTGAATTCCATCACTTTCTTGTCCTAAAGGGAGTGATATGGGGAGATTGATTGCTTCCCCTTCTGTTTTCACAGATGGTGATGTGATAAGTGTAGCCAAGCTTATCTCTACCTAGGAGACATTCTCCCCTGAGGAGCAATCCCCTTTTGCTGGACATGCTTACAGAACTGCATAGCCATGGACCTCAAGCAGAAGTGTCAGGTAGGTTTCGTGATAAGGGACATGCCCAACTTACACGTTCAACCCTTTTAATTGGCTTTCATTATTTTGGGTCAAGACTCACCATTTGGCGTTATTATGTGATGTATAATCCATGGTTATTATCAAAGTTGAGAGGTCTTTTACCTTCACATTCCTAGGGATGTACTTGCTTGTATCAGCAGGTAAATCCTTTGCAGACTGGGACTGAGGCACCATGGTGGAACAACATAGGCGAAGTATATGCTGTCACATATGCTTTGTCTTTCTTGAGCTTTAAGGTAAGGCTTCAGTCCCCTGGACACTTAGCTTGGCTTTATTTGAGAGGCTGAATTCACTGAGAAGATTTTTAAAATAAACTAAGGTGATGAAATCATCTGAGTCCAGTTTTACTGATTATAAGTGTATGTATTTCTTGGGCAATTGCATGTCTTTCTAGGGAGTGCTGCAGGATAGTATTTCTAGATCTGGTTTAGAAAGTGCCAGATAAGTCTAGATATTGTATGGAGGGGCAATCTGTCTGTTGCTATCTTGCCATGCTTTGAGCTTCAAAGGAAAAAGGAGAGAGAGAGAGATCTTCATGTATAGCTGCTATAGAAGCTAAAAAGACCTATCTGGTGTGGCTGACAGGAGACTGTAAACTGGGCACATGTTGCTACTTCTCAAAATTAAAATTATTTTGATCACTTCAGTGAGTAGTCTGCTGGTCACTTATGTTTTAGCCATGTTTCAGCAGCCACCTGAGTATTATATGTACTTCTCACTCAAAAAAGTGAAACTGGTCCTAATTCTGGATCGCAATCGGAAACGGGGTGGGTAGTTTGAGACCAGTGGAGAACATTATACGTGCCAAGCTCTCAGCTGACTCTGGTAAGAGAACATTCTTGGCTTTCCTTTTTGGTGTCCCTCTCTCCACCACACTGTAAGCACTGTCTGCCAGATCATGTTTGCTGTCTCTCTTATTCTGCATGCATCCCTTTCTTGCTGTTTTGTTTACAGTGCTTCCAGCATCAAGAAGTGGTTTTGTTCATTAGAGCAAATTATCTGTTAATCACCTAGACTCAGACCTGCTCTAAAAGATTACTACAGCCATGTAAAAGTGACTTAAAAGGTACTCAGTTTTTCACATCAGCTCTTCAACTTGCCTACTAGACTTCTTATTTGCTAGGTTTTCAGTTCTGTAGTGTGCTAGACCAGGAAGGCCTGGATTTACTCATGCCTGAACCTCCCGCCGCTGGTATGCTCAGAGGATTTGAAAGCGCCAACACTGGCATTCCTGCAGCCATGGCAGAGCACAGCGGGTACACTTTCACTGTAGGTCGCTATCTTTGTTTTATCTCTCTCTTTCTCATATGGCATTCTTCACTGTACAATACAGGAAGAGCATATCAAATTGCTGGACAGGCAGCAGTGTGGACAGTATTGTAATAGACCTTTAAAAGGCCTATTAGGAAAGTGTCCTGCACAAGGAAATTATGGGGGGAATCATGGTGTTCTGAAGTCCTAGTCTCTTCTCCTGACTTACTGAATTTTCTTCTCCCTCCCTCCTTTCTGAATGGGGATTAAAAGTGAAGGCAAGAGATCATCACACTCTTTTCAATAGGAATTTAAAAAAAACATTGATACATACAGCTGCATTTTACAACTTACTTTGTTTGGATACTGCAGAAAGACCGTGGTTTTATTTTTGTTAGGAGTATATTATTTGGTGTTAAGGAGTTTGCTCCTATTTTTTTTTCAATACTGCAGATCCTTGTTTCATCCCCTTTAAGGTGGAATCCATCTTCCTTTTCAAAGTGAAGAACTTGGACACATATATGCTGATAAGGGAACAAATCAACCTGCTATGTCTCCTCAGTAGTAAATTTGATGTGCTATGTTTATTTTAAAATGCTAAAAATAAAATGAACACAAGTGAATACATCAGTCCCAAATTAGTTGAAAGCAATCTCTTTGCTCTAATATATGTGTGTGATGAAGAGTTAGCACTCCTGGAACAGAAGATGTGCTCAGAGCACTGCTGCAGCACAGACATCTGTCACTCAGAAGATGAGAGGCTTGTCCACTGGCTCCAGTCAGCTAATACAGTTCCATTGTCAGAAATGGCTGAGGATCAGAGTTTGTCAGGTGTAATGTAGGCCGCCTTCCAATTTTTGCCAGAAGCCAGACACTGCAGAGAAAGGCAGAGAATATTTTAGGAGCAGTGCCAAAACCTTCTTAAATTAAATGCGCTAATATCTTGTTCTTTCCTCTCTTTTCCCAACTTTTTAAGTTTCTGTGTATTTCTGAAGTGAATTTAATGCTTGTGAAAGGTACTAGAATCTCTGCTCCAAGACCCTCTCAGTATATACCAAGACAGACTGCAGCATTGATTGCAACAGGTCAGTGTTAGGCTCCTGAGTTTGAGTTACTTTAGATGTAGGCCATATTTGCAGCAACACCATCTATTAAAAATTATTGACATCACCCATACCATAGTTACCAATAACAACTGAGGTGTATTATCCCAGTGTAATAGCTGCAGCCTGGGTACAGCACTGTGTGCCTCCTGGCCAGAGCCCAGAATTCAGGGAGCCTGTGCTGTAGTCCACATTGCTCCAGCTACTGCACTGTTGGTCCTGAGGTATCTCGTTCCAGGATGCCTAACAAGAGCCGCAGTCCTACCTTTGGACTGAAAAGTAACCCAAGTCCTTTGCCTCTTCCCATCTTGCCAGTAACTGTATCTCTGTTTTTATTCCCTACTGTTCTCTGAAACCTCAGGCTCTTCATCCAAGGGCTTTTTCATAAACTAATCCTTTTTCCACAGGCATCTCTCATCTATGTTGCAGTTTTTGTATGGGTCTCAGTCCCTGCCTTTATACTCAGCCTTTTATTTCAACCCACAGTTTTATCTTCAGATCTTAAGTTTACAGCTTCTGCTTTTTCATTCTGTTGTTTAATGCATAAATGCATGTCCAGATGTAATTTATGATACCATCTGATATCAGAAGGAAGCTACATAGTACAAATTACTGCCCTACACAAAACACTTTAGAGCAAGGTCTCTTAACAGTGGGGTAAACAAGAAGAGGCAATTTGTTCCATTTCCATTTGTGTTCATGACCAAAGCTGGAGTTTCAGAGCTGGAAGAAAGTTATGTTGGGACCTCTTAACTGCATGAAGCACAAGGGTTATGCACTGTCACTAGCAAGTTGTTTTATTCACATTCATTCGAGTCTCTCCAGAAGGTGCAGAGCCATGGGAAGCAGCTCAGCAAGCACTAAGATAGGAAGGGGCTGATACATGTATGTTGTGTGAGGGTTTGCCCATTCTAACCCCATGTTATTGTTGTTGATTCTTTCTTTCTTCTCCTTACTTTTTTTCTTTGTGTTGAAGTGAGTAGGTGAGTAGTTTCTTAGCACGAAAAGAGGAAGGAAGGAAAAATTGTGCCATTAGGACATTTTGTTCCTCTCTGCGGTTTAAAATTGTTGTCTAGGTAACAAAATACTCTGCAGAAGGATGAAGGATGTCTTGCCTCTTTCTCCCCCGCTTTCTCCTGAAGTGACATTAAATGCACTGTCTGCTTCCTTTCAACTTTGGCTTTAAGAGCTTTGTGAAGTTACATACTGATGTGTAACTCAGTGTTGACACAGAGGTGATAACTAGTTCTTTCAGGAGTTGTCTTAGATCTAGCCTGTGTTGGGTTTACTGTAAATACTGAGACCTCTTAATCTCTGCACTTCCGGCTTTAAAACACAGAATATGGGCTGTGACTATTTAGGCATCTGAATCTCAGGGAAGGAAAGGAAGTGAAGAGCTTGGCCAGGAACGGCAGGCAAATCCAGATACCTGTAAATGGTCTTCAAAGCTACATGATATGCTGAGACTGGAAGCCTTTCCAGTCCTGTCTGTTCCATTGTTCCATTCTATACTGACCGGCTGTAATCCTTGGCAAGCTATTGTCATGGTTCTTGGCTGGGCCAGTTCTTTATCCCTTTCTATGTGGAATGAAAGTAATTGGTTTAGTGATTGCTCTGCAGAACTGGGAAGCCCCAGACAGAATTAGGACAGCACTGGAATAGGAGCTATATAAAAACCCACTTATAAAGGTGTTTCCCTCCAACAATGAGAAGGAAGCATTCCGGTAGAAGGTGAGAATGAGAGAGAAGGCTCATTCCTTCTTCACCTCCAAAGGCCTTTTTATCCCATTACCTGTTGTTCTACCCAGCCCTTCCCTGTCTACACTAATCCTTTGCCTTCTCTGTGCCACTACCAAGGTGTCAGTAAATGGGGAGCCCCAGGCGTGGCGCATGACTATGAAGAATTTATGTGCACCTTTTGGTTTAGATTGTGTGGCTCAGAATGTATGAATATTGGATGGGGGCTTTTGCTGCTTTCTCTATCAAGAAGAGAAGAGGAAGGGAACATTTCAGACTAGACTTGTAACCATCTCAACTTGTTTAAATAGTAAAGGCTTATATTTTTAAATTGAGCTTGAATCCAAAGCTGTGGAATCATCTGGAACACTCTCCTAGATTTATGTAGGGGAGTTAGTACTCCTGGGTCTCTCTGTCTCAATCTAGTCTTTTTCCTTGCCTGCTCAGGTGTTCCTTCCCCTGTAGTATATTTTATAGCACTTTGTCCTGTCTAATTTGCCATCTGCTTTTCCACAGACCCCTGTCTGTCAGAATCAACCCTTACTGTGCATGCATTTGCATCACTACAGGCAGGGACCCCAGGGATTCTGGCTGTGTTGGCTCCATCTGATGAATGGACCATTCTTACAGACATCTGGTGCTATCCTGGGCAAACTTTCTTCTCTCTCTGCCTTTTTTTTTTCCCCTTTCTATCCCTCATCCCCCACCCCCATCCACCGCCTCCTTGCTGGATCTGCAGCGTGACTGGAAACAGGCTGAATTAATCAGCAGACTGGTGCTTCACTCTGCTGCTTCTGTCTCATTCTCTGCAGTGCTGGGCTCTGCACAGTCTTGCTTTCTCTCCCTCTTTACTCTCTCTCCCTCTTTGCTCTCTCATTTTTGGACGGCAGCAGCAGTGCAAGTTGCTGGGGAAGTGGCACAGGAATTTAGCCCAGATGCTCTTCAAGCAGGCCGATCTCTGGATCCCCCACCAAGGCAAATGCCACAAAGTAAGTTTCCCTCCCTTAACATTTAAATTCAAAATGGCTTTCCTTCTCTCCCTCCCCAACCTGCATCCTGCCTGATGTGACGGTACATGAAGAGCTCTGAGGTTTTGGGGAAAGAGGTTATGGCAGGACATGAAGCAGAGAATGATGATTTTAGCTAGGGAATGGCTTGATGTTGGAGGTGATGGGGAAAGAAGCTCTGTTTTAAACTGCAGATTTAACCCTAGAACCAGCAGGAGAGGCCAAACATGATTTTAGCTACTGACTCCTGCTTTGCTGTCCCTCTGCCTCATGACTTAAATTTGTCTTTTTCTTCTATGATGTGCTTTGATCTGTAGCTGTTGAACCTCCTTACCCCTTTGAAACGTCTCACAGTGCACCTGCTAGGCTGATTCGTAGTTTTAGTCCCCAAAGTCTTCAGATAAAGAAGTGGGAATGGGAAGGAAACTAATGGGGGGAATGAACGATGTGCTGAAGTTCTGTGGATTTGTGAGCATTGCTGGCCTCTGGGAGGGGATTAGCATCCTCTGGAGTAAGCTCTGCATTGGCATAAAGCAGTATGCTGTGTGTTGAAACCAGAATAAATATGGACCCCTAACTGCTCTCTGAATTTGGAGGAATACTGTAACTGGATAAATTAGAGTAATTAAAGCTTGATAATTGCATAGTACAGGTAAGCTTCAAAGCATTGCATAAACACTGCTTCATCCTGCCAGCAGCCTGGTGGGGCAGGTAACTATGGTTGGGGATTTGCTGCTGCAAACAGGACCGAAGAAACAGACTGGGGAATGTACAATTCAAAACTGGGCTGTTACCTGGGGAGCAGTCGCCTCTATCTCTGCTGGTGAGCTGCTACTAGCTGAGGGAGAAGCAAAGCACTGGGCTTTGCATTACCCATGTGGAAAGGTTGATCATGCCTGTTGGCATCTTACTCTGTGCTTTACGGAGGGCATAAAATGTGAACGTCATTGTCTGGATTAAAATGGACTCTGTTCACACCAAAATGCAGTGGTGATTCAGATGGCTGATTAGTGTTGCTTTGGCCAGATGTCTGAGAGATCTGTGCTCCTGCAGCTGTGTTTCTTTGCAGTGTAAATCTGCAGGCCCTGTTAGTGATGAGCTGTGGGGAGCCTCAAAGCCAGCATCCACACTGGAGCCCCCGCAGGCACCCAGTTACCAAACTGTGGGGGCTCTTTTGTCCAGGGGCAGGGGGAGATCTGGGTTGCCTTTCATACTGTTGCTGCAGATGGAGGAAGGAGACGGTTGTTGACTATTGCTCTGTCCATTAATTTGGGCACTGCTGTGCTGAAGACTTCGCTTTTTTCATTCTGTATCATTCTATAGCATGGATATGCCATTTCAGGCAGTCTGAACACTAACTCAGCAGCTGCAGTTGGACAGAGCTGTAGCATACTGATGTATGATTTGCTTTAGAACAAGAATAAATCCCTCTCTAGCACTAGCCTGCTGTAAGAAATGTTGCCCCAAGAAATTGCATGCTGTTGTGTGTATGATGTCTGCCATCCTCTCTGATGAGGCCCCAAAAACGCCACTATGCGTCATATTGTGCCTTATCCTGAGCAAGAATCTGGTATCCTAAGCAAGAATCTGACTTACAGTACTAAATGCAAATATATTTGGTGGAGTTACTTCTTCTCATGTGTTTTTGAAACTGTGAATAATGCTTACATTTCAGGAGGTGTAATCCCTGAAGAAGATTAACAGCCTGCAAAATGTCATTGTTAAATTAAAAACTGCCTTCTTGGTTCTGCTAAGGAATGCAAAATAGCTCTCAGAAAAGGGAAGAACATTCTGCTGCCCAGTTTCCCGCCTCTTACTGTTTAAATCTGAAAAGCAATTGAGTAGAAGTGTTAAAAAAGCGGCCTAGTGTGTGCAGCCTGGAAAGAGGGAAACAATCTGACAGCTGCCTCATAGGGATTTTCCATAGCACTCTGAATCAGAGGGGTGGAACTGCAGTCTATGAAAATTGAAGCTTCTAGCAAATCTTCTGTTTTCTATTCCCTTATTTGTTTAAACAATCTTTGAAAAGGCAGTTCCATTTAAATGTACAGCAGTCTCGGTGAGAAGCCCTTATTTTGCAAGAGTCTGAATCCACAGAGGACAGAGGATGATTCAACCCACTTTGCTCAGTTGAATCAACTTACGTGTCTACAGAAGCAGTTGGAAGGGTGAATTCTGTAAAGCAAAGAATATATTTGTGCTCCAGTATTATTTAAAAAAATGTTTGGCACGTGATACAACACCACATATTATATCAACATATACTGGTACAACAAATAAATACGCTCCTGTGGATGTGTAATGGCTGTATGAAAATATAAGAGGACTTAAATACTTTGTGTCCGTTTCTTACATATATACATTCTAGCCTCTGCTTGTTTGTTCTTCTTGAAGGAGGGAGCAAGACCTCTATCCTTCATCAGATAGCAGAGGGTGTGAGAATAGCTGATAAACTTTTAAGATATTCTTGAATGGTTCTATGTGTAAAAGAACAGGATGGGAGTTTTAGGAGGACAGATCTGGGAACAGTGGTGATTTTGTGTAAGGGTGAAGGTGGGCTGCGGGAAACAGACATGACTAGGTGGTGATGCTCAGGAACAACTTCACATTGTGGGAGGAAAAATCAGAAGATAACCACTCTTTTCCTACCTATCAATCTGAAAACGCTCCTGCAACCCATGAGGAAGGTAAAGGAAACCTTTTTGCTGTAAGCCAGGCAAGGCTACAGATTTAAACAAGCTCCTGGATCATTGGATATTTGGCAACTAATTTCCCACTGTGAAACTATGGAGGGCCAACTGAGAGGATAAGGCAAAGAACAGTCTACTGATTCTGTGGCTGCCTGTCTTCTAGCTCTGAGCTGCTTTTTGTCTCCTTCCTGAAGAGACAAACCAGCTCCTAAACCTGGGCATTTGCTAGATCTAGCTCAAGTTCCCTTTCCCTGACGTTTGCAGGCAAGCTAAGCGGTAATTTAACATTTAGGATATTTACTGAAAGTGGAGAAAAGAGGAGCCCATTCACGCATCTTTTCATCTTCCCGTCCAGTCCACACCTCAGTGTATTCATTCCCTCTAGAAAATGAAATCACGGGTACAAAAAAATCTCCTGCACTGTGTGCTTTTTCCTTAACAGCCATCCTGCAGAGTACAACTCTGAGGGAGACGCATTATCGTCGGCAAGACAGAAGGTTGCAATCATCCTGTGTTTACCTGGCTTCAGTCACGCCTTTCGGACTAAGGCTGTGATAGCCAGGGCAGGGGTCAGCTCTGGAGGAGCTGTAAGTGCACTTAGAGGCTCGTGTGCTCTCCAGCCTCTTGGGGCAAAGGAGGAAGCAACTGCTCATTTTCTCCTTGGGACATTTTCCCTTTAGGCATGGGCAAAAGGAAAGTATAGCCCTTTAAAATGCTTCCTGATACCCGTCAGGGGTTTGCTTTCACTGTAACCTGGAATTTACTGTCTGTTTTTTCCTTTTTTTTTTTTTGTTCTTCAGAGGAAGCCCTATGCTAAGGCAGCTGTGTGGGAACGTATCTTGCTGTTTTCGTTTTGACCTGAAAATTAGTGTATTACTCTTTGAATGCAACTTTCCAAAACAAAGATGCGAATGTTGAGGTTTTTGTTAATGAACACCTCCGGTGAATGGCTTCTTCACCTTGGGGTGCTCACCTCCTGTTTTGTGGCAGGAAGAGCACTTGCAGCTGATGAAAGGCTGGAAAGATCCCTCTGGGAGAGCTTAAGAGCACCTAGGTTTGCCATGTAGAAAGGTTTACTTTAGGGTATTTGAAAAATGCCTCACTAGCAGTTGATAACTTAGCAGGGCAGCTCTTATTGCAAAAACCTACAGCTGCCCCTTGCCAGGAGCTCAGGGTGGCTCTTCTCACCTGTCCCTTTCATTCCTTGGTTCCCAGCGCTTTCCCTTGATGCTCACCGGCAGTAGGTTATCCGAGTCACCACAGGCAGCCTCTCACTCACATTATTACAGTGTTTGTTTACCAGGCTGGCTCTCCCTGCTTTGCCGAATACTCCATGTTTTAAGTGTCAGGATGGGTGTTTAACAATCCTTGCCCTTCCTGCTGTTGTTCCTCCCCAGCCTTGCCACGCTCTGCACTTGTTCTTTCTCACCTGCTACAGCCACCTTCCTTTGTGGCTGCCCTTACGTTGATACTACGGCAAAACAGTAATTCCTGTGTAAAGACTGGAGCAGGTGTGCAAGTATTTCAGGAACCTTTTTGATTACTTCTGGATTTGCTGCCTTTTTCTGTTCGCTGCCTGCTGTGATGTGGCAGTTTCTCTTTCCAGGCAGCGTGTGTTGGCAGATGTTGGCATTAAGTGCAGCTTTTCTCTCATTTCTTCTGTAGCTCTTGATGTATCCATTGGAACCAGCTTGGTGTCTAAGCAGACTTTGCTTTCAGAGTCCCTCTTATTATTGCTGCCTTTCATTCTGTGTCTTTTATTTATCTGTCTGCTTTCCCTGTGCTGGAGAGGATGAGTGTTTTTGTGGGTGCTTTGCTATGCCCCAAATAGCCAGCAGTCAGCAGAGAGAGAGAAACCTTATTGTGTCACTTGCTCCATGTTGCTCGCAGGCACTCCTGTTTGTAGCACTTCCATGGTGCAGTAGCATGTCTGTTGCCAGCTACACTGCCTGCCATCTTCTCCTCTGGGAGCCTTTGAGAGACTCCTATGTTTAGTCCTGTGCTGATGTTACCTGGGTGGCTTCCAAGAACAACACAGAACTGCTTCCTCTATTTCTAAAACTGACACAGAATGAAAACTACAGCAGGATTATTTTTAGTTCTGTAAAAGTGCAGCTAAAGCAGCATTGCTAGACTCTGCCTGGCCAGAATTTGCTGTTTCAAATTGTCCCTGATAGGTAGGGGGTGTTTGTGTGTGGTAAATGGTAGTTTAAAGAGCATCTACCTGCTATTCCTTGACATTTACGTTACAGTTTTGGATTGGACGGTCAATGCAAATCAGTCTGAAGTCCGAGATTAGTTTCCGGTAAATGTTCATCATGAAATCACTCAGTTAAGGAACAGGAAGAAAAGTGCAGATTATAGCTGAGCTGCACTTGCAGAGCTGGGTGCGTGCATGCAGCTCCTGAAGAGCAGAGCTACTGCAGTGTAAGACCACAGTGGGTTTGGCAGGACTGGAAAGAGCTTGTGACTGCAATAGCAGGAAGAGCTGCAGCTCCTGCCTGAGCTGTACTTGTTGGGCTGTGTGTCACACTGGTGGGGTCCGGAGGGGGAAGCTTCCTGCCTGCTTTGTGTTCTGTAGTTCTGTACTCTGTAAACAGTATGATACACCTGAGTATTTCTAATGTGCAGGATATCCTATATGCTGTACACCCTCAGGGTATTTGTATTAAAACACGAAATGCAAATGAGAACTTTTATTGACCAGTACCAGGATATCTGCTGTAGCCCTCTCAGAGCCACCTGCCTGCTTTTCCTTGTTGGTTCACTTTCAGTGATCTGGTACCCACAGTACTTCGCAGCAGTCTCTCTGATTTGAAAGGAAGGGAAGTGCTTGTGTCTTGCCTCAGAAATGCAGGCGTTTACCTTACTTTCTTGTTACCAGCATCAGATGGCAAACTCTTGGTTTGCGTCCTTTTGGGTTGCTGCCTCTTTGCTGAAGAATGAGGGAGCAGTGGCCTGGACTCTGTGTGCTTCCATAGCCCTGTATGTTCGCACAATTCAGCACTTAAATCTCCAGTGCTTTCTTTTGTAAAAGGAGGAGTTGATGCTGGAGTAGTGTCTCTGCCTGAACTGATGCATAGCCTAGCACTTAAATCTGGGGGTTTTTGTGTCAAATTAGCCACAGAGGCAGGATCCGTAACCAAAAATTTGTTACAAGCAGTTGTGGAAATCGGACACTCTTGTTTAGAATTGCAGATATACTACTACTTAGTTGTTATTACTGTTAGCAAAATCCATCCCGTATCATTAAAATTCTACCATAACTGTCTGTGTTCTGTTGTCTCTACAAGCTGATACCAGTTCAAGCCTGTGTTACCTCAGAGCTGAGCAGCCTCCCTTTGTATTGTCCCCAGACCCTGCTGATTAGAATCTTGTTTCGCAGAAATGATTTGGTATTGTGCTTTGATAAAGTATTTATCTGGCACAGTCAGGACTGGTTTGTTTACCTGATACTATCTAGGTGCTCTAATTCCAGCCAGCAGTCTAAAATTCACCGATTATTTCAGGAAAATGGAGAATCAGACTGGTAATGATGAGTGCAGGGCATTCACAGTAGGGCGCTCAGTCAGCCACCAGGAAAAAGCCTAAAAAGAAAATGGGAAGGCACTAAACAGTTTGTTTTTCTGGCACCTCAGGATGAGATGACCTCAAGTTTGGGCCTTACCACAAAGAAAGCCCTCATGATCCTGAGAGACCAGTTGTCAGCACTGCTGGAGGGGCATCAGAAGGAACAGAAAAAAGTGACTTCATGGAAGGTGAGGCACCAAACAGCACAAGTTGGGCATTCAGTCTCCCCTTCTCAAAGTAAAGCTGAAGATAAAACAAAAGTTAATTGCATTCCCTCCCAGACTGCTGCTGCAGAGTGTCCGGGTATAGAACTGCTAAAGTCCTTGGGACCAGAGCAAGGAATTACCTAAGGGTATGTTTCTCTCAGCACTTCTGTCCTGGTTGCTGGAGCTCTACAGGAGCTTAGCTTCAGCTGTGAAGGATCTAAGGGCTTCAGGAGCCACTAATGGCCGTGTGCCTAGGGGGTCCATATCAGGTGGAGAGAAAGAGCTGTGAAGCTCGACAGTCTCCCCTTGTCCACCATGTTTGTCTGGTGTGTGTGTTGAATACAAAGTGCTAGGGTTCATGCACAGTACTGCAATGTTAAAAGTGTTCTTCTCTGGGTTAGTGACAATGAGGCAGCCTGGGACAGAAGCCTTTTCATTCTTCCAAGCAAGAGTAAAGCAGGGAGCGTTCGCCCAGACTTGCCAGCTGAGCAACTGCTAGTGCTGTAGCATTCGCATAACTGATCTGGGATGCTCTGTATCATTTTCAGGGATTTTACAAAGTTGTGTTCACCCTGGAGTGTCAACTGCTGCCTTCATCCTTTCTCACTCTGCTTTTTCAAACATCTGGCTCTGTATTTCCTGAATGCTGACTGTCTGCTGCTCTCCTTTTGTAGGAGGTGTGGAGGAGCAGTTTTCTATACCATGGTAACCGTTGCTCCTGTTTCCACTGGCCTGGTGCATCTCTGATGCTTCTGGCAGTGCTGTTGCTGCTGTGCTGCTATGGGAGCCAGCCACAGGGGAGGTAAGCAAAACATCCTAACCATCCATTGCTGGTTAATTGAAGCAAGGTGGTAGTTTTATATCGTCTTGACACTGTATGTGGCTGACATAACAGTGTTGTCCCTCATTCTGTCTAGACATCTAGACATTAGCATACTCATCATGGTAATTCTGTCCCTATCAGTCCCTTTCGCAAAACTTCAGACAACTTAATTCTACTTCTTCTCCATGGAGTGTCCTATGGAGAGATTGAGATTTTTTTTCTGTGGCGTTCCTAGATCTTGAAAAATCCTAAGGCATTATTATAGTTAGTGGAGAAATTATGGGCTCATAGGAGAAGTTACTGTGCTGTCACATGCGCTATAGCATGCCTTGACCATATTTGTAAGGGTATTTTTTAATTGAGTCGGGTCCTTTCAGACTTCTCTGGTGGCATTATTCTAAAGAGGAAGTGTGATCATCGCTCCCCTGCTTTTCTTTTTTAGCCATAAGTCTGTGGGATGTAGGAATAAACAACTGAGCAGGTGTGCATTTATCTCTGTGGGTGGCTGGCAGTGTATTCTGCTCATTTACTCAAACCTCATCTGCTTTCTGCTTTCTTCTGTTTTTCTGTGCAAAGCCAAGGTGCTGAGATAGTTAATGCACTGGCACTCTTCCTCCTTCTCCTCTTGGATCTCTTCATGATCGGGCGTCAAGAGAGGCTGAAGTGCAGAGAGGTGGAGAGGAGACTTCAGACAATCATTGATAAGATAAATGGTGAGGTCTCATTCATGTGTCTATTTGCATTTACGTTTTCCATTGAACATAAACACCATTGGGTGTTTCTCCAAACCTGATCATATATGTTACTAATGTAGTTTACTAGCCTTCCCCTATGTTACACAGAAACAGGCTGTGAGAATTGTGTCCTACTCATGCCTGTCCTGTAAAATAGTTATTTTGAGCTGTCATGTGGCCACGTAGTTCCAATCTGTGTGTTATCAGGTAGGTGTCTGTAATGTCTGTGCTTTGGAGTAGTTCGAGTCCTCAGTATCTTACAAAAATATCTGCCTTGCAGCAGATGATGAGAGAAGAATATGTGGGGTTCTACCACAACGTAGGACAGAAGGAAATAAATTGCTCTGCATGAGCATCGTCTCAACAGGGGCTTTTGAACCTGAGGAGGCAGTTCATTTCACTGCAGCAGTTTTAAGGACAGCCTTTAGCTTTTCCGTTGTACAAGTATGTATTTCAGGTTATAAAATGACTATGTTTAGTTGTTAATACTGGGTGGAGAGAGAGGGGAAAAGCCATCAAGAAGAAAGAGAGAGATGATTGATAAAAGATCATGGGAATGGACTGAGCTTAGCACTGGAGGACCTATAGCCACTACAGGATGTAAGTTGATGTATAATAAGCCCCTCCAGAATTGTGATCACTTAATTCTTTCACACTTTATGCTTTCAGATACACTTGGCAAAGAGATGAAATGGCCAGACTCCATGTACCCTGACCTTCACATGCCTTACGCCCCATCCTGGTCCCTTCATTGGGCCTACAGGGATGGTCATCTTGTCAACCTGCCTGTGAGCCTGTTAGTAGAAGGAGATGTCATTGCTTTGAGGCCAGGCCAGGAGTCGTTTGCTTCTCTGAGAGGGATTAAGGTAACTTGCTTGTCTCATTTCCCTGGCCTGTAACAATATATTTCCCAGGATTTTCTTGTTAATACTCTAATTTCCAGTGTACAGATTATTGGAGTGTTTGATTTCTTCTGACCTTGAAAATAGCTTGAAATTCCAGTTCAGTCAAGGATGGTGCTTCCTTAGACAGACTGCATCTTCTCTATGAACTCCCAAACCCAATAACAGGAGATAGTGATGTGATACCAAAGCACCATATTTCCGCCTCTTCCGGGTCAAAGGGAAATTGTAATGTGCTGCTAAATATAAATGGAGTGAATCTATCCAGTAGGATGATATGACATACAAACCCCCTACTTTATCCTGTTTTTTATATGGAGAAATAAAGTTTGTCTGCTTTGACCCTGTCCTTACTACTGATTTATTATAAAAGAAGATAATATAAAATACCTGGGGTAGAAGTAAATTAACAAATGAATTACAAGATCTATGCAAAGATTTTGCTGCTTGAAGAAGATTGGAAAAAGTTTAAAGCCTGAAATTTACCTTTGTTGGTTTTCATTGTAACTTTCACTCCAAATGCCAATTTTCATAAAATAGCCAGATGTACCTGAACACAAGCATTCCATTTTGCTTCAAGTTTGAAGAAATAGTTTAGCTAAGGAATTTTTGAGAGCTGAGAGAGGGAACTGTGACAAACACGTATTGTGTCACTTGCAGTGGGAGGGATCCTTCTGGACTAAACCTCCAGTCCCTCGCAGCAGAATTCCACTGAGGCCCCGACTGTGCAGCCTTTGGGCTCTCTGACTTTTTTTCTAGGATGATGAGCACATAGTTCTGGAGCCAGGAGACCTGTTTCCACCTTTCTCACCTCCGCCCTCCCCAAGGGGAGAAGTGAAGAAGGGACCTCAGAACCCTCAGCTGTATCGTCTCTTCCGTGTCTTGAAGACTCCAATAATTGATAATGTCAGGTGGGTTAAATATAGTGCACAATGCCTGCACAGCTTGTCTGTGTCCTTGTTGCTGCCTTGTGGCGGCAAAGTCCAGGACACGAATTTTCAAATATGCTGTTGTCCTGGTTTCAGCTGGGGTAAAGTTAATTTTCTTCCTAGTAGCTGGTATAGTGCTGTGTTTTGGATTTAGTATGAGAATAATGTTGATAACACACTGATGTTTTAGTTGGTGCTAAGTAGCGTTTACACTAGTCAAGGACTTTTCGGCTTCTCATGCTCTACCAGGTGCACAAGAAGCTGGGAGGGAGCATAGCCAGGACAGCTGACCCAACTGGCCAACGGAATATTCCATACTATATGATGACATGCTTAGTATATAAGCTGGGGGGGTTGGCCGGGGAGCAGTGACCGCTGCTTAGGAACCAGCTGGGTATCAGTTGGCGGGTGGTGAGCAATTGTATTGTACATCACTTATTTTGTATATTCTATCATCATGATTATTATTATTATTTTGCCTCCCTCTTCTGTTATATTAAACTGTCTTTGTCTCAATCCACGAATTTTAGTTTTTTTTTCCGATGCTATTCCCTATGCCACTGGTGGGGGGGGGATTGAGCGAGCGGCTGGGACTAAACCACAACAGCTGTGCTGTGTTTTCTTTATTACCTGGGAATGCTATAAGTCTCTTACTGTCTGTCTTCAATTGTCCTCCTTAACTGGTAGGTTAGGCTAATACATAAAACCACATATGTGCTAAGTATTACTGTTCAGCTTATTACTTTCCAACTAAATTTGAGCAATGCAGGGAGGGCATAGATTTCATGCATTTGATGTAACCAGTGATATGACACCCTTTGGTCAACTGGAGATACAGGTATCTGAATGTCCTGTTAGAGTTTCAGTACACATTGGGGCAATGGAGCCTTCCTGTTAAGCGGGTGAGGAGACCTGGGGAGTTTGCTCAACAGCACTGCAAATTTACCATGGCAAGTGCAACGCTGTTATTGTAGAACTTGCCTTCTCTTTTGAAGGTCGTCTCTCATAGCATAGGGTGAACGCAGTGTTCTAATCAGGTCTACTAGGAGGTTTATATCTGAGGAAAGTGCAGGGTTAGGGTCTTGGTTGCTGAAATCTCAAGCTGTTTTCCATTTTTTAGGTGGTGTCTGGAAATGGCTTTGTCACGTCCTGTGACAGCCCTGGATAATGAGAGATTCACTGTACAGTCAGTGATGCTGAAATACGCTGTCCCTATTGTATTGGTAGGTCTCATTTCAAGCCTTTGTTGTTGAATATAGCCATGTTTTGTCAATAAAAGTGAAGAATTTGCAGCCATCAACAGGAAATTGTGGCCAGGCCTTAACTCATGCAGCTGACTGTGTGTGTACCTTGGGTAGTTCAGAGAAGCAAAGGTGCTGAGCCATCTAGCAGTGAGAGTGGAGGGAGGAACTGCAGCAGCAGACCAGGTATATCTTCCAGACTTTCCCAGGGCTGAGAATGTTACAAGGCAGTGAAAAGTCCTTCCCTACAAGTACTAGTAGCTAGCTGACAGTGTCATCTCTGTTTGAATTGCAGGCTGGCTTCCTGATCACCAATGCTGTGCGCTTCATTTTCAAAGCTCCTGGAATTGCTTCTTGGCAGTACACTCTTCTTCAGCTACAGGTAAAGGAGAGCTTTAAGCTCCGCTACACCTCCTCCCCAGAGCACCACTGAGACTGATTCCCTCCCTTGGTGACTTGCTTCGTCCTGTGACAGCATCCTATGCACGCCCTTGTGCACGCTGGATCCAGGAGCTCTCAGTGGAGCAGGACAGCAGCTCTACCCTGGCCATTCCTCCTAGACTGCCCTTTAAATTGTTTGCTCTCTCTCATTTGCCATGTATGTATATACGTGTGTGTGTGTGTATATATATATATGGTATCCTTTGCCTTTAAACTTATAAGATTTTATGCCAAATTCAGCAGGAAAACCAGCTGCAAGTTGGTGTGATTTATTCATGGCCTCCTTCATTACAAGCCCCAAAGGGTGTATGCTTCCAGTGCAAGAAGTATCTATCCTTTCTGCCATTGCCTTTTACCCGTCCTCTCACTGTGGTGGAAAAGATATCATGTGAAAGGTCTGACTTCTTGTTTTCTCTCTGCTTGCTGGTGATTACAAATGTTTTTTTTCAGGTGAATGGTGTCCTGCCCATCCTTCCATTGCTCTTTCCTGTCCTGTGGATTCTTGCTACAGCCTTTGGAGAAGCCAGAGTCTTAGCCCAGATGAGCAAGGCCTCATCCACTTCACTGGTAGGTATCTCTCCACATCAAACCATTGCAGAGAAAAGGGCAGAAGATGAGAAAGGCTCTGTGAAGTGAGCACAGTGAATTCAGCAGATGTGTCCACGTAATTGTAAAAGCTTGTTGGACCTTTGGTTGTCCCACCTATGCCCTCTCCCTGGAGCACAGTGTGGCTTCTTCTTGAACAGATGTTTTAATTTTTTCAACCTGTCTATGGATATCCCAAGGTGATAGGAAGCTCCAGTGATTCCATAAATCTTTTCAAAGCATGTGCTTTCTATCAGCTAAATATAATCTGTCAGATGAGTTAACATGGAGATACATGCCCTGTGGTGGCAGTAACTAGGGAACACTTAACCCCTGAGAAGGAATGGGATACATGAGATTCTCTGCAATCCCCTGTCAGGGGTCTGAACAGCCCTTTTTTGAGGCTCTGGGGCTTTGCTTGCAGGCATGGCCTTTGCAGTGCGTCAGGGAGTAAGAGGAACTTCTGGTGGTTGTGCTGGTTTGCGGAGTGGAGTTTGGTAGTCTGATGGGTGGGTGATCCTGAACTGGATGCACTGATGGGTGTCTCGTTCTCTCCTGGTGGCCGTGCTGGTGAGATGCAGTGTGCTATGTTTGTCTTCTGTGCTGACTTCTGTTATGCCTGTACTTGGACAGAGTTTCTCTCTCCTTCTTGTCCTTCCTTGGCCTCTGTGGCCCTGGGTCTGTGTTTTCTATTCTTTTTCCTATGGGTTGTATATGACTAAGCTGCCTGTGTCCTGGGAGGGGAGGACACATGTTACCTCCCTCAGTGGCATTTGCACCTTTACCATCTCTTTTCAGTGTTTTCTCCACTTTACCTTTCCCACCCATTCTCAGCATCACTTGGTTTCTGTCTTTGGAACCTTCCTCTTTCTCTTCACACCTTGCTATTTGGCTGGGAAATGCCAGAACTTCTTGGCTTCCCTGCTTCATCATTCTCAACATACCCATTTGCCCTGTCACTCATACTTGCACCTTCCTTGTGTTCTTTCCTGTCTTCTCCTTTTTCTTGTCCAGGCAACTCACTCTGTCCAGCCAGCTCTTTCTGTGACATCTCAAACATGATCTTCCATCCTTGCTGCTGCAGAACAACTGTTGTGATGTGCCTTGGTCATTCTCCCTCTTGACTAGGGCAGTCTTCTCTTGGCCTCTCTATTTCACTGCTTCCTTCTCTCTACTCTGTTCAAGCAGGTAAGACCCTCTTCCTCTCCAATCACTTGGCCTGTGTGATGCTTTTCTCCACCTTCTGCTCCCTCCCATCGTGTTCAAGCTGTTTCATTCCCAGTTTTTCAAGGCCATAGGTGACCCTTGTGACTGGTTAGTCAGACATCCTGCAGGACACAAACCAGTGCCCCCCGAAATGAGCCCCTGCCCCAAGTTGTGTTACTACAGTTGGACTACAGCAGCATTCCTTTTAGAAGGGTATTTGATGTTGGTTTGAAAACTTTTGTACTGCCTTTGATAGGTTGTTTCACTTCTAAAAATGGGCATTCTATGTTAGTGGAAATTTTTGTAGTATCTGATTTCCAGCCCTTGGAACATTTACATCTTTTGTCTCCTAGATTTAAGAGCATGTCAATCAAATTTCAGGTCTGTTGTAGCTACTCACATTCCCTTGTACCGTCTCTTTGGTTAAGTAAAGAGTTTAAGCACCTTGAAATCACTATAAGCATATTTTCCAACCCTCTAATCTTTCTCTTGGCTTTCCTCTTAGCTTTCTCCAGTGCTTCAGGATCACTGTAGAATTACCAATCTCCAAACCCCACAAAATATTCCAGTAACAGTTGTGCTTGTACGAAATTTCAGAATAATTTGGACTTTCTACTCTATGTTCCCTTGTTAATGCAATAAAGGCTTATATTAGATCTTTTAGCCACTGCTTTAAATGGCCAGGCTTTGTTCAGCTGATAATCTACAGTTACCGCTTTCTAAGATAGAGTCCTCATCCTATAGGTCCAACCTTCATTTTTGCTCCTAGGTATGCAACCTTACTTTTGTGCCTGTTGGTATGCATGTTTTTGCTTATTTAGCAAGCAATCCATATTGTTCTGTAATAGTGGTCTGTTCTCTTTATTACTGGACCTTACCCCAAACTTTGTATAGTCTCTATCAGTTATGTTTTTTTAGTTTTCTTTCAGGCTATTAACAAAATACCCAGAATTTGTCGCTGCTTGAGGTAGTAACATATCCTATTGCAAGTAATTCCTCAGTTTCTGTTCCATTTGGAGATAGTCTATTTCTAATGTATTAAATATGGGCCCTATTTCTCCATTATTACTCTAGTTTTTGTTAGAAAACCAGTAAAGCATTTTGTATCAATCAAGTCAAAGTACCAAATGATCTATGTCAAAAGCATTAAATTTATCAGTCAAATTTGTAATTTTGTCAAAAAAGATATGTCCTAGTTTCGGCAGGGATAGGGTTAAATTTCTTCCTAGTGCTGTGTTTTGGATTTAGTATGAGGAGAATGTTGATAACACACTGATGTTTTCAGTTGTTGCTAAGTGCCCTCCTAGTCCAAGGACAGCTCCCATGCCTACTGACTGAGCTAGGTACACAAGATGGGAGGGAACATAATCAGGACAGCCAGCCCAGCTGGCCAATGGGGTATTCCATACCATGTGACATCATGCTCAGTATATGAACGGTAGGCGTGATCCAGGAAGTGCCGATCGCTACTTGGTTATCGGTCAGCGCGGGTGGTGAGCAATTGCATTGTGCATCACTCATTTTGTATATTCTATCATTATTTATTATCATTATTCTCCCTTTTCTGTTCTATTAAATTGTCTTTATCTCAACCCATGAGTTTTTCTCACTCTTACCCTTCCGATTCTCTCCCCGTCCCACTGGGGGGGCCGGGGGAGTGAGTGAGCGGCTGCGTGGTATTTGGCTGCCTGCCAGGTTAAACCACGACAGTCCTTTTTGGCGCCCAACGTGGGGCTCGAAGGGTTGAGATAACGATAGATCTGACCAAAGTGTGTTAAGGCAAAATTGTTATAAGCATCCATTATATTGATTGGTCACAATGTTGATGTATTGGCTGTCAAAGGTGTGGGGCTGGCTCTCAATGTTGGGTCATGTAATACCTTGCTTGCAGTATATGTTCCCGTTTGTGCTGTTTATCATTATTCGGAACTGGGCCAAGATTATAATTTTGTTGCTGTTTTATGAGGTGATAAAATCATTGGTCGTAAGTCTAATCTGGTATCTGTATTCGGCACTGCCGTCATTTCTGTACCTCGGGAACCACCTCTTAGAAATTATTGGTAATTGCACTTGCTTCTCCTCGGAGAATGAATTTAAGGGGGAGACGGGATGGGACACTCTCTCCCACTTGTTCATCTTCCCTTCCATATCGTCAGAAACTCCTTTTTCTTCTATCCTCTTCACAAAGATGTCCACAATATTCCCTGAGAATTTTGAATATCCTTGGGATGCTCAAACAAGCATGTTCATATTGCTATGTCTCCTGAATGTGGTTCAGGCCTTGTTTAGGGTTAAACAACTATTCAGGAATACTGTCCAGAGATCAACCCTCAGGAACAAGAAAAGAGGGAGGGCAAGCAGCGGTGCCTCATCGGGGCGGGCGGAGCGGCGAGTCTCGGGGGCGGCTACAGACACGATGGCTACTCAAAACCCCACGACAGGCACTGCGGCTACTCCAACCCCCATGACAACCCCTGTGGCTACTCAAACCCCGGCAACAGTCACCGTAGCTTCTCCAACCCCTGCGACAAGCACTGCAGCCACTCAAGCTCCGGCAACAGGCACTACAATTACTCCAACCCCCATGACAAGCACTGCAGCTACCCAAACCCCAGCAACAGGCACTACAGCTGAACCAGAGGACCAACCCTTGCTGGTATCCGTTGCCCCTGTACAGAAGAGGAAATCTTGGAAGCGGAGATCAGGTCGTTTAGAAAGGGATGATGAAAGAGCAGGGACATCACGAGGAGAGGAGGAGGAAGAGGAAGAACTCATAAACGAGACGGAAACCACCCGATCCCTATCCCTGAGTGAGCTGCGAGATATGTGGAAAGATTTCAGCCGTCGTCCAGGCGAGCATATTGTTACCTGGCTGCTCCGATGCTGGGATAATGGGGCCAGTAGTCTGGAATTAGAGTGGAAGGAGGTCAAACAGCTGGGATCCCTTGCTAGGGAAGCGGGTATTGACAAAGCAATCGGAAAAGGGACACAGGTCCTCAGCCTCTGGAGGCGACTGCTGTCAGGCGTAAAGGAAAGGTATCCCTTCAAGGAAGATGTTATATATCGCCTAGGCAAATGGACCACTATGGAGAGAGGTATCCAGTACCTGAGAGAACTAGGCGTGCTGGAGGTGGTTTATAGTGACCTGGATGACGCCCGAACACCCAAAGATCCAGATGACGTCCAGTGCACCCGACCCATGTGGCGGAAGTTGGTACGGAGCGCACCAGCATCGTATGCCAGTTCGTTGGCAGTACTGTGCTGGAAAGAGGAAGAAGCACCAACGGTGGATGAGGTGGTTAACAGACTTCGGGATTTCGAAGAAACTATCTCCTCCTCCCTTGTCTCGGCTGTAGAGAAACTGTCCCGAGAGGTCCAGCAACTCAAAGACGATAGGTCCTATTTTCCACCTATACGGACCAGTATCTCAGCCATTAGGAGTCAGCGTTTTTGTCCTCAAGAGAGAGGATATCGAAAGTACACACCACGGGGCACCCTGTGGTTTTACCTGCGTGACCACGGAGAGGACATGAGGCAGTGGGATGGAAAACCTACCTTGACCCTAGAGGCACGTGTACGTGAGTTGCAAGGAAAAACAATCACACAAGGGGGTTCTCTCAGGAAAAATGCTGCTCCAGTTTTCAGGAAAACCCTGTCTCACGGCGGTCCAGTTTCCAGTGAACAGTTCCCCAGACAGAGTAGAAGGGCTGATCTTACTTCGGACTGCAATGAAGGAATTCTTGACTCACGTTTGCAAGAAGTGAGAAGCGGATACTATGACCAGAACTAGAGGGGCCCTGCCTCCGGCCAGGTGGAGGAAAGGGACAACCGGGTTTACTGGACTGTGTGGATTCGATGGCCTGGCACATCAGAGCCACAGGAGTATAAGGCTCTCGTAGACATTGGTGCACAGTGCACCCTAATGCCATCAAGCTATAAAGGGGCAGAACCCATTTGTATTTCTGGAGTGACAGGGGGATCCCAAGAGTTAACTGTATTGGAGGCCGAAGTGAGCCTAACCGGGAACGAGTGGCAGAAGCACCCCATTGTGACTGGCCCAGAGGCTCCGTGCATCCTTGGCATAGACTACCTCAGGAGAGGGTATTTTAAGGACCCAAAAGGGTATCGGTGGGCTTTTGGTATAGCTGCCCTGGAGACGAAGGAAATTAAACAGCTGTCCACCTTGCCCGGTCTCTCAGAGGACCCTTCTGTTGTGGGGTTGTTGAGGGTTGAAGAACAACAAGTACCAATCGCTACCACAACAGTGCATCGGCGACAATACCGCACCAACCGAGATTCCCTGATCCCTATCCATGAGCTGATTCGTCGATTGGAGTGCCAAGGAGTGATCAGCAAGACTCGCTCACCCTTCAACAGTCCCATATGGCCAGTGCGAAAGTCTAATGGAGAGTGGAGACTAATAGTAGACTACCGTGGCCTGAACGAAGTCACGCCGCCACTGAGTGCTGCCGTGCCGGACATGCTAGAACTTCAATACGAACTGGAGTCAAAGGCAGCCAAGTGGTACACCACAATTGACATTGCTAATGCCTTCTTCTCCATCCCTTTGGCAGCAGAGTGCAGGCCACAGTTTGCTTTCACTTGGAGGGGCGTCCAGTATACCTGGAACCGACTGCCCCAGGGGTGGAAACACAGCCCTACCATTTGCCATGGACTAATCCACACCGCACTGGAACAGGGTGAGGCTCCAGAACACCTGCAATACATTGATGACATCATCGTGTGGGGCAACACAGCAGAAGAAGTTTTTGAGAAAGGGGAGAGAATAATTCAAATCCTTCTGAAAGCCGGTTTTGCCATAAAACAAAGTAAGGTCAAGGGACCTGCACAGGAGATCCAGTTTTTAGGAATAAAATGGCAAGACGGACGTCGTCAGATCCCAATGGATGTGATCAACAAAATAACAGCCATGTCCCCACCAACTAGCAAAAGGGAAACACAAGCTTTCTTAGGCGTTGTGGGCTTTTGGAGAATGCATATTCCAGATTACAGCCTGATTGTAAGCCCTCTCTATCAAGTGACCAGGAAGAAGAACGACTTCAGATGGGGCCCTGAGCAACAACAAGCCTTTGAACAAATTAAACAGGAGATAGTTCATGCAGTAGCCCTTGGGCCAGTCCGGGCAGGACAAGATGTGAAGAATGTGCTCTACACCGCAGCCGGGGAGAATGGCCCTACCTGGAGCCTCTGGCAGAAAGCACCAGGGGAGACTCGAGGTCGACCCTTAGGGTTCTGGAGTCGGGGATACAGAGGATCGGAGGCCCGCTACACTCCAACTGAGAAGGAGATATTGGCAGCATATGAAGGGGTTCGAGCTGCTTCGGAAGTGGTTGGTACTGAAGCACAGCTCCTCCTGGCACCCCGACTGCCGGTGCTGGGCTGGATGTTCAAAGGGAGCGTCCCCTCTACACATCATGCAACTGATGCTACGTGGAGTAAGTGGGTCGCGCTGATCACACAACGGGCCCGAATAGGAAACCCCAGTCGCCCAGGAATCTTGGAGGTGATCACGAACTGGCCAGAAGGCAAAGATTTTGGAATATCCCCAGAGGAGGAGGTGACACGTGCTGAAGAAGCCCCACTGTATAATAAACTACCAGAAAACGAGAAGCAATATGTCCTGTTCACTGATGGGTCCTGTCGCCTTGTGGGAAAGCATCGGAGGTGGAAAGCTGCTGTATGGAGTCCTATACGCCAAGTTGCAGAAACTGCTGAAGGAGAAGGTGAATCGAGCCAGTTTGCAGAGGTAAAAGCCATCCAGCTGGCCTTGGACATTGCTGAACGAGAAAAATGGCCAGTACTCTATCTCTATACTGACTCATGGATGGTGGCAAATGCCCTGTGGGGGTGGTTGCAGCAGTGGAAGCAGAACAACTGGCAGCGCAGAGGTAAACCCATCTGGGCTGCCGCATTGTGGCAAGATATTGCTGCCCAAGTAGAGAACCTGGTTGTAAAAGTACGTCACGTAGATGCTCACGTACCCAAGAGTCGGGCCACTGAAGAACATCAAAACAACCAGCAGGTGGACCAGGCTGCTAAGATTGAAGTGGCTCAGGTGGATCTGGACTGGCAACATAAGGGTGAATTATTTATAGCTCGGTGGGCCCATGATGCCTCAGGCCATCAAGGAAGAGATGCAACATATAGATGGGCAGAGGTGGTTCCCGATGATATTTGTTACTAATGTACTTGTGTTTGGTGCTGGTTGTATTATTCCACTTATTTTCTTTTAATTGAGTCTCATATTAGCAGCTCTGTTATTCTATCTGAAATCAAAGTCTGTCTGGGGTCCTGTGGTAACTTGGTTTGTTCTCCTTACCCTTTTTAGGCATTGGTTCCACATTAGCTTTCTTCCATTGCACTGGGACTTAATCCATGCTTCAAGCCTTGTGCAAAATCAGCAGTAACAGTCAGAAAGTTGTCCAGATATGCTAATTTAAACATATTTACTTTCAGTAGCTAGTGTTAGAATGGAAAATATTTCATAGTTATCATGTGGTATGATTATATCACTGGATAAAGAAATAGCAGTATTTATTTAACACATCTGCCTTGCCTGCAATATCATTTGCAATTTCACTGTCTTCAACAAGCAGTGGACTGGTTTTAATTACCTACTGGTATACTTTTTCTTATTTTTATGTTAAGTTTTACTTCTATTTTCACTTCCACTCAAAACTGGACTTTTTTATTTTTACTATGGGGTTGTTGCTCTTTGTAATTTTAATAAAATATGGTTAAACAGTTCCTAATTATCCTTCATCGTTCTCAGTTTAAATTATTTCTCACAAATTTGACTTGGCTTTTTTCAGCTTTGTTAAACTGATCCTTTTTAAAGTGCCAGATATATGCAGTATTATTTTGGGGTGTCATTTTATTTACATACAAATGTAATTGCCATATTCACTTGTGCTTATGAATATACTTAAATTTAAACTGTTTTTCAAACTTACATCTACTGTGGAATTCCTTTGTGCTGGATGCACAAATTTTGAGTTAGTAAATTTCTTGGTGTAATTCCAAGAGCCCCATGGTGGTGCCCTGCTATAATTTCTTTTCATTTCCTATACACATCCCATTCACGTCACCTCATTCCTCTGTGTCCGTTGTGTTCCAGGCACCTGCTTTTACAAGCACTCTTCTAGCTCCCTTCTTTTAACTGACCCATATAGCTTAAAAACAGATCAGTCAATCCTGGCTCTTTCTGTCTAAAAATAACCATCCAGAAAGAGCCTCCTCTGGGTCTAATTGCCATTATTTCCTCTGTAGACATTTAGGTAATGACTGTGTGTTCTTCTGTGATGTACAGCACCAAGCATTCTGATTGTGCTTCACACGTAGATAAAGGCATAGTCCATTAAAGACTTAATTGCTTTGATGAATTATTGGTCTGCCTTGGTATAGCGATTCCCACAGAGCAGGACTCCTGCTTTCTTCTCTCTGAAGGCACAGTATTTAGGGAAAGATGTTCCTCATGACACATTTCTGAGCACAATTATAGTAACTGGTCTCTTCTCTTGCTGCAGCTTGCTAAGTTTTCAGAGGACACTCTCAGCAGCTACACAGAGATGGTATCTTCTCAGGTACTATTATTATGAATTGTTTTCTTCCATCTTCATTGCAGAACTTCTTGATATCCTTTCCCTTCCTCTCTGATCTCCTGCTTGTTCCTAGACCCTTTTTACTTGTGTCAGTTGTCCATTGTCACTCATTTGCTGCTTTAATTTGCTATGCATGCAGGTTGCATGTCTTTTCCCTACATGTTCCCATGTAAATGCTGCTCTGCTGACCAGAGATTTAGGTGACTTTGACGCTAAGTCCAGTTGTGCTTTTCTGAATATTGCAAATGGTTTGAAATCAACTTTTTTAGAAAGTACCTCTTTCAAGTCCTCCTGTTCCAAGAGTAAAATAAACTTTTTATGGTGTGTGTCAGAAAGAAGGGAAGTATTTTGCTTGTACTAGAAAAACCTCCTTCTTCAAGCCAAAACTAAAGAACAGAGGGGATGGCGGTCAGCACCAAGACCAAATGTGAAGAGGGGAGCATGGGATGTTCAGGCTAAAAGCCTGATCCTGTTTCATAGGCTCCTTAACAAGCTTAAGCACATTACTAGTGCTTCCAAAGCTGGGGCAAATAAACATTCAGAAGACTCTTTTCTGGGGGAGGAACTGCATCTGGCCACTCTATAAATTGCATCATCCAGATTAAACAGGTGGGTAGAGGAAAGACACTTTTCTGTCTAATCTGGCATTAAGATTCCCCTTTTCATAAGGAAGCAGATGGACTCCCGAAGTGATTAAAAATCCCTAGATATTATAAGAACCAAATCATATCTCCTTGCTCCCAGCCACACAGAGGAGTGCACGTGGATGCACATACACACACACACACACACGCTTCCTTTGTTGAATATTTTGTTGTCTTTCTATGCCAGTTCATCATTTAGCTGAGATGTTTTTCAGGTGTTAAGTGGGAGTGATTTGAGCTGACCTTCCTCGTTGAAAAGATCTGCTTTCCTTTTGTAACATTTTTGCTTATGAGAAACTGGTTTAAGTTAGAGCTTTTTTTCTTCCTGGTGATAGCTCATGATGGTTTTGCATTTGAGCTTATGGCTGTACTAACCCTTAAGATGTAACGAACTTGATCTAAGGAGCTTTGTGGGAAATGCTCTGCAGTGACAGCATTCCAGAACAACAGCTAAAAAGCAGTAAAATAACACTTTAATGCAAACCTGGTTTTGCTGGCTTTAGGAGTGCACAGAGAAAAGCATACAGCTCTGGTGCTTCGATTGATTGCTGCTATCTAGACTCCCTCTGAAACATTTTCATCTGGAAGATGAAGGGTGCCAACTTGACATTTTAATTTTGCAAAATATCCCCTTCTTTCAGTTTATTACCATGTTGATTACAATTCACTTGTAATGATGGAGTAGTCAGGCACCTTGGCTTTATTTCCAACATTGTCACTGCCTCAGTAAGTAACCTTGGGCAAGTCACCTCACCACAGTGACTCCATTTACCCAATTTGCAGCATGGTGATTGTAAGCTTAAGGCCTCAAACTCTATAATTCAAGGGGATGAGAGTTACTTTAGGAAAAAATACTAAGAAGTAACAACTGATTCATCCCAAACGAAATCATTTCAGGATTCCTTCCTGTGTTTTTGGATAGACAAAGGCAGTTTCAGTGAATTCTCAATTCAACAATTGGACTGTCTGTTAGCATCCTCTGGAAGGGGGAAGAAATGCCTTTCCCTTGAGAATGTCAGCACCGTCAGTTAACAGGTTCCCATGGAGACTGATGTTTGTCTTACAGTGTATCACTATGTTGAACCTGAAGGCAGGTAATGTCATACTCCCTTTCTTCCTTCTCTCCCTCGTCATTCACTGAATGAGTCTTTAATTGATTGATGTCCTCTGCTTCCCTTGGCAGGAAATGATACGCTGTATCTGGAGCCACTTCCTCTGTGTTTTAAAAGGCAAATCCCCAACTCTGAGCTTCACTTCCAGCTTGCTCCATAGTCTGGGATCTGTCACTGTGAGTATTGCTGGGTTGTCAGAAGGAGGAGCCCTACATGGATGCTTCATTTGCATCGTTCATGTCGTCCTTCCCTGAGCAGACTGTTAGCAATCAGCTCACTGTGCTGGAATTAGAAACCCTTCAGGCACCTGTCTTTGTAGAAGAGTTTGTAACTGTCTTGTCTTGTCCAAGCAGGACATTTACAGGCTAAAACAATGGTTATAGATACTCTGTGGCATCTAACAGGGTGTCTGTATTTTCCAGCTCTGGTTCTGGTCCCATAAGCTTCTTGACTCCTGTTCAAGAACCAGCTACCAGCTGGTTCAGATCCTGATACGGTACTAGCTGGTGAAACAGGTTGAGTAGTTGCTTCCTTTCTGTGGTCTTCATGCCTAGTTTTGCAATATCCTGAGATGAAATTGGTGTTAAACAACCCATCAATCCTGCTAGAGCAAGGAATTCTCAGATTTCTTGGAGGGTTGTTAGGTGCAGTGTCTTAAGACAGAAGGTTGGTGAAGGAGAGCCTTGTCTATCCTCCCATGTATTTATTAAACTTGCGATATTTACAATTATGCATGAACACTGAGATTTTCATTGAGATTTTGCTTTCTCGGGGGTGTTGTGGGATGTTCTAGGTGCTCTGCTGTGTAGACAAGCAGGGGATTCTTTCCTGGCCAAACCCCAGCCCAGAGACTGTTCTGTTCTTCAGTGGGAAGGTGGAACCACCTCATGATAGCCATGAAGATCTGACTGATGAGCTCTCTACACGGTCCTTCTGCCATCCTGAGATGGAAGACGAGGTGAGGAATATGTAATTCATAATGTAGTATGTTGGCTCTAATCACAGTTTGACTGACATGCACAACGTGGTATTATAGAGAGGACCCTTTGCTTGTAGAGAAGTCCTGTGCCATGATTCTTTGCGTAAAAGGTAAAGAAGCAGCGAGGATGAGATCCTCTTCTACAGGAGTCCTTAAGCAGCATGTGAATCAGTAGTGGCTCATATTCAACCACTGAATACCACTTTGTCGGTCTCTTGCAGCCCCATGAAAGAGATGCTTTGCTCTCTGGCCCCCTGGCAGACACAGTCCACCTGACCAATGAGCAAGAGAGGAACAACTGGTCTAGTGACCCTCCAAAGGCTCCCGATGCCCATGCCCACCGAAAGCCAAACAGCAGAAGCAAGCATCCCTCTGGGTCCAATGTGAGTTTTAGCAAGGACACAGAGGGTGGAGAGGAGGAACATACTCAGGTAAGACATAATGAAGGGGCACACAATCAGTCTTTTGTGGAGCTACAAGACAGACTTAAACCCGTAGAGTCTCCCCTTTTGGGAATTTAATTGGGAATTCCCTGTGGGATTCTAGGCTCAAGCTGTATTCATCATAACCAATTAGAATTTTCCTGTCTGTTGGACCAGGTTGTTGGTGACAGTGAGGTGTTGGCTTGTGAGGCTGAAGACTTTGTGTGTGACTACCACCTTGAGATGCTTAGCCTGTCCCAAGACCAGCAGAACCCCTCCTGCATCCAGTTTGATGACTCCAACTGGCAGATGCACTTGAATTCCCTTAAGCCTCTGGGCCTGAATGTGCTGCTCAATCTCTGCAATGCCAGTGTGACAGAGCGTCTGTGCCGCTTCTCTGACCACCTCTGCAACATTGCGCTCCAGGAAACTCACAATGCCGTGCTGCCTGTCCACGTGCCCTGGGGCCTCTGTGAGCTTGCCAGGCTAATAGGTAAGGAGAAATTGGATGAGCGGACACAGAGGAATCAGAGCTGTCAATACATACTTAATCCTTAGAGACCACAAGAAAGATATTTCCCCAGTCCTGGTTGCTGAGAAGGTAGAATTACAGAGCTGACTCTGTTGTTGTTCAGTTGCCAAAAGAGTCTATTAAAGAGAGTGCTTTTGGCAGGTTCTGACATTGCAGACACTGTCAAAGGAACAAATGTCATCAAGGATATTTCGTGCCAGCCCTGGCTAGGCTTGGTATTCTTCTGGCAATCTCATGAGGAGAGAATAGCTGCTAATGGACAGATAGCTGCCCTGTCTTTACAGTAATGCTTTATCAGAAGTTTGAGTATAAATGATGTGAGGTACCTCAGCTTGTTTTATAGATGGGAAAAATGAGGCATAGGGGAGGTAAGAAGTTAGCGGCAACACTAGGATTAAAATCTGGAAGCTCTTGAACTCACTTCTGTGCCTGTCCTTCAATGTCATAATTCCTCTCTTCAATGAGCCAGAAGCATGAAAGCTGTAATTACAAATAACATCTAGTCCTTCTGAATGTTTTGCATCACAGATCTTGAGCCATCTTGGTGTAGATGCACAGTGAACACAGCTCACCTGCCTATTGCTGGGGACATGTCAGAATGAGCGCAGGCAAAGTGGGTGGCAGAGAAGTAGGAGAGAGGACCTTTCTTTTGCTTTGGTTAGAGCCTAATTTTTCTCCTCCTTATGTTCACATTTCAGGTTTCACACCAGGTGCTAAAGATCTTTTCAAGCAGGAGAACTATTTGGCATTGTACCGCTTGCCAAGTGATGAGATGGTTAAGGAAACAATCCTGGGGAAGCTTTCATCAATCACCAAGAGGAGACCACCCCTGAGCCACATGATTAACCTGTTTGTGAAGGACACCACTACCAGTAAGGCTGCCCCTTTCTTTGGGCATCCACTTGGTACAGGAGGATCTTTTCCCCAGAGAGCCTGGAAAACGTCACACTGGAATAGTCTGAAGTCCCTATGGGGTGATAGCCTTGCTCTGCCTATGGCCAGTAGAGATATGCTCAACAAACCTTAGTGATCCGTGCTATGGCGTACTGGGGGGGGGAATTCTTCCCAGCTCTGGCTTACTCCAGAATCATAAATAATTTTTAAAAATTATCTTAGCACATAGTAAATCTGTTTTCTGGGACCAAATGGCAGTGCAGGGCAAGGTGGGCGTTTTATTGGGTTTTGAATAGACTTCATTATGGTAGTGAAATTGATACTGCACAGGGTTGAATATTACTCAGGGTTTTAGCTAGTGATGCTCATCCTTCTGATAACCCAAATCATAAATCATTATCTTAGTGAGTTGTCTAGTATATTATATTGCATACTCTATTTGTATATTGCATACTACTAAGAAATCACAGAAATCCCGTGCAAACTCATGGCGACCATGAATACAACACCTGAAGCCATGCTGACTTCTCCACTCCTTCTACTCCTTCCTATTCTAATAGGAATGGGCTAGGATAGAAAGGATTTACAGCTGGGCACGATGAGGTCTTAAAGCGCTTCAACAAGATCTAACAGCTTGCCTGTCAGAGCTCTTAGTTTCTTCATAATACCTTAAATTGACAAAACTTTGCTCTGGAGTTGACATATGTTCAATATTGAATCTGAAATATGATTATTATGCTGGCCCGAGATTAACCAGGTAAGCTGTCTTCTCTTGCTCAATTCTTCTTAAATTTGTATCTTAATCTGGGGAGGAGCTTTTTCATTTGTCCTGATTGCTGCTGTCTTGCCTTTGTGAGCAAGGATTTTTCTGATGCTGAGATTCTTAGTGTAGGGAAAAACCTTTAATGTTGCCTTATTTCAACTCCTTATCGTCATTTTTAATCAGTTTAGTTTAGAGGCTGCAGCTCAGACGAATACGTGTGTGACCTGGATTATGCTGTCTAGAGTAAATTCTAAGAGGAATTTTGCCAGCAGGGCTAGTTAACCATTGGAACACCTCTTACATGATAGTCTTGTCCCTTGAATCTTTCTAGAATGTGTACAACCAGGAATAATGAATTATGCAGATAATATTGGGTGAAATCAAATAGCTCTGTTTATGCAGAAGAGTCACACCAGATGATCATAACTGACCTCTCTTGATACATTAGTTGTGAATAAATCTTTGAATCCACCCACTCCCATGACATGCTGAAGATACATAATAAATTCTACAGCTGTAGCAGAAATAGGAGGTAGCTTATTTGTATGTTCCCTTGCTATTCCATTGAAATATGTGTCTTGCCATCTGGCAGCGTTCATCCCAAATCCGTAGTAACCATATGAAAATGAGGGGCTTACCAGCATCTTCAGTGGAGTAAAATGGCTTGATATCACTCTGTCTTCCCTTGCTATAGCTGCACTCTTTGATTCCTTTTGCTCTGTCTCACTGGCTCAGCTCTAGCGGCTTGGTTCTTCCTAACGAGTCCCAACAGTCATGAATGGCTAGTCATACTCCCTGTCCTATTCATTAGTTTTCTCCCTTGTGCCAGAGAAATCCTGGCCTTCAAGTTCATGATTTAGGAAGGGAAGAGGCTGAGCTCACTTTACTGGCAATAAAAGCTGAATGAACTCCTTCCAGTTTATAGTGCGTGCTGTCACTGTTATTTACGCCTTAGAAGGATTGTTGTGTGGGATGCTGATGATACTGAATGGGAAATGGATTGCAATTGCTGTCAGGCATGACCGTAGGTATGTGTGTGCATGTGGTCATCTGCAAGCTCTTGCTCTGTGTCCAGGGCATAGGTTTTGCATGAATCAATAAACAACTCTTGTTCCCTTTTTCCTAGCAAGGACTATCTGACTGTAGGAGCAAGGTGGGAAGGATTAGGTGTTTATACAATAAAATTAACCAGAACTCTGCACAAGTACTCCTCTGTGTCCCTGAAACAGGCTCCTTCTTTCACACACAGCTCCTATTCGTCTTGGAGGTTTGTTATGCTGATAAACTTGGCGTGTAATGACTATTTATAGAAGAAAGCAGAGAGCTGCTATGTTTTGGAAAATCCTCCGGTGTTCCTGAATGTCCCTGCCTGGTTTGTGCGAGTGGATATTCTTGGCTCTTGATTTCACCAGCTAGTGTGAGCATTTGCAGTCGGCAACAATGCCTGCAAGAAGCCTTTGGGCTCATTTTTCTTGGCAGTGATGTTTTTTTCATTAGATCAGCTTTGAAGCTGTTGGGGGCAAAGTCACAGAGCAGCTGGAGGAGGGAACCTAGGCAGTGACGTCTACGTGCATGCAATGTTAATGTATCAGTGCTAATGAAAGGGAGCAGGAAGTGAGGAGGGGGAGGTAGCCCTGCATCCTTTAACTTGTGTCCTGTGCCTGGGACCTGCATCAGACAAGTGACATCACACACCTCTGGGAAACACTTTTTGACACCCCTGTCTACGAGAGAGAATGAAAGATTTTAAGTCTGTATTAAAGAGTAAAGTAGTGGGGGAAAAAAAAACAGGACAAGCTGAGGTGTCCATTGATTTTCAGTTTTTCCCTGATCACAACATGAGTTACTCTAAAAGAGTCTGTTATGTTGAACTCTTGACCCATCCCGATTTAACACGTTTTCAGAATCCTTTGTGAAACAGGCTGCTATCTAATGGGTCACACTGTTAAATTATCTTCTGCTACTTGAATGGAAGGTATTAAAGAATAGCTCTGACCCTTTAGATCCATGCCTGGCCTAAAATTGCATACACTTTCCAGTGTGGGCAGACTTTGATCCCCATAGGCTCATCACTGGTGCTTGTACTCTCACGAGAAGAGGCACACAGGAGTATCTTTTCTTCTTCTCTGTTGGATACAGGAGCAAGATATTATCCCAGCTTCTGTAGAAGCAGGATTGTTACACAGTGTAAAGGGAGAATAGGAACTGACTATGTGGCTCACATTTTATCACAGCCTTGTTTGAACTCACGGTTAGACATATAGCAGCTGAATACATATCATCC
Source organism: Calonectris borealis (assembly GCF_964195595.1). NCBI lineage: Eukaryota > Metazoa > Chordata > Aves > Procellariiformes > Procellariidae > Calonectris > Calonectris borealis. The sequence goes on along the minus strand of NC_134331.1, from coordinate 14,596,618 downwards.
AGTCTTGAATAATTTCTCGATGGAGACTGAAGACTTTCAACAGAGGAAAGGGGATATCTGGAGTGCATCAAGGCAGTTTGCGGGAATACTCGCTTTTAACAAATAGGGGAGCAGTTCGTATGATATCCCTTTTCTGGGAGCCTGTATGTGTGATGCTGACTCATTGTTCTCCTACACTTCAGGCACTGAGCAGATGTTTTCTCATGGGACAGCTGACATCATCCTTGAAGCCTGCACAGACTTTTGGGACGGTACTGATATCTACCCCCTCTCTGGCTCTGACAGGTGGGCAGCTTTGTCATTTGGTGCATTCAGGAGCTCCAGATAAATTGCAGAGAGATAACGCTCTCTGTTAAAATTCCCTTTACTGATGCTTGTTAAGCTATTTAATAGAAACTTCAAGTAGGTTATGAACATGAGCCTTCTCTGCTTATAATTAATTATTATAATTATAGCAATGTAAGAGATTAGATAACAACAAGCAATCTGTTAGACTATAAGACTAAGCCACTTCTTACTGTATCTGTTAACATATTAGCCTCTTATAAGTGGACTCTGACTGTATTATATAGTAGGACCGTGAATTATAATCAGGTCATATGCTGGTGGCAGAGAATTTTTTTGTTGTTCAAGACAAATGCCTTGTGCAGTGAAATGCATGAAATGCAAAGTGATCAATCCTACTGTTGAAGCTCTCAGCTTCAAACCAGTCCACCACAATGCATCACACCCTTTTAGTCCTTCTGCAACATCTGACAGTGTCTGTTGCATTTTCATCTATAGGCTAAATTTCTGTCCTGCCAGCAGAGCAGACCAGTAATGTTTAGTTTCATTGAATAGCAGCACATTGTTCTTCTAAGCCTGCTTATCCTCAGGTGTAAGAAAACTCCCACTGGTCCTTTTTGGAATATTTATCATAGTAGAAGCCAATGAAAAATCCTATGTATAGTCTAATTTGTTACCTTTGTGAGTTCAACATAGAGAAGGAACTTTACACTATTCCAGTGACTGAATGTTGTCTAAATGGAGACTTCACATACAGCTCCTGGGACCCAAACTCTGAAAGGAGATAGGAGAAGAGTCTTACTGTAACTATTTCTGGCATAGATACCATTGTCAGAGTTGTCAGTTCCTTCCTTGGTGTTTATCTCCCTACAGATAAATTCTCTCTGATGAATTAAGCTTCTGCTGTCATGCAGTGAACTGCCTTGGAGTCATCTGGCAGCCATATAGAGCATATTATATTAATAAGTATATTCAAAGAGTACTGTGTTCATACTCATCAATCTGTCTGATGAGCAAACAGAAACATTCACCACTGTCCCTGTTGGAATATGTATTTTTTGTTGCCCTGTAGTGCCTGCAGCTTAGAGAATGCAGAAACAGTAAGGAAAGGCTTTTTCAGAGTCTCTGACCACTCCTCATGGAATACATTTTTCCAGATACCCAGCTAGTGATTTCTACATTGAACTACAGTGTACATTGTTAGAAATGCAGCGCGTTTCTGCTAACTTTCGCTGTTTTTTGTCTCTTCCACATAGGAAGAAGGTCTTAGATTTCTACCAGCGAGCCTGCCTCTCGGGATACTGTTCTGCCTTTGCATACAAGCCAATGCATTGTGCCTTGTCCTCCCAACTCAATGGCAAGTGCATAGAACTGGTGCAGGTCCCTGGGCAAAGTGCTATCTTCACATGCTGTGATCTCCCCGGGACAACCCCCATCAAACAGAGCAGTCGGAGGAATAGCTGGAGCTCAGATGGTATGTGTCTTCTGCTGTGGCTGGGCCAGGTGCTTTCTTTCTGATCAGTCTAGAGCTGTAAGAACATTGTTATTCAGAGTAGCAGATGGAAATTGAGAACTGTTTCTGAAATAGATGCATTTCCAGAGAAAGTAATGATGTAGCAGCTGGTAGGTGTGTTTCTAGTTAAGTTATTGAAGCTTGCAGAGAAATTCTTCTACTTGTGGGAAGTCTGTTTCTTAAAGAAGGCAGCTGAGAGTCAAGATTTCTGGGTATTTCAATACTTGGCTTGCTATTTGTCTGATTTTATGGAAATCACATATGTTGGGTTTTTCAAAGGAATTAAATGCATGGTGGTATGCGACTATTCTCCCTTGATGGATTTTGTTGCTGTGCTGAAGGAACTGATTCCCACTAGCTGAATTGTACATCTCCTCCAGAACAGCAATGAAAACTGAGAAATAAGCACATACCATTACATAGCCTCCAGGAGGCTTTTCTAGAAAACCAGTCTAAATCTCCTTCTGCCTTGGTCTCCCATTGTGTGAAATGTGAATAATAGGGTTTCCAACAGTTGAGAGGCAGTTGTGACTGAGTGTTTTCGAAACATTTTTCAGTCCCACCTGTGGCAAGCTTTGTAATTGTGTGAAGTATTTTATTATTTTGTTCCTCATGCTGCTGCAGCTCCCATTCATCACAGGCTGATCTGGTGATCGTGAAGGAACCCTGTCAAAGAGCCTTTGCAGGCTCTTTGGGAGTGTCTGCAATGTCACTGGAGGGAACATGATCCAGTTCCTTTGCATCAGCCCCTCATGCTCTGATGCCACTCTGCCTCAGCCAGACTCGCCATGTTGTTTAAGCACAGTATGATGTGTTTAAAATGCACATGTGAACATTATGCAGCACACATCCTTTATCCTTCTGCCCCAGTTCCTTGTGACTGATCCCTGTCTTCTGTTTTGTCTTTTTCCATTCCATGCTCGCTGTTTCACGCTTGTGTTCTTGATCGCATATGTGGGGATGTCCTGAAACCGCTTCTGTGATTGGATATGCTGGGACAAATGGATGTCTCTTCATCTTTCTTCCTGTATATGTGTGTGTATCTGCATGTTTTTGTGTATCTGGGTACTGTGCCCTTACGTGTTATCTTGGTGGCCTCTCCCACCATGTGTGCTGTTGTCTGATACACTTGTGGCTCCTTGTGTCTCAATGTGATTGCGTGTTGTTTGCATGTCTGAAGAAGGGATTGGGGAAGTGATGGAGAAGGAAGACTGTATCCAGGCTCTGAGCGGACAGATCTTCATGGGAATGGTCTCATCTCAGTATCAGGCCCGCCTCGACATTGTCCGCCTCATTGATGGATTGGTCAATGCCTGCATTCGCTTCGTCTACTTCTCCCTGGAAGATGAACTCAAAAGCAAGGTAAGCTGTCTTTGCTGAAGCCCCTGAACTTGCATATCCCCTAGTTGTCTGACTGGACAGTCTAGCTCCAGTGGAATCTAAGGTTAATCTGATTCAGCTACCTAATGAGTCCAGAAGGTACCTGCGCTCCAATATGGCATTGGCCTGCAATACACTGGCCTGGACAGCTACACTAAAATCTTCTGTCTGCTCACCTACAGGTGTTTGCCGAGAAGATGGGTCTTGAGACCGGCTGGAATTGCCACATATCTTTAACGCCTAATGGTGATGTGCCTGGCTCAGAGATCCCTCCCTCTAGCCCCAGCCATGCTGGCTCTCTGCACGACGACCTACATCAGGGTGAGAGAACTGCACCTAAGCCTTGAATGCCACGTGTTTCCTGGATGGTTCTTTTAAACCCATTCATAGGTTCCTGTGTCCTCATCAGATATCTGGTCCTTCAGAGCTTTGAGCACAAAACTGGATGGGCCTGAGGTGTGTGCGTGCGTGTGAGTGAGAGCACCTTACATTTAGCCTTTCTACCCAGTCAGTACCATAGATGTTGGAAAAAAACATCTTTCTGTGCACCAGCTGCCATAATTTTACAACTGCTCATTAATGCTTTTGGTTCTTGCTGGGGCCCTGGTCAAGCCACTGAGGGTCTCTTGCCTGTAAATTACTCTCTTTTCTTGCTTCAGGTGGGATTTCTTTATTCTCTTCTTCCCCTAGAAGAAGAAAGAGCAGAACAAATAAACTATCGTGTCTCAGAAGAGCAGAGACTAGGCTCACATATCTACTTCTGAGCAGATTAGTCATCTAAAAATTTTAGATGACTGAGTGGGATCTAAGTGTTGCTAACCTAGAAAATCAGGCCTCACGTTTCCTGGCTTCTGCAGCGCCACATGAATATACCATGTGGGTGGCACAGGGGTGGCAGAGGCAGGTTTGTGCTTATTATTTATGCCGCTTCTCTCTGCTCCAGTTTCTCGAGATGATGTGGAGGGGCTTCTGCTGATGGAAGAGGAAGGGCACTCGGATCTCATCAGCTTTCAGCCAACAGACAGCGATATCCCCAGCTTCCTGGAGGACTGTAACAGGGTGAGGCCCCCTTTCCCTACACACCTTATGCTGTTGTCATGGTCAGCAGTATCACCTCATTACTCCCAGAGGGAATTGCTCTCCAAAGCACATTGATTGACTGGTTTGCGTTGGGACTCCTGATTTCCCTCACCCTCTTCCAGCTTGGTATCTAGAGCCGGGGAAGTTTGGGATTCTCTCAGTTAATCACTTTTGCTGAAGAGGTCTTTTCTTTGGAGTTTAGGAATGGACACATGGGGTAGCCTTGAAAGCCGCATCTCAGTCTGTCTGGGTCCCCTTCCCATGTGCTGGGCAGGAAATGGGGACATCCCCACATTCCATGCAGACAGAAGAAACTTTTCTTTCCTCCAGCTGTGAGCCATAGCTCGTGCTGCCCAGGAGTCAGAGTGCGGGACAAGCTCTTCCTGCCTCATAAAGAACTCGGATATGCACAGCAGAGGTTACAGGAATATCAGAGATAGATGCAGATTTAAAAAAAAAAAAAATCTATTAGGCCTCATTTTAGAAAGCAAGAACCCTTCCCTTGCTGTCTGTTGATGTGGCTACAATTGAAGTAGATCTAGTTGCCGAGAGACAGCACACAGTCTCTGACTAGATTCTCCACACAGGTAAAAAGTCCTTAGAAATCCTTGAGCACAGGTTTATCATGCTGATCTTACAAACCATGAGGGTGAGCACAGACAGCTTGGCGTGTCAGTGTAGAACTTTCGCAGAACTTTTTACAGTGGCTTGGGAAAGCCAGCTTCTGTCTGCAGGGACATCAATTTGTATCTGATCTTGAGGCTGCATAATTCTGGGAATCATAATTCTCATTTCAGCTGTTCCCTCTGAAATGCCTCTCCCTCACAGACACGCACACTCCCCTGCTTAGTCTCTTCTTTCTCTTTTTCAGGCCAAACTCCCACGGGGGATTCACCAGGTGAGACCTCACCTGCAAAATATAGACAACGTGCCTTTGCTGGTGCCCCTCTTCACAGACTGCACCCCAGAGAGTAAGTGGCACAGAGCCTGGGTCTGTCCTGCTGCCCATGAATACCTTCCCCATCCATTTGCTCTAGCTCATCTGGGTGTGGACATTGGTGAAGGGAAGGGGATGCAGTCTGGAAATCTAGAACGGCGTTTTGATATTAATGACCCTCTATTGCTACCTGTAAGAAGCGAGGTGTTAACTTTGTTTTAATGCAACTGTTCCCTAGCTACAGAATTGGGCTAAGAACCAATCCTCTCAATTTGCATCTGTAAGAGACACAAAAGCAAACATTCAAAATGCTACTGCCTTTTTTTATTAAGTAAACATTATTGGTGTGCTAGGAGACTTTGATCTCTGCTCGCAACCCTCGCTGCCTTATATAATTTGGAAATCACTTCCCAGAAGTGTTTTCCTCTGGCAGTTGCTGTTAACACCTTCTGCTGCTTTGCAGAGTTTTTGATTGCAGAGACCAGAAAGGACAAAATTTCTTTATCTCTTCAAGAGATGCTATTTTATCTAAGAAAGGGGCTGAGTGCTCAGCTGGCTAATACCTGTCTAATCTACAGTAAAATTGCTAAGCGTCATTATAATTTGACATTTTAGGTACCTCTAGGCACAGTTTACAGTGTCAGTGAGAACCAGTTACAGCCCAGTCTGCCTAGGCATTCAGTGCCCAGTAGATTTCTTCTCTCTTTTTGACAGAAGTGGCAGTTCCCCACTTGGTCTAACCCCTCACTATACTGTAGATCTGGGTGCACCAGTCATTTAGATAAGTTGTTTACACAGGAATCTGCAGAGGGTGGGTTTGGTTTTTTTTTTTTACCTGGAACATTCTAGAAAACTCATACACACAGAGCACTGTGCACAGAGCTACAGAAGAAAAATCAGATCAAACACCAGCTTTGATTTAGAGGCCCTGGGAGAATGTTGATAAAAAGATTGATGAAGGCTAGAGGTAGTGGTGGCAGTGCAGGAGCAGGGCCTGGCTCTGAGTATGGCTAAGTGTGGCACTTCTTTATATTCCCTCTGTTCCTTTAGACTTGGAACAGTAGTGATGTGCTGCTGAGCAGAATTTAAAATTGTTTATTTATTTTAGGTTTGAATTATTTAGGTTAATCAGTTTCTGCTCTTTTCTAACCATTTGATGCTGAAGCCATCCGTGTTATATACTCAGGCTATACCTACAGCTCTGGTCTGAAAGAGATGTAAATCTCTGGATCACAGTTCTCTGAATCCCAGCTCAGTTCCTGCAGGAGGCAGGTATACAGAGTACTTGGACTGCAATTAATTAGCTATCTAATTGTGTACTTTGACTTTGGATCTCACTATACATGACTGATGAATATCAGTTGGGGTAATTTTAAAAGATTTGATTGCTTGTTATCCAGACTGGAAAGGGTGTGTGAAACACTGCATCTTTGTGTGCATAATGAGATAACGGACTGTGTTTCTCCTTCTGTCCCTTTGTAGCCATGTGTGAGATGATCAAGATCATGCAGGAATACGGGGAGGTGACTTGCTGTCTGGGAAGCTCTGCCAACCTGCGGAACAGCTGCCTCTTCCTGCAAAGTGATATCAGGTGGGGCAGGATCCAGACTCCTCCAGCTGCCTTTGCCTTGAGCTTAGCAAGTGCCCAACCATGGGTCACACCAGGCCTGTGGATTGTGCAGGGCAATGCTCACAATTGCTCTGTCCATTATTAGCTGCATTTGTCTCCATACGGGACATTTGGGTGGTATTGGATGGGATGATTACCTAGATCTCTTGACACACAGAGGTGTTTCTCTCCATCTTTGAAAGGAAGCCGTTACTCTTACATGCCAAACTGTTGTGCACCAACTGGCATTACAGATGTTTCTTGTTGGGTGAAAGAGTGGAAATGCCCCTCTGGATCAACCAATGTGTTGACCTTGAGCCACAAACCCAAATATGTTTATTATTTCTCTGGGAATAACTGAAAGTCTAGGGAGATTGATCCTAAATTCATGTTGCAGCTCAGGACTTCTCTACCAGAGAGGTAGAGGTGGCACAGCACAGCATGACTTTACAAGCTGGACTGCAGTGAAACATAGTTTCTCCTCTGGCATGACAACTTTTCGCTAATCCTCCTGTGTTGTCCTTGCAGTATAGCACTGGACCCTCTCTACCCATCTCGCTGCTCCTGGGAGACTTTTGGCTATGCCACCAGCACCACCATGACTCATGTTTCTGATGAGCTCACCCCGCTGCAGCTCTCAGGACAACTCAACAGCCTGCCTTGCTCCATGTCCTTCCGCCAAGAAGAGAGTACCAGCATCATCAGGCTCATAGAGCAGGTAAGCCAGGCATATCCCCTCTCTTGTACTCATCCCTCTGCCTGCAGCTCACAAAGAACAAAGCTAGGAGCTGATGTGAGCATTTTGTTGCGTTGCCCACAATAAGCTGCCAGCATTAGTTTTGCTCGTGTCTCCTGTCCTTTGTTCAGGAAGCACAACAGAGATACTCTTCCTGCCTGGCCCTACCGGTCCAAGCTGTAGGGAATGGTTTGGGAATGGTGCCTCGTGGCAACAGAACATGAATATTGTTCAACTGCATAAAGTATAAACTTGCAGAGAAACCTAGCCAGCCACAATGCAGTGCCAGGGAGAAGCGTACCCCAGAAAAGCCAGGAGGTTTAAACAAACTTACCCTATGGCTAAATTCTGCCTTTCCTTCACGACCACTACATCTAGGCAGGAGACCTTCCCCTTTTGCTTACAATGTGTCCAGATCCTCTCCCCTCCCACTTCCCCTGCAGGCCACATGTTCTGCCCCTGCCTGCCAATAATTACTCTTGGCTGATAGCTGCTCCCATCACAGTGAGGGCTCTGAGGGCTTGTGCTTCCTTCCAGGCCAGGCATGCAACGTATGGGATCCGCAAGTGTTTCCTCTTCCTACTGCAGTGCCAGCTGACCTTGGTTGTCATTCAGGTGAGTCCTGGCCTTGCTGGGGACAGCATTTAGCTCAGAGCACGGGAGTGCTAGCACAGATATAGGTGGCTGCAGTGGGGCAGCCTTGCGAGAGAGGAAGGTGGCCTTCAGTCAGGTTTACGCAGCATGTTTGGGGAAGTTACAGATAGAGACTATGTGATCTCAGCCTACATTGCCCCTTCTCCCTGTCCCTCCTACAGAAGTTTCTTTACAACCCCTTTTTCCCTGGAGAAAAGCATCCCCTGTGGCACCTGCCCCAGCAACCTGGAACATGTGGAGAGGCTGTGCAGTGGCAGCCTAGTTACCAGCACATCACAGTGTTTTGGGGGAGGATGGTGTCATCTTGGGTAAAAATACTGTCCTAGCACTGCTCACACTGTTCACTCTGGATTGTTCCTGTCCAGTTCCTCTCCTGCCTGGTACAGCTGCCCCCCATCCTCAGTACTACAGACATTGTGTGGCTCTCCTGTTTCTGCTACCCACTGCTCAGGTGAGTCTTTCAGACAGGGTGGAATCTCCTGCCTCCCACCCACAGGATGCACAGACCAGTCCCCCAGCCTCACTGTGTTCATGTTAAAAGAAAGCTGACATCACCCTCAGCATGCTAAGAAGGCTGCAAGGAGTATTCCAAGCACCTGCTTTGACAAGGTGCTTGGAAACACAGATAGGAGCATTTGTGTACTGCTGTGTTAGCTCTGCCTGCTGTCTGAGAGCTGCTACTATTTTGTGGCTTGAACCTCCAGCTGAAGATCATCTTCTAATCCTGCTACTGTTGCACTAGCTGGAGTGTGATGGAGAGCCTAGGGTGTCAGGCAGCAGCCAAGGTACCATGGGTGGGGTTTTCCCCATCACACATTTGGAGGTCACCTCTCTCCCTGTCTGCACCTGCCACGAATGACACCTTTTACAGCATATGGTTGAGGCAGTGGCCAGATAAATGCCAATGCTCCAAGCAGTCTGAGGAGGTTATTTGGGTTCAAATGTTAGACACAGATAAAAAAGCAATAGTTCCTGTACCTGAACTTGTTACTGAGAGACTAACTTACCTTTCTCCAGTGTCTCGCTCCTGGGCAAGCCTCCCCACAGCTCCATCATGACCATGGCAACAGGGAAAAACTTGACTTCCATTCCTAAGAAGGTAGGTGGCCCATCAGATTAAAATTGTTCACACATTTTTCTCTTCTACTTTGTCCCAGTGTTGATGCATAGCTGAGGCCTTGTGCCTTCCCAGCTCCCTCAGTAAATTGATCCATGGCATGAGCCATGCTATCCAAAAGCCTGGCATGGACAGGAAGGGAGACCCTTACTGCCAGCATGCCCACAGGGCAGATCCACAGTGCAGCATCTCAGCTGTACTACAGCTTGTCTTTTGCAGCCACTGATTCCCTGATGGTTCATGTGGGGGAGGTTGGGCCAGTGACATGCCTATGTCATCCTCCTGCCTCTCCCTTATTCACAGACTCAGCATTACTTCCTGTTCTGCTTCCTGCTGAAATTCAGCCTGACCATCTGCTCCTGCCTCATCTGCTTCGGGTTCACGCTGCATGAGTCCTGCAAAGACGTGAACACTACTAGCCTCAATCTCACAGCCTGCTCCTCCATCATGTTGCACAGGTGAGGAACTGAGCCTGGCGCACACACACACCCTTACCCTGCAGGGCCTGTTGTTCTTGCCCTTCCCAGGTAGGACTGATTTCCCTCTAACAAGCTTCAGACTCTTGCATGATACAGCTATAATGGCTATACAGAGGGCTGGGTATATAGCCTTGACAATTGCATCTTTGGCGCATTTGCTCACTGTTGCCTCCTGGCACTAGGACAACCTGACTCCAAGCTCACACTTAGTTCTCTCAGCTATCAGAGGAGGACATGGCCCTAGTGGGAACAGGTTGGACAGTAAGTCCCCACTGTTGACTTCTTTCCTGTGTCCTCTCATTTACTAGCAATGCTGTTGGTGCTCCTGACTGGTTTGGGACATTTTCCAATGCTCTTCTTGTAGCCCAGAAGCTCACAGCTGGTCTGATTGTTTTACACACAGGTAAGTCCCTGTTCCCAGGCCCCTTTCCCCACTCTGGGGGAAAATTTTCATCCTTTGACTCTTTCTTTGCCCCCTACACCAGAGCACAAACTCCCTGGTTGAAGCAGACACTGCAGTGGTCTCTCAGCACAGGCATAAAGCCCCTTGTCTTACTATATATTGTCCTAACAGATTAAAGACAGCACCTTCATAGCTGATGCTGCCTCCTACCAGCCTGGTGAAGTGCTGATTCCTTTCCAATCTCACCAGAAGAGCAGCATCCCTCTTTGCCTTCTTGCAAATCAGGTAGCAGCATCCTGCAGCTCTCCAAAAATATTCACAGATTGAGAAGTCTTTATATGCCTGCTGCCATTTTGTGAAGCACCCCATTTCCTTCCCCCAAACAGCACTGGTGCAGCTGTGACTACCCTGGAGCTGGAAGCCTTTTTAAACCCTCTGGAGGGGCAGGGAGCCAGCCCCTGGCTGACCCTCATCACCTGCACACGATTGCCTGGCAGAATAGGTCCAGCTGCTCTTTGATGACCTTAAAGGGTTTCTGCTCCCTTTCCACCATGTCACATAGTGCTGTGCCTTGGTGCAAGGCAGAGCATTGCATGTTGAGATGTGCGGGGTGTCCAGACCAACAGAAACGCTTCCTGATTTAAGAGGCAGCCCTGCTTTGGAGAGAGGTAGTGTGCATTACTGTTTTATGTCCTTCAGATCACTGAGGCTAGGCAGGGAAGCTCTGCCTGGGAGGTGGGAAATGCTGTTTTGAAGAGCCCAAGCAAAAGCTGAGCCAGTGCTCTGTCCTGTGCAGACAGCTCTGGGTCTCTGGCTAAACGTCTTTCTCTGGGTTGGAGCTTTCCACTGGTGCAGGCCTGCAGTGACCCAGACACAAGGACACCCCCCTGGTCCCTAGTTCTTGTCCTTTGCCTGATCTGCTTTAACATGCCAGGCTGCGAACCAATCTTGGCATCCCCACAGTGAGTAATCCTATGCAGTACTACTACTGCACTCCCCCTGGCCCTGCATATTTGGGGACTTGGAATTGCTGTGGGGAGTCTGGTGAAAGGACCTTGAATGAAAGGTTGGCTTCGGGGACATAAACTCCATATCCTTTTGGAGTAATAGCTGTTGGTGGATATTGTGAAGTGTTGTATCTGTGTGTGATGCTAAATAACCTCCTCTTCCATCTGTCCGCATAGTGTTCATATCCATCACCCATGTCCATCGCACCAAGCCGTTGTGGAAGAAGAGCCCCCTCTCCAACCGGTGGTGGACGCTCACTGTGGCTGTTGTGTGAGTATCCCCAGGCCCTGATGAGGCACTCCAGAATGCTGGAGGAAGGAGGGCTCTAGACCTGCTCCAGCACCAGTTTGCTGGTGCTGAGGAAAATGATAGTACATGGCAATTGTTCTCACTGCTGAATTGGTGAAGGGTCTCTGTTGTGAACTCAGGAGTGTTACATCTGGGCCTGAACCCTCATCTGCAGATTCTGGGAAGCTTGTTATCTCTGCTGAGATGTGCTGTATCTGTTTACGATTTTAGATTGCTGGGGCAAGTGGCACAGACTGTGCTGGACCTGAAACTCTGGGAAAACCTCAATTCTTCATTGACCTTTAACCATGTTTCCATCTCCCCGGTCTCATGGCTCCTGGGTTTTCTTTCCTTGGTCCTTGTGGTTATCATCAATGAGATTGTCAAGCTGCATGAAATCAGGTATGGGGGTAGTAGGGAAGATGGGGAAAAAGGGCTGGAGCTTCACTCCAGCCTGGCCTTGAGCTGCAAAAAAAAGATGCTCAGGGAACAGGGTGGGGAATAAAAAGGAAAAGATGATTGCATTATGTAAATCACCTGGCTATTGTGTGCAAGCTCATGTTCCACCTCTGAGAGAGGAAGTGCAGGGGAGGAAAGAGGGTCAGGGAAGGGCAGTGGCAGTGATTGGGAGCAGGAAGGGAGACCAAAATTTCCTTATCTCAAACCAATGAGAGGGAGACAGCCAAGGTCTATGAAATACCAGTATGGAATTGGAGAGGCCTGTTCTCTTCCTCTCGTCCCATGAGGACAGAGAGGCATTGAATCACAGCAGAGGAAATACGTCTTCACACAGTGCCTGAACTGTGGGACACATTTTCACGGGAAGTGGCTGAAGCCAAGAATTAGTAGCAGGCAAAGTGACTGGCTGTTCTTCCTAGCACAGGGAGCAGCTGGAGCTGGGAGTTAACACTAATGAGGGTTGATTCAGGAAATGGGTTGCTGAGGAAAAGCAGCGGGGATTACAGGGAACCCTGATGGGGACAGAGCTGCTGTCCCTGTTCCTGGGAAGGATTTCTGGGCCTTTCTCTGCTGTGTCTGGAGGCCCTAGAGATGGGACTTGGCTGGATGGGGTAGGACTGAGACCATGGGTTGCTCTCTGGATTCAGTTCCACTCCCAGGGTACCACAGGGCCTAGGCCAGGGGCTTCCCTGCTTTTTGGGGCTGTGCAGCTCAGGAATCACTATGGGGCAGCCTTGCTTGCCTTTCACCCCTCCACATGCTGACTCTCTTCTTTATTCTGCCTTCTCCAGGGTCCGGGTCCGTTACCAGAAGAGGCAGAAGTTGCAGTTTGAAACAAAGCTGGGGATGAATTCGCCATTTTAAATACTCCCAGCTCGAGTTCCCTGGAGCCAGGGCCACACAGGCACATCCTGCACTAGGAGAGTGGCTGCACCAAAGGCTCAGGGAGTTTTCCCTCACACATGCAAACCAGACAGCCTCCTTGCAAAACTACATCAGCACCTTCCAGGGGGCCCCAGGCAGGGCATTGCTATCAGGATCCCCCAGCAGGTATGCAGCTGGTCCCCAGCCTGCTAGGGTACTCTCAAGTGAGCCTGCAAGCTCTGGTGGCTGTTCAGGCTGCTCTTCCTTTATTTATTTATTACTAGAGGTTTTTGTTAGTATCATGGTGATGCTGAAATGAAGTGACTCCTTCCCTCTGTGTGAGCAAATGGGTTTCCTAGATGCGGCAGGAGAATCTGGAGCCAGCAGGGGAGACATAGGGCTGCTGAAGCAAGAGATCTCTGTTGAAAGCCATCTTGTTTTTCCATCTCTGTGTGCTCTCTTGGATGATGTGTGTGTGCATGCCTGTGCGTGCCCCCACCCACGTCCCTGGGTCCTGCGGCAAAGGAGCCATCTCTCTTGCAGCTCCAGGAGTGCTGGGTGCCAGGTGAGGGCTGGAGCTCATATTCCCAAGGGGGACACTGGGAAAGGTCTCTGGCAGGGTGCTGGGAAAGCCCCTGCGATGGCCAGGTTGTGCCAGGCCTGCCCTCTAGCGTTGTCGCTGTAGCCACATGCCGACTGTTGAGTGCTTCAAGAGAAGAGGGATGAGACAGGGCTTTAAGAAACGCTGTCTGCATTTGACCTTAGTGATCTGGTGCAGAGAGAGTCAGGAGGGCAGCTCTGCCTGCCTGCACGAGTCAGCATGGCTCAGATTCCTCCAGCCCTGCCTTACCTGCTTTAGCAATCCCCAGAGAGGTTTATAACTGTCTTCATTTTTGTGATTTGAATTGCTGTTCTGCTTCAGTAAAATGCCTGCTTGAGAGGGCCATCGCTAGAGATAAAACCCGAGACCTGTTTAACCTGCCATGGAGGGAGGCAGGGTATCTGCATCTTGCAGTTGTGACTAACACGGAGCTGGTGGATGGCTCCTTTCCCAGTCCTGGGATTGTGCTGCATCTGGTACTTGCACAGGGAATCCCCCCTCACCATGTCTTTCTGTGATAGTGTTTGGAAGTCTCTCCCCTCCATGCTGCTGCCCTCACATATTCCCTGTTTTTCTGGCGGTCTCTTCCTTTGACTGGGGGAAACCTTCCCCTGAGGGCTGCTGCAAACCATGATTTGCCCCAATGCAGCACACATGCTTTTGAGCTCTGAACAGACCCCAACTATACTGGGAACACTGGTGCTATTGTGGTCTGACAGTTGAGGGCCACACAGGAGCATACAGGCTTGGCTACTGGAGTATTTGCAGCTCATGGAGATGTTGACTCCCTTCCTAGTTCTAAAAACTGTCTAAAGCTGGTAAATTCTGGCCCTGTTTTTGCTCCCAATATTAACACTACAATATATGGCTGTTACTTCCCTTATGGTACCCGGGACTAACAAATGGCTGTTGCTCCTTTCCTGGCAGTTTCCCAGAGCTGGCTGGGAACCCTTAAGCTCTGCCATGCTGCTCCACCTTGTCTTCCTTACATTTCAGCATAATGAGAGAGCATGCACACTACTGCATGTCTCTAAGCAATACCCTTCTCCCTGCTATGGGTCTGGTAGGAGAGCAAAGCAGGGGTACAGTCAGCCTCTGAGCTCTGGGGACAGATGGAGGATGCTGGAGGGGGGCAGCTGGGGGTGTTCAGAGGCCTGGACCCTGTTCCTACAGCTGGAGAGTGGATGTTTAGATTCCATGCTGCTGGCAGGGTTGCATGGGATAGGGAGCCAGCATCTCACTGGGGAAACACAGGGCTGCTCTCCTGCAATGCAGCAGTACCTGGCCACTCCTGCTTGCAAGTGGGTCTGCTCACCTTTGCCAGCTAGGCTGAACATTGCCTTCACTCTCCCTGAGCTACCTGACTCAGGGAGAACAAGCTGCATCTTTCTCTGTCTCACTCAATTCACTAAATGCCAGCTCCAGACCTGCTACGCCTGGCACCTGAGAAATCAGCTTTTCTTTCTGATGCCAGGGTCAGCTAGCAGGTGGGATACGGTCTCCTCTGTGGCAGAGCTGAGCTGGTGTCAGAGGCAGCACCAAGCTGCTCACTGCTATTCCTGCAGAGCAACATTCCTCCCCCCTTGCCCCCCTGAGACCTTAGCTCTTGCCCTGTGCTACTAACTGTTGTAGGTGATAAAAGGCAGCAGATACTGGGGCTTCCTGCTGGCCACACCTTCCTCTAGAGGAGGCACCTCCAAGGTTTCCTTCTCTGGGTGATCACAAATGTTTATTTTCCTGCACCCTCCTTCCCCTGCTAGACTTAGAGGGAGCTGAGGCATATGAATGGAGCCTTTTGGATGGTCTCATCAATGCCACCCTGCCCTCGGCCATTGAGGAATCTGAGGGTCAGGGTGCACAGCTTCAGAAAAAAACTTCCTACATCAAGATGTTTTTAAATGGTGTATATTTTATAATAAATTTTTTGGGATGTATGTAAAAATATTTGATTTGTATTAAAACTTGTAAATTGTATAAAAAAAAACCAAAACAGAAACAAACCTAGACCCACATGCATCCAGTGTATGAACGGCAATAAACAATTGTCTTGGATAACACATACAGTGAGAGTGGGAGGGAGTTTGCACCCAGCAAAGCAAGGAGATAAAAATGTGTATGGCTGCTGGGTCATAGGATCCGAGTTACCTGGCTCACCTGTTGTAGGGACACAGCTGGAGAGCTTGATGCTCCTGTGACGTGATCCTGGCACTTTCTGCTCAGCTTTGGGGAAATCTGTCCAGCTCTGCATGCCTCTTCCTACAGAGTAACAGTCCAATTACCTCGCGGTCTCCTGGATCCCAGGCACAGCACATGTGGTTGTTCCCAGGCACTGCTTCAGTTGTGGCTGGTGGCACGGTTTGAAGCCTTCTGGATGAAAGGTCAGGGGTGAGCTGGAACAGGCACTGCGAGCACTGGAGAAAAGCAGTGTGGCGAGACGAGGAGGCCTGGGCTTCTTGTTCGTGAGCAAAGCAGGACCTGGTGTCGCTGTGGCCACTCTGATCACCCAGGAGCATGGAGGAGTGCTTTGCCTGGCAGGCAGGGGTAGCCGTGGCTTCAGATGTGCCCAAAGCCGGGCAGTGGGGCATGGGAAGGTAGTGTTGGTCCCCAGCGCTCTCACCACATGCCATGGTGGTAAGACTCAAACTGAACATTAACCTCGCTGGAGATGACAGTGGGACTCTTACCAGGGGAGATTATCTGAGGAAACCCAGATCTTAAGCACTCAAGAGGCAGGATAAAGCTGATGCTTGATAAACTTCAGAGCAGGAGACAAGCTTGTGTGATTTGACACAAAGGAGACAACTAGGCAAAACTATCAAAAGGGTAAAATATGCCCCACTGTTTAATAGAATTTAGTCTTAATGGATGTTAGTGGAAAACAAAACACATGATTAACACAAACAGCAGATGGTTTAAAATCTGTTGTCAGTCTGGTGATTACACGGGCTATTTTTACCCCTCACTGTCTTGCTGCATGGAGCAGGTGCAGCCAGGGTCAGTTAGTCCCAGTTGCAGTGTACATAACTT